>NW_027222395.1:909090-1212121 GCF_041296265.1 Equus caballus
GGATAAATACCCAGCAGTGGGCTAGCTGGATCATACATATGGTAGATGTATTCTTAGTTTTCTGAGGATACTCCATACGGCTTTCCATGGTGGCTGCACCAGTCTGCACTCCCACCAGCAGTGTAGGAGAGTTCCCTTCTCTCCACATCCTCTCCGACACTTGTCTCCTGTCTTGTTAATTAGAGCCATTCTGACCAGAGGAAGGTGACCTCTCCTTGTAGTTTTGATTTGCCTTCCTCTGATCGCTAATGATGTTGAGCCCCTTTCCATATGCCTGTTGGCCACCCGTATACCTTCTTTGGAGAAGTCACTGCTCAGATCTTTTGCCCGTCTTTTTAATCGGGTTGTTGATTTTTTGTTGTTGTTGAGCTGTCGGAGTTCTTTCTGTGTTTTGGATATAAACCCCTTATCCGATATATGGTTTGCAAGTATCTTCTCCCAGTTGTTAGGTTGTGTTTTGGTTTTGTGGATGGTTTCCTTTGCCGTGCAGAAGATTTTTTTTCACTTTGATGTAGTCCCGTTTGTTCATTTTGTACTGTGTTTCCATTGCCCAGTCAGACATGGTACTTGAAAGTAGGCTGCTAAGACTGCTGTCAAAGGGCATACTGCCTATGTTTTCTTCTAGACGTTGCATGGTTTCGGGTGTGGCATTGCAGTCAGACCCGAGGAGGCTGCAGTTCCCCGAGAGCGAGCGTGTGGGCGGGGCCCCAGCAGTTCTCCCAGGAGGGTGTCCCTGTCCCTGTCCGCAGTCCACCGCCTGAGGGGCGGGGGGGGTGGGGCGGGGCAGCGGCCAGGGAGCCTCTGGGCGGCGGCGCGCGCGCGCGCGCGCGGGGAGCGCGCACGGCTGCTGGGCCGCCGTCCGGGGAGGCGTCGGCCAGCCGCGCCTGCCTGCCCAGAGCCGAGCCCGGCGGAGTCCGGCCGCGCTCTGCTGCTCTCTCCTGGGCCGGGCTCGCCCGTTCCCCCGGCGTCCCTGGACGCCGCTCCGTGTCCCCGCTGCGCACAGCAGCCCGGGCCCTCCACAGCCACGGCCGCTAGCCTGAGGAGGCCCTCCTTCAGCTCCCGCTCTTCCTGCTCGCCGGACACGGACGACCAGGGCGCCTGCGAAGAGGATTCCATCTGGGAGAGGTACCTGGGGGCGTGGGCCTGGGGGCTGGTGGGAGGCGAGCGTGTCCCTGAGGAATAGGCTGGTGCGCCGAGAGGTGCCCGTCAGGCCGCGGGACAGCTGCGCGGCGCGGGCAGCGAGGGGGTCTCTTCGTGCGCTTCACGCGTTCGTGGAACGGGCGGTGTGTGCCGGGCACCTGCCCAGGGGCCAGCCTGGGGATGCGGTGCCCGGGAGTCGGGCGCTGAAGCGGCGCCCGTGGTCTTGGCTTCTTGGAAGGCCAGACGCGACGTCGGTAACGACACTGGTCTCGATGCGTTCTGAGGGGTGCAGGTCTCCCTCTTTTCGAGGCTACGTTCCGTTGGGGTTTTCACGAAGCCTGTCGTGGCCCTGAAGCTCAGGCCGGTTCAGGGGAAGTGGCCTGTGGAGGGCCGCATAATATTCGTGTGCAGAGCCAGTGCTTTCCAAAGGCCTTGACTGGGCAGAAGTCTACCTGTTAGGGGTGCAGTGGGGGCTGTCCGGGGAGCATTGTGAGCACAGGTGTGTGTCCCACACTTGAAAGTCTGGCAAAGAAAGCGTGAGGCTCGAGGGTGCTCCGTTCGTTCCCTCCTTCCACAGAAAGTCTGGAGAGTTGACTTTGGGACTTCCTTTCCTCGGGTCGGTGCGTGTTCAGTGGTCTGGACACTTGGTGGGCAAGACTGACAGGGTGTTTGACGTACTGGACCTCGCAGCCTAGTTGGAAAGGACAGATAGGCAGCAACTAATTACCTAGGAGATACGTAAAAGCCATTCTGTGTTGAGTGCTGAGAAATACGGCATTTACTGTTAGACTTTGTGACTTAGGCAGTGATGTTTAAGCTGAGAGCAGATGCCTAAAAGCAAAGGAGGACTTGTGCGGGAGAGCGTTGGGACAGGGCAAGGGAGGAGGATGGCCTGTCAGAGGAGCTGAAAGCATGCCCTGGAGACTGGGGCCGCGTAGGGACTGTAGGGTGGGGAAAACCAAACTTTTCGATTAAGGCTGGCGCTTTCTATAGGCTTTCGGAGACTAAGCGTGGTGATTCAGCACGTGGACTCTGGAGCCAGACTCTGTCACATGGGTCCTAGCTCTGCCACCTACGGGCTGTGTGAACTTGGGCAAGTTACTGTACCATTCTGTGTGTCAGTTTCCTGATCTGTAAAACGGGGATGATTATAACACACACTCCATAGGTGAGTGTAAAGGTTAGAGGCTATTTCATGTCCGTAAAGTACTTAGAGCAGTGTCTGGCCTTCAGTAGGCGTTAGTAGTGGTTGATTAAATAAATGGATAAATGCATACATAAGTATTCAAGGCTTGGAGGCTGTCCCTCGTGCAACGTGTGAACTGGAATGGATTACACCCGGCTTTGTTTCCTTTCCAGCTTGCAGTTGCTACTGACCGCATCTGTGGCACTGTGGAATTAGAAATAATCTCCCTCGACTTGGCTGCTCTTGGTAACAGAATCTAATGCTGTCCAGATTATCCCAGGGAAATAAAAGCCTTGTCAGTAGCCTAGTAGGGTCAGGCTTATTTAATAGGTATCGCTTATATTGGTTTGGCTGGTATTTGTTGGTAACTTTTTCTTGGCAAAGCTGCTCGGTTAAAAAAAGTAGATTAGCTGTAAAATAGTTCAGACCCAGGGAAAAGTAGAGAGTCGTGTAAGCAGAGCACGCCTTTCCTTGACTCTCTGTCGAGAGCTTTTGTGACTCCAGCCGCTCTCTGCCTCAGACGCGGTGCCCTCTGCGTGTGCAGTCATCTAAACCGTGCAGGGTCCGGAACCGTGGAGAATCTAAGGCAGTGCAGTCATGCTTTGCTTAACAGTGGGGCTAGGTTCTGAGGAGTGCGTCACGGTCAGGCAATCTCGTGAGCGTGCAAGCACCACGGAGTTCATAAACCTAGATGGCAGAGCCTCCTATACACCTTGGCTCTATGGGACTAATCTTTTGGGACCCCCGTTGTTGACTGAAACGTCCTGATGTAGCGCCTGACGGTACTTCCCAACTCCAAGGGCACGGGAGTGTAGCCTGTGGGGCTCTGTCAAAGAACGGAGACGCTCGAGGCCTACTCTGGACCCACTGACTCAGAATCTACTGGGATAGTTCCCGGCTTTAAAGACCAGCCATAGTCCTCATCTGCAGACATCTCCTCAACGGTTTTCCACACCGGGTTTTCCCTCACCTGAGAAAACAGGCCAAGAGATTGTGAGGATCCATAGTTAGTGTTTTAATCCATTTGGCAGGACTCAGTGTTTTTCACGTTCTGTGATACTGGGATCTGCGTCTTCACTGTCATGTGTTAAACCTTTAAGTCTTGTCCAAAAGTCATGTCATTACCTAGAGAATCCTTCTGTGAATTCCAGGCAGGTTGCCATCTTTCTGCTTCCGCCTCCTCTCCTCACCTTTACAATGGGGAGAATAACGGTAACCTACCTTTTGGATGTGAGGATTAAACGAGACAGTTGGTGCAAAGCAGTCGGCGCAGGATCTGGCACAAAGCGAAGCCTTCAATAAATTATGATTACAGTAGTTTTGACTTCCCTCCAGTCGGAATATAGTCGAGTTGAAGTTCGTGGCTATGTCACAGCTGTGTCTCAGGCTGGTGTCTGCCGCCCTGAGCCAAGCCGTAAAAATCCCTAGAATAACTTTGCAAAAGCCTGTTAGCCTCTTGAGGCTCCTACACTTCTTTATTTTATTTTGTTTTATTTTATTTTATTTTACTTTATTGCAGTGACAGTGGATTCTAACATCACGTAGCTTTCCAGAGGTACGTTGTAATACATTTCGAATTCTGTGTAGATTACGTCGTGTTCACCGCCCAAAAACTAATTATAGTCCGTCACCTCACATGTGAGCCTCATCGCCCCTTTGGCTCTCTCCCCTCCCCCCCTCCCCCTACGGTAACCACCAATCCAATCTCCGTTGCTCTGTGCGTGTTCGTCATTGTTTTTATCATGTACTCATGAGTGAGATCACACGGTGTTTGACTTTCTCCCTCTGATTTATTTCACTTCGCATAATACCCTCAAGGTCCATCCACGTTGTCACAAATGGCCGGATCTCATCGTTTCTTAGGGCCGAGTAGCATTCCATTGTGTATACACACCACATCTTCTCTGTCCATACTTCCCTTGATGGGCACCTAGGTTGCTTCCAAGTTTTGGCTGTTGTGAATAATGCTGCAGTGAACCTAGGGGTGCATGTGTCTTTCTGCATTGGTGTTTTCCAGTTCTTTGGATAAATACCCAGCAGTGGGCTAGCTGGATCATACATATGGTAGATGTATTCTTAGTTTTCTGAGGATACTCCATACGGCTTTCCATAGTGGCTGCACCAGTCTGCACTCCCACCAGCAGTGTAGGAGAGTTCCCTTCTCTCCACATCCTCTCCGACACTTGTCTCCTGTCTTGTTAATTAGAGCCATTCTGACCAGAGTAAGGTGACGTCTCATGGTAGTTTTCATTTGCACTTGTCTGATCGCTAATGATGTTGAGCACCTCTCCATAGGCCTGTTGGCCATCCGGATGTCTTCTTTGGAGAAGTCACTGCTCAGATCTTTTGCCCGTCTTTTTAATCGGGTTGTTGATTTTTTGTTGTTGTTGAGCTATCGGAGTTCTTTCTGTGTTTTGGATATAAACCCCTTATCCGATATATGGTTTGCAAGTATCTTCTCCCAGTTGTTAGGTTGCGTTTTGGTTTTGTGGATGGTTTCCTTTGCCGTGCAGAAGATTTTTTTACTTTGATGTAGTCCCGTTTGTTCATTTTGTATTTTGTTTCCATTGCCCAGTCAGACGTGGTACTTGAACATAGGCTGCTAAGACTGATGTCAAAGGGTTTGCTTGTAGACGTTGCGTGGTTTCGGGTCTGACGTTCGAGTAAAACCCGAGGGAGGAGGCTGCAGTTCCCCGAGAGCGAGCTTGGCGGGGACCCTGCGTCCCTGTCAGCGCACCTTCCCGCTCCGCGAAGGTCCGAAGCGTGTGGGCGGGGCCCCAGGAGTTCTCCCAGGAGGGTGTCCCTGTCCCTGTCCGCAGTCCACCGCCGGAGGGGGCGGGGCAACGGCCTGGGAGCGTCTGGGCGGCGGCGCGCGCCCGCGAGGAGAGGAGCGCGCGCGGCTGCCGGGCCACCGTCGCGGGAGGCGTGGGAGGCGTCGGCGAGCCGCGCCTGCCTGGCCAGAGCCGAGCCCCGCGGAGTCCGGCCGCGCTCTGCGGCTCTCTCCCGGGCCGGGCTCGTCCGTGGACGCCGCTCCGTGTCCCCGCTGGGCACAGCAGCCCGGGCCCTCCACAGCCATGGCCGCTGGCCTGAGGTGGCCCTCCTTCAGCTCCCGCTCTTCCTGCTCGCCGGACACGGACGACCAGGGCGCCTGCGAAGATGATGCCATCTGGGAGAGGTACCTGGGGGCGTGGGCCTGGGGGCTGGTGGGAGGCGAGCGTGTTTCTGAGGAATAGGCTTGTGCGCCGAGAGGTGCCCGTCAGGTCGCGGGACAGCTGTGCGGCGTGCGGAGCGGGGGGGGGGGGCGGGGGGGGGGTCTCTTCGTGCGCGTCACTCGTTCATGGAACGGGCGGTGTGTGCCGGGCACGGGGCCAGCCTGGGGACGCGGTGCCCGGGAGTCGGGCGCTGAAGCGGCCCCCGGGGTCTTGGCTTCTTGGAGGGACAGACGCGAAGTCGATAAGGACACTGGTCTCGATGCGTTCTGAGGAGTGCAGGTCTCCCTCCTTTAGAGGCTACGTTCCGTTGGGGTTTTCATGAAGCCTGTTGTGCCCCTGAAGCTCAGGCCGGTTCAGGGGAAGTGGCCTGTCGAGGGCCACGTAACGTTTGTGTGCAGAGCCAGTGCTTTCCAAAGCCCTTGACTGTGCGGAAGTCTAGCTGTTAGGGGTGCGGTGGGGGCTGTCCGGGGAGCATTGTGAGCACAGGTATGTGTCCCACACTTGAAAGTCTGGCAGAGAAAGCGTGAGGCTCGAGGGTGCTCCGTTCGTTCCCTCCTTGCACAGAAAGTCTGGAGAGCTGACCTTGGGACAAGTCCTTCCTTTCCTCTGGTCGGTGCGTTGTTCAGTGGTCTGGACACTTGGTGAGCAAGACTGACAGGGTGTTTGACGTACTGGGCCTCACAGCCTAGTTGGAAAGGACAGATAGGCAGCGACTAGTTACCTAGGAGATACGTAAAAACTATTTCGTGTTGGGTGCTGAGAAATACGGCATTTACTGATAGACTTTGTGGCTTAGGCAGTGATGTTGAAGCTGAGAGCAGATGCCTACAAGAAAAGGAGGACTTGTGCGGGAGAGCGTTGGGACGGGGCAAGGGAGGAGTATGGCCTGTCAGAGGAGCTGAAAGAGTGCCCTGGAGCCTGAGGCCGCGTAGGGACTGTAGGGTGGGGAAAACAAAACTTTTCGGTTAAGGCTGGCGCTTTCTATAGGTTTTTGGAGACTAAGCGTGGTGATTCGGAGCGTGGACTCTGGAGCCAGACTCTGTCAAACGGGTCCTAGCTCTGCCACCTACGGGCTGTGTGAACTTGGGCAAGTTACCGTACCATTCTGTGTGTCAGTTTCCTGATCTGTAAAACGGGGATGATTATAACACACACTCCATAGGTGAGTGTAAAGGTTAGAGGCTATTTCATGTCCGTAAAGTACTTAGAGCAGTGTCTGGCCTTCAGTAGGCGTTAGTAGTGGTTGATTAAATAAATGGATAAATGCATACATAAGTATTCAAGGCTTGGAGGCTGTCCCTCGTGCAACGTGTGAACTGGAATGGATTACACCCGGCTTTGTTTCCTTTCCAGCTTGCAGTTGCTACTGACCGCATCTGTGGCACTGTGGAATTAGAAATAATCTCCCTCGACTTGGCTGCTCTTGGTAACAGAATCTAATGCTGTCCAGATTATCCCAGGGAAATAAAAGCCTTGTCAGTAGCCTAGTAGGGTCAGGCTTATTTAATAGGTATCGCTTATATTGGTTTGGCTGGTATTTGTTGGTAACTTTTTCTTGGCAAAGCTGCTCGGTTAAAAAAAGTAGATTAGCTGTAAAATAGTTCAGACCCAGGGAAAAGTAGAGAGTCGTGTAAGCAGAGCACGCCTTTCCTTGACTCTCTGTCGAGAGCTTTTGTGACTCCAGCCGCTCTCTGCCTCAGACGCGGTGCCCTCTGCGTGTGCAGTCATCTAAACCGTGCAGGGTCCGGAACCGTGGAGAATCTAAGGCAGTGCAGTCATGCTTTGCTTAACAGTGGGGCTAGGTTCTGAGGAGTGCGTCACGGTCAGGCAATCTCGTGAGCGTGCAAGCACCACGGAGTTCATAAACCTAGATGGCAGAGCCTCCTATACACCTTGGCTCTATGGGACTAATCTTTTGGGACCCCCGTTGTTGACTGAAACGTCCTGATGTAGCGCCTGACGGTACTTCCCAACTCCAAGGGCACGGGAGTGTAGCCTGTGGGGCTCTGTCAAAGAACGGAGACGCTCGAGGCCTACTCTGGACCCACTGACTCAGAATCTACTGGGATAGTTCCCGGCTTTAAAGACCAGCCATAGTCCTCATCTGCAGACATCTCCTCAACGGTTTTCCACACCGGGTTTTCCCTCACCTGAGAAAACAGGCCAAGAGATTGTGAGGATCCATAGTTAGTGTTTTAATCCATTTGGCAGGACTCAGTGTTTTTCACGTTCTGTGATACTGGGATCTGCGTCTTCACTGTCATGTGTTAAACCTTTAAGTCTTGTCCAAAAGTCATGTCATTACCTAGAGAATCCTTCTGTGAATTCCAGGCAGGTTGCCATCTTTCTGCTTCCGCCTCCTCTCCTCACCTTTACAATGGGGAGAATAACGGTAACCTACCTTTTGGATGTGAGGATTAAACGAGACAGTTGGTGCAAAGCAGTCGGCGCAGGATCTGGCACAAAGCGAAGCCTTCAATAAATTATGATTACAGTAGTTTTGACTTCCCTCCAGTCGGAATATAGTCGAGTTGAAGTTCGTGGCTATGTCACAGCTGTGTCTCAGGCTGGTGTCTGCCGCCCTGAGCCAAGCCGTAAAAATCCCTAGAATAACTTTGCAAAAGCCTGTTAGCCTCTTGAGGCTCCTACACTTCTTTATTTTATTTTGTTTTATTTTATTTTATTTTACTTTATTGCAGTGACAGTGGATTCTAACATCACGTAGCTTTCCAGAGGTACGTTGTAATACATTTCGAATTCTGTGTAGATTACGTCGTGTTCACCGCCCAAAAACTAATTATAGTCCGTCACCTCACATGTGAGCCTCATCGCCCCTTTGGCTCTCTCCCCTCCCCCCCTCCCCCTACGGTAACCACCAATCCAATCTCCGTTGCTCTGTGCGTGTTCGTCATTGTTTTTATCATGTACTCATGAGTGAGATCACACGGTGTTTGACTTTCTCCCTCTGATTTATTTCACTTCGCATAATACCCTCAAGGTCCATCCACGTTGTCACAAATGGCCGGATCTCATCGTTTCTTAGGGCCGAGTAGCATTCCATTGTGTATACACACCACATCTTCTCTGTCCATACTTCCCTTGATGGGCACCTAGGTTGCTTCCAAGTTTTGGCTGTTGTGAATAATGCTGCAGTGAACCTAGGGGTGCATGTGTCTTTCTGCATTGGTGTTTTCCAGTTCTTTGGATAAATACCCAGCAGTGGGCTAGCTGGATCATACATATGGTAGATGTATTCTTAGTTTTCTGAGGATACTCCATACGGCTTTCCATAGTGGCTGCACCAGTCTGCACTCCCACCAGCAGTGTAGGAGAGTTCCCTTCTCTCCACATCCTCTCCGACACTTGTCTCCTGTCTTGTTAATTAGAGCCATTCTGACCAGAGTAAGGTGACGTCTCATGGTAGTTTTCATTTGCACTTGTCTGATCGCTAATGATGTTGAGCACCTCTCCATAGGCCTGTTGGCCATCCGGATGTCTTCTTTGGAGAAGTCACTGCTCAGATCTTTTGCCCGTCTTTTTAATCGGGTTGTTGATTTTTTGTTGTTGTTGAGCTATCGGAGTTCTTTCTGTGTTTTGGATATAAACCCCTTATCCGATATATGGTTTGCAAGTATCTTCTCCCAGTTGTTAGGTTGCGTTTTGGTTTTGTGGATGGTTTCCTTTGCCGTGCAGAAGATTTTTTTACTTTGATGTAGTCCCGTTTGTTCATTTTGTATTTTGTTTCCATTGCCCAGTCAGACGTGGTACTTGAACATAGGCTGCTAAGACTGATGTCAAAGGGTTTGCTTGTAGACGTTGCGTGGTTTCGGGTCTGACGTTCGAGTAAAACCCGAGGGAGGAGGCTGCAGTTCCCCGAGAGCGAGCTTGGCGGGGACCCTGCGTCCCTGTCAGCGCACCTTCCCGCTCCGCGAAGGTCCGAAGCGTGTGGGCGGGGCCCCAGGAGTTCTCCCAGGAGGGTGTCCCTGTCCCTGTCCGCAGTCCACCGCCGGAGGGGGCGGGGCAACGGCCTGGGAGCGTCTGGGCGGCGGCGCGCGCCCGCGAGGAGAGGAGCGCGCGCGGCTGCCGGGCCACCGTCGCGGGAGGCGTGGGAGGCGTCGGCGAGCCGCGCCTGCCTGGCCAGAGCCGAGCCCCGCGGAGTCCGGCCGCGCTCTGCGGCTCTCTCCCGGGCCGGGCTCGTCCGTGGACGCCGCTCCGTGTCCCCGCTGGGCACAGCAGCCCGGGCCCTCCACAGCCATGGCCGCTGGCCTGAGGTGGCCCTCCTTCAGCTCCCGCTCTTCCTGCTCGCCGGACACGGACGACCAGGGCGCCTGCGAAGATGATGCCATCTGGGAGAGGTACCTGGGGGCGTGGGCCTGGGGGCTGGTGGGAGGCGAGCGTGTTTCTGAGGAATAGGCTTGTGCGCCGAGAGGTGCCCGTCAGGTCGCGGGACAGCTGTGCGGCGTGCGGAGCGGGGGGGGGGGGCGGGGGGGGGGTCTCTTCGTGCGCGTCACTCGTTCATGGAACGGGCGGTGTGTGCCGGGCACGGGGCCAGCCTGGGGACGCGGTGCCCGGGAGTCGGGCGCTGAAGCGGCCCCCGGGGTCTTGGCTTCTTGGAGGGACAGACGCGAAGTCGATAAGGACACTGGTCTCGATGCGTTCTGAGGAGTGCAGGTCTCCCTCCTTTAGAGGCTACGTTCCGTTGGGGTTTTCATGAAGCCTGTTGTGCCC
Source organism: Equus caballus (assembly GCF_041296265.1). Taxonomy (NCBI): domain Eukaryota; kingdom Metazoa; phylum Chordata; class Mammalia; order Perissodactyla; family Equidae; genus Equus; species Equus caballus. The sequence goes on from NW_027222395.1 coordinate 919,357, forward strand.
CTGAAGCTCAGGCCGGTTCAGGGGAAGTGGCCTGTCGAGGGCCACGTAACGTTTGTGTGCAGAGCCAGTGCTTTCCAAAGCCCTTGACTGTGCGGAAGTCTAGCTGTTAGGGGTGCGGTGGGGGCTGTCCGGGGAGCATTGTGAGCACAGGTATGTGTCCCACACTTGAAAGTCTGGCAGAGAAAGCGTGAGGCTCGAGGGTGCTCCGTTCGTTCCCTCCTTGCACAGAAAGTCTGGAGAGCTGACCTTGGGACAAGTCCTTCCTTTCCTCTGGTCGGTGCGTTGTTCAGTGGTCTGGACACTTGGTGAGCAAGACTGACAGGGTGTTTGACGTACTGGGCCTCACAGCCTAGTTGGAAAGGACAGATAGGCAGCGACTAGTTACCTAGGAGATACGTAAAAACTATTTCGTGTTGGGTGCTGAGAAATACGGCATTTACTGATAGACTTTGTGGCTTAGGCAGTGATGTTGAAGCTGAGAGCAGATGCCTACAAGAAAAGGAGGACTTGTGCGGGAGAGCGTTGGGACGGGGCAAGGGAGGAGTATGGCCTGTCAGAGGAGCTGAAAGAGTGCCCTGGAGCCTGGGGCCGCGTAGGGACTGTAGGGTGGGGAAAACAAAACTTTTCGGTTAAGGCTGGCGCTTTCTATAGGTTTTTGGAGACTAAGCGTGGTGATTCGGAGCGTGGACTCTGGAGCCAGACTCTGTCAAACGGGTCCTAGCTCTGCCACCTACGGGCTGTGTGAACTTGGGCAAGTTACCGTACCATTCTGTGTGTCAGTTTCCTGATCTGTCAAACGGGGATGATTATCATACACACTCCATAGGTGAGTGTAAAGGTGAGAGGATATTTCATAGCCGTAAAGTACTTAGAGCAGCGTCTGGCCTGTAGTAGGCGTTAGTAGTGGTTGATTAAATAAATGGATAAATGCTTACGTAAGTATTAAAGGCTCGGAGGCTGTCCCTGGTGAGACGTGTGAACTTGAATGGATTACACCCAACTTTGTTTCCTTTCCAGCTTGCAGTTGCTACTGACCGCATCTGTAGCACCGTGGAATTCGAAATAATCTCCCTCGACTTGGCTGCTCTTGGGAAAACAATCTAATGCTGTCAAAATTATCCCAGGGAAATAAACGCCTTTTCAGTAGCATAGTAGGGTTAGGCTTATTTAATATGTATTGTTTATATTGGTTTGTTTAGTATTTGTTGGTAACCTTTTTTTTTTTTTCTTTTCTGCAAAGCTGTTCGGTTAAAAAGAGCAGATTAGCTATGAAATGGTTCAGACACAGAGAAAAGTAGAGAGTCGTGTAAGCAGAGCACGCCTTTCCCTGACTCTCTGTCGAGAGCTTGTGTGATTCCAGCTGCTCTCTGCCTCAGACACGGTGCCCTCTGCGTGTGCAGTCATGTAAACAGTGCAGGGTCTGGAACCGTGGAGAATCTAAGGCAGTCCCGTCATGCTTTGCTTAACAGTGGGGATCAGTTCTGAGGAGTGTGTCACAGTCAGGCAATCTCGAGACTGTGCAAACACCACGGAGTTCCTAATCCTAGATGGCAGAGCCTCCTACACACCTAGGCCACATGGGACTAATCTTATGGGACCCCCGTTGTGGACTGAAACGTCCCGATGTAGGGCATGACTGAACTGCCCAACTCCAAGGGCACGGAAGTGTAGCCTGTGGGGCTTTTTCAAAGAACAGAGACGCTCAAGGCCTCCTCTGGGCCCACTGACTCCGAATCTACTGGGATAGTTCCCGGCTTTAAAGACCAGACGTAGTCCTCCTCTGCAGACCTCTCATCAAGGGTTTTTCACACTGGGTTTTCCCTCCTCTGAGAAAACAGGCCAAGAGATTGTGAGGATCCATAATTAGTGTTTTAATGCACTTGGCAGGACTCAGTGTTTTTCGCGTTCTGTGATACTGGGATCTGCATCTTCACTGTAATGTGTTAAACCTTTAAGTCTTGTCCAAAAGTCACGTCATTACATAGAGAATCCTTCTGTGAATTCCAGGCAGATTGCCATCATTCTGCTTCCGTCTCCTCACCTTTAAAATGGGGAGAGTAGCGGTAACCTAGCTTTGGGATGTGAGGATTAAATGAGATAGTTGGTGCAAAGCAGTTAGCACAGGATCTGGCACAAAGTGAGGCCTTTGATAAATTATTATTATTATAGTAGTTTTGATTTTCCTCCGGTCGGAATATAATTTAGTTGAAGTTAGTGACTGTGTCACAGCTGTGTCTCAGGCTGGTGTCTGCCGCCCTGAGCTAAGCCGTAAAAATCCCTAGAATAACTTTTCAAAAGCCTGTCAGCCTCTTGAGGCTCCTACACTTCTTTATTGTATTGTATTTTATTGTATTGTATTTTATTTTATTGCAGTAACAGTGGATTCTAACATCATATAGCTTTCAGATGTACGTTGTAATATATTTCGAGTTCTGTGTAGATTACATCGTGTTCACCACCCAAAAACTAATTATAGTCCGTCACCTCCCATGTGAGCCTCATCACCCCTTTTGCTCTCTCCCCTCCCCCCCTCCCCCTATGGTAACCAGCAATCCAATCTCCGTGGCTCTGTGTGTGTTTGTGATTGTTTTTATCTTCTGCTCATGAGTGAGATCACACGGTGTTTGACTTTCTCCCTCTGATTTATTTCACTTCACATAATACCCTCAGGGTCCATCCAGGTTGTCACAAATGGCCGGGTCTCATCATTTCTTATGGCCGAGTAGTATTCCATTGTGTATACGTACCACATCTTCTTTATCCATTCCTCCCTTGATGGGCACCTAGGTTGCTTCCAAGTTTTGGCTGTTGTGAATAATGCCGCAGTGAACCTAGGGGTGCACGTGTCTTTCTGCATTTGTGTCTTCGAGTTCTTTGGATGAATAGCCAGCAGTGGGATAGCCGGATCATAACGGTAGATCTATTCTTAGTTTTCTGAGGATACTCCCTACTGCTTTCCATAGTGGCTGCACCAGTCTGCGCCCCCACCAGCAGTGCAGGAGAGTTCCCGTCTCTCCACATCCTCTCCGACACTTGTCTCTTGTCTTGCTACTTAGAGCCATTCTGACCAGAGTAAGGTGACGTCTCATGGTAGTTTTCATTTGCACTTGTCTGATCGCTAATGATGTTGAGCACCTCTCCATAGGCCTGTTGGCCATCCGGATGTCTTGTTTGGAGAAGTCACTGCTCAGATCTTTTGCCCGTTTTTTTAATTGGGTTGTTGATTTGTTTTGTTGTTGAGGTGTATGAGTTCTTTCTGTATTTTGGGTATTAACCCCTTATCCGACATACGGTTTGCAAGTATCTTCTCCCAGGTGTTAGGTTGCGTTTTGGTTTTGTGGATGGTTTCCTTTGCCGTGCAGAAGATTTTTTTACTTTGATGTAGTCCCGTTTGTTCATTTTGTATTTTGTTTCCATTGCCCAGTCAGACGTGGTACTTGAACATAGGCTGCTAAGACTGATGTCAAAGGGTTTGCTTGTAGACGTTGCGTGGTTTCGGGTCTGACGTTCGAGTAAAACCCGAGGGAGGAGGCTGCAGTTCCCCGAGAGCGAGCTTGGCGGGGACCCTGCGTCCCTGTCAGCGCACCTTCCCGCTCCGCGAAGGTCCGAAGCGTGTGGGCGGGGCCCCAGGAGTTCTCCCAGGAGGGTGTCCCTGTCCCTGTCCGCAGTCCACCGCCGGAGGGGGCGGGGCAAGGGCCTGGGAGCGTCTGGGCGGCGGCGCGCGCCCGCGAGGAGAGGAGCGCGCGCGGCTGCCGGGCCACCGTCGCGGGAGGCGTGGGAGGCGTCGGCGAGCCGCGCCTGCCTGGCCAGAGCCGAGCCCGGCGGAGTCCGGCCGCGCTCTGCGGCTCTCTCCCGGGCCGGGCTCGTCCGTGGACGCCGCTCCGTGTCCCCGCTGGGCACAGCAGCCCGGGCCCTCCACAGCCATGGCCGCTGGCCTGAGGTGGCCCTCCTTCAGCTCCCGCTCTTCCTGCTCGCCGGACACGGACGACCAGGGCGCCTGCGAAGATGATGCCGTCTGGGAGAGGTGCCTGGGGGCGTGGGCCTGGGGGCTGGTGGGAGGCGAGCGTGTTTCTGAGGAATAGGCTTGTGCGCCGAGAGGTGCCCGTCAGGTCGCGGGACAGCTGTGCGGCGCGCGGAGCGGGGGGGGGCGGGGGGGGGGTCTCTTCGTGCGCGTCACTCGTTCATGGAACGGGCGGTGTGTGCCGGGCACGGGGCCAGCCTGGGGACGCGGTGCCCGGGAGTCGGGCGCTGAAGCGGCCCCCGGGGTCTTGGCTTCTTGGAGGGACAGACGCGAAGTCGATAAGGACACTGGTCTCGATGCGTTCTGAGGAGTGCAGGTCTCCCTCCTTTAGAGGCTACGTTCCGTTGGGGTTTTCATGAAGCCTGTTGTGCCCCTGAAGCTCAGGCCGGTTCAGGGGAAGTGGCCTGTCGAGGGCCACGTAACGTTTGTGTGCAGAGCCAGTGCTTTCCAAAGCCCTTGACTGTGCGGAAGTCTAGCTGTTAGGGGTGCGGTGGGGGCTGTCCGGGGAGCATTGTGAGCACAGGTGTGTGTCCCACACTTGAAAGTCTGGCAGAGAAAGCGTGAGGCTCGAGGGTGCTCCGTTCGTTCCCTCCTTGCACAGAAAGTCTGGAGAGCTGACCTTGGGACAAGTCCTTCCTTTCCTCTGGTCGGTGCGTTGTTCAGTGGTCTGGACACTTGGTGAGCAAGACTGACAGGGTGTTTGACGTACTGGGCCTCACAGCCTAGTTGGAAAGGACAGATAGGCAGCGACTAGTTACCTAGGAGATACGTAAAAACTATTTCGTGTTGGGTGCTGAGAAATACGGCATTTACTGATAGACTTTGTGGCTTAGGCAGTGATGTTGAAGCTGAGAGCAGATGCCTACAAGAAAAGGAGGACTTGTGCGGGAGAGCGTTGGGACGGGGCAAGGGAGGAGTATGGCCTGTCAGAGGAGCTGAAAGAGTGCCCTGGAGCCTGGGGCCGCGTAGGGACTGTAGGGTGGGGAAAACAAAACTTTTCGGTTAAGGCTGGCGCTTTCTATAGGTTTTTGGAGACTAAGCGTGGTGATTCGGAGCGTGGACTCTGGAGCCAGACTCTGTCAAACGGGTCCTAGCTCTGCCACCTACGGGCTGTGTGAACTTGGGCAAGTTACCGTACCATTCTGTGTGTCAGTTTCCTGATCTGTCAAACGGGGATGATTATCATACACACTCCATAGGTGAGTGTAAAGGTGAGAGGATATTTCATAGCCGTAAAGTACTTAGAGCAGCGTCTGGCCTGTAGTAGGCGTTAGTAGTGGTTGATTAAATAAATGGATAAATGCTTACGTAAGTATTAAAGGCTCGGAGGCTGTCCCTGGTGAGACGTGTGAACTTGAATGGATTACACCCAACTTTGTTTCCTTTCCAGCTTGCAGTTGCTACTGACCGCATCTGTAGCACCGTGGAATTCGAAATAATCTCCCTCGACTTGGCTGCTCTTGGGAAAACAATCTAATGCTGTCAAAATTATCCCAGGGAAATAAACGCCTTTTCAGTAGCATAGTAGGGTTAGGCTTATTTAATATGTATTGTTTATATTGGTTTGTTTAGTATTTGTTGGTAACCTTTTTTTTTTTTTCTTTTCTGCAAAGCTGTTCGGTTAAAAAGAGCAGATTAGCTATGAAATGGTTCAGACACAGAGAAAAGTAGAGAGTCGTGTAAGCAGAGCACGCCTTTCCCTGACTCTCTGTCGAGAGCTTGTGTGATTCCAGCTGCTCTCTGCCTCAGACACGGTGCCCTCTGCGTGTGCAGTCATGTAAACAGTGCAGGGTCTGGAACCGTGGAGAATCTAAGGCAGTCCCGTCATGCTTTGCTTAACAGTGGGGATCAGTTCTGAGGAGTGTGTCACAGTCAGGCAATCTCGAGACTGTGCAAACACCACGGAGTTCCTAATCCTAGATGGCAGAGCCTCCTACACACCTAGGCCACATGGGACTAATCTTATGGGACCCCCGTTGTGGACTGAAACGTCCCGATGTAGGGCATGACCGAACTGCCCAACTCCAAGGGCACGGAAGTGTAGCCTGTGGGGCTTTTTCAAAGAACAGAGACGCTCAAGGCCTCCTCTGGGCCCACTGACTCCGAATCTACTGGGATAGTTCCCGGCTTTAAAGACCAGACGTAGTCCTCCTCTGCAGACCTCTCATCAAGGGTTTTTCACACTGGGTTTTCCCTCCTCTGAGAAAACAGGCCAAGAGATTGTGAGGATCCATAATTAGTGTTTTAATGCACTTGGCAGGACTCAGTGTTTTTCGCGTTCTGTGATACTGGGATCTGCATCTTCACTGTAATGTGTTAAACCTTTAAGTCTTGTCCAAAAGTCACGTCATTACATAGAGAATCCTTCTGTGAATTCCAGGCAGATTGCCATCATTCTGCTTCCGTCTCCTCACCTTTAAAATGGGGAGAGTAGCGGTAACCTAGCTTTGGGATGTGAGGATTAAATGAGATAGTTGGTGCAAAGCAGTTAGCACAGGATCTGGCACAAAGTGAGGCCTTTGATAAATTATTATTATTATAGTAGTTTTGATTTTCCTCCGGTCGGAATATAATTTAGTTGAAGTTAGTGACTGTGTCACAGCTGTGTCTCAGGCTGGTGTCTGCCGCCCTGAGCTAAGCCGTAAAAATCCCTAGAATAACTTTTCAAAAGCCTGTCAGCCTCTTGAGGCTCCTACACTTCTTTATTGTATTGTATTTTATTGTATTGTATTTTATTTTATTGCAGTAACAGTGGATTCTAACATCATATAGCTTTCAGATGTACGTTGTAATATATTTCGAGTTCTGTGTAGATTACATCGTGTTCACCACCCAAAAACTAATTATAGTCCGTCACCTCCCATGTGAGCCTCATCACCCCTTTTGCTCTCTCCCCTCCCCCCCTCCCCCTATGGTAACCAGCAATCCAATCTCCGTGGCTCTGTGTGTGTTTGTGATTGTTTTTATCTTCTGCTCATGAGTGAGATCACACGGTGTTTGACTTTCTCCCTCTGATTTATTTCACTTCACATAATACCCTCAGGGTCCATCCAGGTTGTCACAAATGGCCGGGTCTCATCATTTCTTATGGCCGAGTAGTATTCCATTGTGTATACGTACCACATCTTCTTTATCCATTCCTCCCTTGATGGGCACCTAGGTTGCTTCCAAGTTTTGGCTGTTGTGAATAATGCCGCAGTGAACCTAGGGGTGCACGTGTCTTTCTGCATTTGTGTCTTCGAGTTCTTTGGATGAATAGCCAGCAGTGGGATAGCCGGATCATAACGGTAGATCTATTCTTAGTTTTCTGAGGATACTCCCTACTGCTTTCCATAGTGGCTGCACCAGTCTGCGCCCCCACCAGCAGTGCAGGAGAGTTCCCGTCTCTCCACATCCTCTCCGACACTTGTCTCTTGTCTTGCTACTTAGAGCCATTCTGACCAGAGTAAGGTGACGTCTCATGGTAGTTTTCATTTGCACTTGTCTGATCGCTAATGATGTTGAGCACCTCTCCATAGGCCTGTTGGCCATCCGGATGTCTTGTTTGGAGAAGTCACTGCTCAGATCTTTTGCCCGTTTTTTTAATTGGGTCGTTGATTTGTTTTGTTGTTGAGGTGTATGAGTTCTTTCTGTATTTTGGGTATTAACCCCTTATCCGACATACGGTTTGCAAGTATCTTCTCCCAGGTGTTAGGTTGCGTTTTGGTTTTGTGGATGGTTTCCTTTGCCGTGCAGAAGATTTTTTTACTTTGATGTAGTCCCGTTTGTTCATTTTGTATTTTGTTTCCATTGCCCAGTCAGACGTGGTACTTGAACATAGGCTGCTAAGACTGATGTCAAAGGGTTTGCTTGTAGACGTTGCGTGGTTTCGGGTCTGACGTTCGAGTAAAACCCGAGGGAGGAGGCTGCAGTTCCCCGAGAGCGAGCTTGGCGGGGACCCTGCGTCCCTGTCAGCGCACCTTCCCGCTCCGCGAAGGTCCGAAGCGTGTGGGCGGGGCCCCAGGAGTTCTCCCAGGAGGGTGTCCCTGTCCCTGTCCGCAGTCCACCGCCGGAGGGGGCGGGGCAACGGCCTGGGAGCGTCTGGGCGGCGGCGCGCGCCCGCGAGGAGAGGAGCGCGCGCGGCTGCCGGGCCACCGTCGCGGGAGGCGTGGGAGGCGTCGGCGAGCCGCGCCTGCCTGGCCAGAGCCGAGCCCGGCGGAGTCCGGCCGCGCTCTGCGGCTCTCTCCCGGGCCGGGCTCGTCCGTGGACGCCGCTCCGTGTCCCCGCTGGGCACAGCAGCCCGGGCCCTCCACAGCCATGGCCGCTGGCCTGAGGTGGCCCTCCTTCAGCTCCCGCTCTTCCTGCTCGCCGGACACGGACGACCAGGGCGCCTGCGAAGATGATGCCGTCTGGGAGAGGTACCTGGGGGCGTGGGCCTGGGGGCTGGTGGGAGGCGAGCGTGTTTCTGAGGAATAGGCTTGTGCGCCGAGAGGTGCCCGTCAGGTCGCGGGACAGCTGTGCGGCGCGCGGAGCGGGGAGGGGGGGGGCGGGGGGGTGGGGGGTCTCTTCGTGCGCGTCACTCGTTCATGGAACGGGCGGTGTGTGCCGGGCACGGGGCCAGCCTGGGGACGCGGTGCCCGGGAGTCGGGCGCTGAAGCGGCCCCCGGGGTCTTGGCTTCTTGGAGGGACAGACGCGAAGTCGATAAGGACACTGGTCTCGATGCGTTCTGAGGAGTGCAGGTCTCCCTCCTTTAGAGGCTACGTTCCGTTGGGGTTTTCATGAAGCCTGTTGTGCCCCTGAAGCTCAGGCCGGTTCAGGGGAAGTGGCCTGTCGAGGGCCACGTAACGTTTGTGTGCAGAGCCAGTGCTTTCCAAAGCCCTTGACTGTGCGGAAGTCTAGCTGTTAGGGGTGCGGTGGGGGCTGTCCGGGGAGCATTGTGAGCACAGGTGTGTGTCCCACACTTGAAAGTCTGGCAGAGAAAGCGTGAGGCTCGAGGGTGCTCCGTTCGTTCCCTCCTTGCACAGAAAGTCTGGAGAGCTGACCTTGGGACAAGTCCTTCCTTTCCTCTGGTCGGTGCGTTGTTCAGTGGTCTGGACACTTGGTGAGCAAGACTGACAGGGTGTTTGACGTACTGGGCCTCACAGCCTAGTTGGAAAGGACAGATAGGCAGCGACTAGTTACCTAGGAGATACGTAAAAACTATTTCGTGTTGGGTGCTGAGAAATACGGCATTTACTGATAGACTTTGTGGCTTAGGCAGTGATGTTGAAGCTGAGAGCAGATGCCTACAAGAAAAGGAGGACTTGTGCGGGAGAGCGTTGGGACGGGGCAAGGGAGGAGTATGGCCTGTCAGAGGAGCTGAAAGAGTGCCCTGGAGCCTGGGGCCGCGTAGGGACTGTAGGGTGGGGAAAACAAAACTTTTCGGTTAAGGCTGGCGCTTTCTATAGGTTTTTGGAGACTAAGCGTGGTGATTCGGAGCGTGGACTCTGGAGCCAGACTCTGTCAAACGGGTCCTAGCTCTGCCACCTACGGGCTGTGTGAACTTGGGCAAGTTACCGTACCATTCTGTGTGTCAGTTTCCTGATCTGTCAAACGGGGATGATTATCATACACACTCCATAGGTGAGTGTAAAGGTGAGAGGATATTTCATAGCCGTAAAGTACTTAGAGCAGCGTCTGGCCTGTAGTAGGCATTAGTAGTGGTTGATTAAATAAATGGATAAATGCATACATAAGTATTAAAGGCTCGGAGGCTGTCCCTGGTGAAACGTGTGAACTTGAATGGATTACACCCAACTTTGTTTCCTTTCCAGCTTGCAGTTGCTACTGACCGCATCTGTAGCACCGTGGAATTCGAAATAATCTCCCTCGACTTGGCTGCTCTTGGGAAAACAATCTAATGCTGTCAAAATTATCCCAGGGAAATAAACGCCTTTTCAGTAGCATAGTAGGGTTAGGCTTATTTAATATGTATTGTTTATATTGGTTTGTTTAGTATTTGTTGGTAACCTTTTTTTTTTTTTCTTTTCTGCAAAGCTGTTCGGTTAAAAAGAGCAGATTAGCTATGAAATGGTTCAGACACAGAGAAAAGTAGAGAGTCGTGTAAGCAGAGCACGCCTTTCCCTGACTCTCTGTCGAGAGCTTGTGTGATTCCAGCTGCTCTCTGCCTCAGACACGGTGCCCTCTGCGTGTGCAGTCATGTAAACAGTGCAGGGTCTGGAACCGTGGAGAATCTAAGGCAGTCCCGTCATGCTTTGCTTAACAGTGGGGATCAGTTCTGAGGAGTGTGTCACAGTCAGGCAATCTCGAGACTGTGCAAACACCACGGAGTTCCTAATCCTAGATGGCAGAGCCTCCTACACACCTAGGCCACATGGGACTAATCTTATGGGACCCCCGTTGTGGACTGAAACGTCCCGATGTAGGGCATGACTGAACTGCCCAACTCCAAGGGCACGGAAGTGTAGCCTGTGGGGCTTTTTCAAAGAACAGAGACGCTCAAGGCCTCCTCTGGGCCCACTGACTCCGAATCTACTGGGATAGTTCCCGGCTTTAAAGACCAGACGTAGTCCTCCTCTGCAGACCTCTCATCAAGGGTTTTTCACACTGGGTTTTCCCTCCTCTGAGAAAACAGGCCAAGAGATTGTGAGGATCCATAATTAGTGTTTTAATGCACTTGGCAGGACTCAGTGTTTTTCGCGTTCTGTGATACTGGGATCTGCATCTTCACTGTAATGTGTTAAACCTTTAAGTCTTGTCCAAAAGTCACGTCATTACATAGAGAATCCTTCTGTGAATTCCAGGCAGATTGCCATCATTCTGCTTCCGTCTCCTCACCTTTAAAATGGGGAGAGTAGCGGTAACCTAGCTTTGGGATGTGAGGATTAAATGAGATAGTTGGTGCAAAGCAGTTAGCACAGGATCTGGCACAAAGTGAGGCCTTTGATAAATTATTATTATTATAGTAGTTTTGATTTTCCTCCGGTCGGAATATAATTTAGTTGAAGTTAGTGACTGTGTCACAGCTGTGTCTCAGGCTGGTGTCTGCCGCCCTGAGCTAAGCCGTAAAAATCCCTAGAATAACTTTTCAAAAGCCTGTCAGCCTCTTGAGGCTCCTACACTTCTTTATTGTATTGTATTTTATTGTATTGTATTTTATTTTATTGCAGTAACAGTGGATTCTAACATCATATAGCTTTCAGATGTACGTTGTAATATATTTCGAGTTCTGTGTAGATTACATCGTGTTCACCACCCAAAAACTAATTATAGTCCGTCACCTCCCATGTGAGCCTCATCACCCCTTTTGCTCTCTCCCCTCCCCCCCTCCCCCTATGGTAACCAGCAATCCAATCTCCGTGGCTCTGTGTGTGTTTGTGATTGTTTTTATCTTCTGCTCATGAGTGAGATCACACGGTGTTTGACTTTCTCCCTCTGATTTATTTCACTTCACATAATACCCTCAGGGTCCATCCAGGTTGTCACAAATGGCCGGGTCTCATCATTTCTTATGGCCGAGTAGTATTCCATTGTGTATACGTACCACATCTTCTTTATCCATTCCTCCCTTGATGGGCACCTAGGTTGCTTCCAAGTTTTGGCTGTTGTGAATAATGCCGCAGTGAACCTAGGGGTGCACGTGTCTTTCTGCATTTGTGTCTTCGAGTTCTTTGGATGAATAGCCAGCAGTGGGATAGCCGGATCATAACGGTAGATCTATTCTTAGTTTTCTGAGGATACTCCCTACTGCTTTCCATAGTGGCTGCACCAGTCTGCGCCCCCACCAGCAGTGCAGGAGAGTTCCCGTCTCTCCACATCCTCTCCGACACTTGTCTCTTGTCTTGCTACTTAGAGCCATTCTGACCAGAGTAAGGTGACGTCTCATGGTAGTTTTCATTTGCACTTGTCTGATCGCTAATGATGTTGAGCACCTCTCCATAGGCCTGTTGGCCATCCGGATGTCTTGTTTGGAGAAGTCACTGCTCAGATCTTTTGCCCGTTTTTTTAATTGGGTCGTTGATTTGTTTTGTTGTTGAGGTGTATGAGTTCTTTCTGTATTTTGGGTATTAACCCCTTATCCGACATACGGTTTGCAAGTATCTTCTCCCAGGTGTTAGGTTGCGTTTTGGTTTTGTGGATGGTTTCCTTTGCCGTGCAGAAGATTTTTTTACTTTGATGTAGTCCCGTTTGTTCATTTTGTATTTTGTTTCCATTGCCCAGTCAGACGTGGTACTTGAACATAGGCTGCTAAGACTGATGTCAAAGGGTTTGCTTGTAGACGTTGCGTGGTTTCGGGTCTGACGTTCGAGTAAAACCCGAGGGAGGAGGCTGCAGTTCCCCGAGAGCGAGCTTGGCGGGGACCCTGCGTCCCTGTCAGCGCACCTTCCCGCTCCGCGAAGGTCCGAAGCGTGTGGGCGGGGCCCCAGGAGTTCTCCCAGGAGGGTGTCCCTGTCCCTGTCCGCAGTCCACCGCCGGAGGGGGCGGGGCAACGGCCTGGGAGCGTCTGGGCGGCGGCGCGCGCCCGCGAGGAGAGGAGCGCGCGCGGCTGCCGGGCCACCGTCGCGGGAGGCGTGGGAGGCGTCGGCGAGCCGCGCCTGCCTGGCCAGAGCCGAGCCCGGCGGAGTCCGGCCGCGCTCTGCGGCTCTCTCCCGGGCCGGGCTCGTCCGTGGACGCCGCTCCGTGTCCCCGCTGGGCACAGCAGCCCGGGCCCTCCACAGCCATGGCCGCTGGCCTGAGGTGGCCCTCCTTCAGCTCCCGCTCTTCCTGCTCGCCGGACACGGACGACCAGGGCGCCTGCGAAGATGATGCCGTCTGGGAGAGGTACCTGGGGGCGTGGGCCTGGGGGCTGGTGGGAGGCGAGCGTGTTTCTGAGGAATAGGCTTGTGCGCCGAGAGGTGCCCGTCAGGTCGCGGGACAGCTGTGCGGCGCGCGGAGCGGGGAGGGGGGGGGGCGGGGGGGTGGGGGGTCTCTTCGTGCGCGTCACTCGTTCATGGAACGGGCGGTGTGTGCCGGGCACGGGGCCAGCCTGGGGACGCGGTGCCCGGGAGTCGGGCGCTGAAGCGGCCCCCGGGGTCTTGGCTTCTTGGAGGGACAGACGCGAAGTCGATAAGGACACTGGTCTCGATGCGTTCTGAGGAGTGCAGGTCTCCCTCCTTTAGAGGCTACGTTCCGTTGGGGTTTTCATGAAGCCTGTTGTGCCCCTGAAGCTCAGGCCGGTTCAGGGGAAGTGGCCTGTCGAGGGCCACGTAACGTTTGTGTGCAGAGCCAGTGCTTTCCAAAGCCCTTGACTGTGCGGAAGTCTAGCTGTTAGGGGTGCGGTGGGGGCTGTCCGGGGAGCATTGTGAGCACAGGTGTGTGTCCCACACTTGAAAGTCTGGCAGAGAAAGCGTGAGGCTCGAGGGTGCTCCGTTCGTTCCCTCCTTGCACAGAAAGTCTGGAGAGCTGACCTTGGGACAAGTCCTTCCTTTCCTCTGGTCGGTGCGTTGTTCAGTGGTCTGGACACTTGGTGAGCAAGACTGACAGGGTGTTTGACGTACTGGGCCTCACAGCCTAGTTGGAAAGGACAGATAGGCAGCGACTAGTTACCTAGGAGATAGGTAAAAACTATTTCGTGTTGGGTGCTGAGAAATACGGCATTTACTGATAGACTTTGTGGCTTAGGCAGTGATGTTGAAGCTGAGAGCAGATGCCTACAAGAAAAGGAGGACTTGTGCGGGAGAGCGTTGGGACGGGGCAAGGGAGGAGTATGGCCTGTCAGAGGAGCTGAAAGAGTGCCCTGGAGCCTGGGGCCGCGTAGGGACTGTAGGGTGGGGAAAACAAAACTTTTCGGTTAAGGCTGGCGCTTTCTATAGGTTTTTGGAGACTAAGCGTGGTGATTCGGAGCGTGGACTCTGGAGCCAGACTCTGTCAGACGGGTCCTAGCTCTGCCACCTACGGGCTGTGTGAACTTGGGCAAGTTACCGTACCATTCTGTGTGTCAGTTTCCTGATCTGTCAAACGGGGATGATTATCATACACACTCCATAGGTGAGTGTAAAGGTGAGAGGATATTTCATAGCCGTAAAGTACTTAGAGCAGCGTCTGGCCTGTAGTAGGCGTTAGTAGTGGTTGATTAAATAAATGGTAAATGCTTACGTAAGTATTAAAGGCTCGGAGGCTGTCCCTGGTGAGACGTGTGAACTTGAATGGATTACACCCAACTTTGTTTCCTTTCCAGCTTGCAGTTGCTACTGACCGCATCTGTAGCACCGTGGAATTCGAAATAATCTCCCTCGACTTGGCTGCTCTTGGGAAAACAATCTAATGCTGTCAAAATTATCCCAGGGAAATAAACGCCTTTTCAGTAGCATAGTAGGGTTAGGCTTATTTAATATGTATTGTTTATATTGGTTTGTTTAGTATTTGTTGGTAACCTTTTTTTTTTTTTCTTTTCTGCAAAGCTGTTCGGTTAAAAAGAGCAGATTAGCTATGAAATGGTTCAGACACAGAGAAAAGTAGAGAGTCGTGTAAGCAGAGCACGCCTTTCCCTGACTCTCTGTCGAGAGCTTGTGTGATTCCAGCTGCTCTCTGCCTCAGACACGGTGCCCTCTGCGTGTGCAGTCATGTAAACAGTGCAGGGTCTGGAACCGTGGAGAATCTAAGGCAGTCCCGTCATGCTTTGCTTAACAGTGGGGATCAGTTCTGAGGAGTGTGTCACAGTCAGGCAATCTCGAGACTGTGCAAACACCACGGAGTTCCTAATCCTAGATGGCAGAGCCTCCTACACACCTAGGCCACATGGGACTAATCTTATGGGACCCCCGTTGTGGACTGAAACGTCCCGATGTAGGGCATGACCGAACTGCCCAACTCCAAGGGCACGGAAGTGTAGCCTGTGGGGCTTTTTCAAAGAACAGAGACGCTCAAGGCCTCCTCTGGGCCCACTGACTCCGAATCTACTGGGATAGTTCCCGGCTTTAAAGACCAGACGTAGTCCTCCTCTGCAGACCTCTCATCAAGGGTTTTTCACACTGGGTTTTCCCTCCTCTGAGAAAACAGGCCAAGAGATTGTGAGGATCCATAATTAGTGTTTTAATGCACTTGGCAGGACTCAGTGTTTTTCGCGTTCTGTGATACTGGGATCTGCATCTTCACTGTAATGTGTTAAACCTTTAAGTCTTGTCCAAAAGTCACGTCATTACATAGAGAATCCTTCTGTGAATTCCAGGCAGATTGCCATCATTCTGCTTCCGTCTCCTCACCTTTAAAATGGGGAGAGTAGCGGTAACCTAGCTTTGGGATGTGAGGATTAAATGAGATAGTTGGTGCAAAGCAGTTAGCACAGGATCTGGCACAAAGTGAGGCCTTTGATAAATTATTATTATTATAGTAGTTTTGATTTTCCTCCGGTCGGAATATAATTTAGTTGAAGTTAGTGACTGTGTCACAGCTGTGTCTCAGGCTGGTGTCTGCCGCCCTGAGCTAAGCCGTAAAAATCCCTAGAATAACTTTTCAAAAGCCTGTCAGCCTCTTGAGGCTCCTACACTTCTTTATTGTATTGTATTTTATTGTATTGTATTTTATTTTATTGCAGTAACAGTGGATTCTAACATCATATAGCTTTCAGATGTACGTTGTAATATATTTCGAGTTCTGTGTAGATTACATCGTGTTCACCACCCAAAAACTAATTATAGTCCGTCACCTCCCATGTGAGCCTCATCACCCCTTTTGCTCTCTCCCCTCCCCCCCTCCCCCTATGGTAACCAGCAATCCAATCTCCGTGGCTCTGTGTGTGTTTGTGATTGTTTTTATCTTCTGCTCATGAGTGAGATCACACGGTGTTTGACTTTCTCCCTCTGATTTATTTCACTTCACATAATACCCTCAGGGTCCATCCAGGTTGTCACAAATGGCCGGGTCTCATCATTTCTTATGGCCGAGTAGTATTCCATTGTGTATACGTACCACATCTTCTTTATCCATTCCTCCCTTGATGGGCACCTAGGTTGCTTCCAAGTTTTGGCTGTTGTGAATAATGCCGCAGTGAACCTAGGGGTGCACGTGTCTTTCTGCATTTGTGTCTTCGAGTTCTTTGGATGAATAGCCAGCAGTGGGATAGCCGGATCATAACGGTAGATCTATTCTTAGTTTTCTGAGGATACTCCCTACTGCTTTCCATAGTGGCTGCACCAGTCTGCGCCCCCACCAGCAGTGCAGGAGAGTTCCCGTCTCTCCACATCCTCTCCGACACTTGTCTCTTGTCTTGCTACTTAGAGCCATTCTGACCAGAGTAAGGTGACGTCTCATGGTAGTTTTCATTTGCACTTGTCTGATCGCTAATGATGTTGAGCACCTCTCCATAGGCCTGTTGGCCATCCGGATGTCTTGTTTGGAGAAGTCACTGCTCAGATCTTTTGCCCGTTTTTTTAATTGGGTCGTTGATTTGTTTTGTTGTTGAGGTGTATGAGTTCTTTCTGTATTTTGGGTATTAACCCCTTATCCGACATACGGTTTGCAAGTATCTTCTCCCAGGTGTTAGGTTGCGTTTTGGTTTTGTGGATGGTTTCCTTTGCCGTGCAGAAGATTTTTTTACTTTGATGTAGTCCCGTTTGTTCATTTTGTATTTTGTTTCCATTGCCCAGTCAGACGTGGTACTTGAACATAGGCTGCTAAGACTGATGTCAAAGGGTTTGCTTGTAGACGTTGCGTGGTTTCGGGTCTGACGTTCGAGTAAAACCCGAGGGAGGAGGCTGCAGTTCCCCGAGAGCGAGCTTGGCGGGGACCCTGCGTCCCTGTCAGCGCACCTTCCCGCTCCGCGAAGGTCCGAAGCGTGTGGGCGGGGCCCCAGGAGTTCTCCCAGGAGGGTGTCCCTGTCCCTGTCCGCAGTCCACCGCCGGAGGGGGCGGGGCAACGGCCTGGGAGCGTCTGGGCGGCGGCGCGCGCCCGCGAGGAGAGGAGCGCGCGCGGCTGCCGGGCCACCGTCGCGGGAGGCGTGGGAGGCGTCGGCGAGCCGCGCCTGCCTGGCCAGAGCCGAGCCCGGCGGAGTCCGGCCGCGCTCTGCGGCTCTCTCCCGGGCCGGGCTCGTCCGTGGACGCCGCTCCGTGTCCCCGCTGGGCACAGCAGCCCGGGCCCTCCACAGCCATGGCCGCTGGCCTGAGGTGGCCCTCCTTCAGCTCCCGCTCTTCCTGCTCGCCGGACACGGACGACCAGGGCGCCTGCGAAGATGATGCCGTCTGGGAGAGGTACCTGGGGGCGTGGGCCTGGGGGCTGGTGGGAGGCGAGCGTGTTTCTGAGGAATAGGCTTGTGCGCCGAGAGGTGCCCGTCAGGTCGCGGGACAGCTGTGCGGCGCGCGGAGCGGGGAGGGGGGGGGGGCGGGGGGGTGGGGGGTCTCTTCGTGCGCGTCACTCGTTCATGGAACGGGCGGTGTGTGCCGGGCACGGGGCCAGCCTGGGGACGCGGTGCCCGGGAGTCGGGCGCTGAAGCGGCCCCCGGGGTCTTGGCTTCTTGGAGGGACAGACGCGAAGTCGATAAGGACACTGGTCTCGATGCGTTCTGAGGAGTGCAGGTCTCCCTCCTTTAGAGGCTACGTTCCGTTGGGGTTTTCATGAAGCCTGTTGTGCCCCTGAAGCTCAGGCCGGTTCAGGGGAAGTGGCCTGTCGAGGGCCATGTAACGTTTGTGTGCAGAGCCAGTGCTTTCCAAAGCCCTTGACTGTGCGGAAGTCTAGCTGTTAGGGGTGCGGTGGGGGCTGTCCGGGGAGCATTGTGAGCACAGGTGTGTGTCCCACACTTGAAAGTCTGGCAGAGAAAGCGTGAGGCTCGAGGGTGCTCCGTTCGTTCCCTCCTTGCACAGAAAGTCTGGAGAGCTGACCTTGGGACAAGTCCTTCCTTTCCTCTGGTCGGTGCGTTGTTCAGTGGTCTGGACACTTGGTGAGCAAGACTGACAGGGTGTTTGACGTACTGGGCCTCACAGCCTAGTTGGAAAGGACAGATAGGCAGCGACTAGTTACCTAGGAGATACGTAAAAACTATTTCGTGTTGGGTGCTGAGAAATACGGCATTTACTGATAGACTTTGTGGCTTAGGCAGTGATGTTGAAGCTGAGAGCAGATGCCTACAAGAAAAGGAGGACTTGTGCGGGAGAGCGTTGGGACGGGGCAAGGGAGGAGTATGGCCTGTCAGAGGAGCTGAAAGAGTGCCCTGGAGCCTGGGGCCGCGTAGGGACTGTAGGGTGGGGAAAACAAAACTTTTCGGTTAAGGCTGGCGCTTTCTATAGGTTTTTGGAGACTAAGCGTGGTGATTCGGAGCGTGGACTCTGGAGCCAGACTCTGTCAGACGGGTCCTAGCTCTGCCACCTACGGGCTGTGTGAACTTGGGCAAGTTACCGTACCATTCTGTGTGTCAGTTTCCTGATCTGTCAAACGGGGATGATTATCATACACACTCCATAGGTGAGTGTAAAGGTGAGAGGATATTTCATAGCCGTAAAGTACTTAGAGCAGCGTCTGGCCTGTAGTAGGCGTTAGTAGTGGTTGATTAAATAAATGGATAAATGCATACATAAGTATTAAAGGCTCGGAGGCTGTCCCTGGTGAAATGTGTGAACTTGAATGGATTACACCCAACTTTGTTTCCTTTCCAGCTTGCAGTTGCTACTGACCGCATCTGTAGCACCGTGGAATTCGAAATAATCTCCCTCGACTTGGCTGCTCTTGGGAAAACAATCTAATGCTGTCAAAATTATCCCAGGGAAATAAACGCCTTTTCAGTAGCATAGTAGGGTTAGGCTTATTTAATATGTATTGTTTATATTGGTTTGTTTAGTATTTGTTGGTAACCTTTTTTTTTTTTTCTTTTCTGCAAAGCTGTTCGGTTAAAAAGAGCAGATTAGCTATGAAATGGTTCAGACACAGAGAAAAGTAGAGAGTCGTGTAAGCAGAGCACGCCTTTCCCTGACTCTCTGTCGAGAGCTTGTGTGATTCCAGCTGCTCTCTGCCTCAGACACGGTGCCCTCTGCGTGTGCAGTCATGTAAACAGTGCAGGGTCTGGAACCGTGGAGAATCTAAGGCAGTCCCGTCATGCTTTGCTTAACAGTGGGGATCAGTTCTGAGGAGTGTGTCACAGTCAGGCAATCTCGAGACTGTGCAAACACCACGGAGTTCCTAATCCTAGATGGCAGAGCCTCCTACACACCTAGGCCACATGGGACTAATCTTCTGGGACCCCCGTTGTGGACTGAAACGTCCCGATGTAGGGCATGACCGAACTGCCCAACTCCAAGGGCACGGAAGTGTAGCCTGTGGGGCTTTTTCAAAGAACAGAGACGCTCAAGGCCTCCTCTGGGCCCACTGACTCCGAATCTACTGGGATAGTTCCCGGCTTTAAAGACCAGACGTAGTCCTCCTCTGCAGACCTCTCATCAAGGGTTTTTCACACTGGGTTTTCCCTCCTCTGAGAAAACAGGCCAAGAGATTGTGAGGATCCATAATTAGTGTTTTAATGCACTTGGCAGGACTCAGTGTTTTTCGCGTTCTGTGATACTGGGATCTGCATCTTCACTGTAATGTGTTAAACCTTTAAGTCTTGTCCAAAAGTCACGTCATTACATAGAGAATCCTTCTGTGAATTCCAGGCAGATTGCCATCATTCTGCTTCCGTCTCCTCACCTTTAAAATGGGGAGAGTAGCGGTAACCTAGCTTTGGGATGTGAGGATTAAATGAGATAGTTGGTGCAAAGCAGTTAGCACAGGATCTGGCACAAAGTGAGGCCTTTGATAAATTATTATTATTATAGTAGTTTTGATTTTCCTCCGGTCGGAATATAATTTAGTTGAAGTTAGTGACTGTGTCACAGCTGTGTCTCAGGCTGGTGTCTGCCGCCCTGAGCTAAGCCGTAAAAATCCCTAGAATAACTTTTCAAAAGCCTGTCAGCCTCTTGAGGCTCCTACACTTCTTTATTGTATTGTATTTTATTGTATTGTATTTTATTTTATTGCAGTAACAGTGGATTCTAACATCATATAGCTTTCAGATGTACGTTGTAATATATTTCGAGTTCTGTGTAGATTACATCGTGTTCACCACCCAAAAACTAATTATAGTCCGTCACCTCCCATGTGAGCCTCATCACCCCTTTTGCTCTCTCCCCTCCCCCCCTCCCCCTATGGTAACCAGCAATCCAATCTCCGTGGCTCTGTGTGTGTTTGTGATTGTTTTTATCTTCTGCTCATGAGTGAGATCACACGGTGTTTGACTTTCTCCCTCTGATTTATTTCACTTCACATAATACCCTCAGGGTCCATCCAGGTTGTCACAAATGGCCGGGTCTCATCATTTCTTATGGCCGAGTAGTATTCCATTGTGTATACGTACCACATCTTCTTTATCCATTCCTCCCTTGATGGGCACCTAGGTTGCTTCCAAGTTTTGGCTGTTGTGAATAATGCCGCAGTGAACCTAGGGGTGCACGTGTCTTTCTGCATTTGTGTCTTCGAGTTCTTTGGATGAATAGCCAGCAGTGGGATAGCCGGATCATAACGGTAGATCTATTCTTAGTTTTCTGAGGATACTCCCTGCTGCTTTCCATAGTGGCTGCACCAGTCTGCGCCCCCACCAGCAGTGCAGGAGAGTTCCCGTCTCTCCACATCCTCTCCGACACTTGTCTCTTGTCTTGCTACTTAGAGCCATTCTGACCAGAGTAAGGTGACGTCTCATGGTAGTTTTCATTTGCACTTGTCTGATCGCTAATGATGTTGAGCACCTCTCCATAGGCCTGTTGGCCATCCGGATGTCTTGTTTGGAGAAGTCACTGCTCAGATCTTTTGCCCGTTTTTTTAATTGGGTTGTTGATTTGTTTTGTTGTTGAGGTGTATGAGTTCTTTCTGTATTTTGGGTATTAACCCCTTATCCGACATACGGTTTGCAAGTATCTTCTCCCAGGTGTTAGGTTGCGTTTTGGTTTTGTGGATGGTTTCCTTTGCCGTGCAGAAGATTTTTTTACTTTGATGTAGTCCCGTTTGTTCATTTTGTATTTTGTTTCCATTGCCCAGTCAGACGTGGTACTTGAACATAGGCTGCTAAGACTGATGTCAAAGGGTTTGCTTGTAGACGTTGCGTGGTTTCGGGTCTGACGTTCGAGTAAAACCCGAGGGAGGAGGCTGCAGTTCCCCGAGAGCGAGCTTGGCGGGGACCCTGCGTCCCTGTCAGCGCACCTTCCCGCTCCGCGAAGGTCCGAAGCGTGTGGGCGGGGCCCCAGGAGTTCTCCCAGGAGGGTGTCCCTGTCCCTGTCCGCAGTCCACCGCCGGAGGGGGCGGGGCAACGGCCTGGGAGCGTCTGGGCGGCGGCGCGCGCCCGCGAGGAGAGGAGCGCGCGCGGCTGCCGGGCCACCGTCGCGGGAGGCGTGGGAGGCGTCGGCGAGCCGCGCCTGCCTGGCCAGAGCCGAGCCCGGCGGAGTCCGGCCGCGCTCTGCGGCTCTCTCCCGGGCCGGGCTCGTCCGTGGACGCCGCTCCGTGTCCCCGCTGGGCACAGCAGCCCGGGCCCTCCACAGCCATGGCCGCTGGCCTGAGGTGGCCCTCCTTCAGCTCCCGCTCTTCCTGCTCGCCGGACACGGACGACCAGGGCGCCTGCGAAGATGATGCCGTCTGGGAGAGGTACCTGGGGGCGTGGGCCTGGGGGCTGGTGGGAGGCGAGCGTGTTTCTGAGGAATAGGCTTGTGCGCCGAGAGGTGCCCGTCAGGTCGCGGGACAGCTGTGCGGCGCGCGGAGCGGGGAGGCGGGGGGCGGGGGGGTGGGGGGTCTCTTCGTGCGCGTCACTCGTTCATGGAACGGGCGGTGTGTGCCGGGCACGGGGCCAGCCTGGGGACGCGGTGCCCGGGAGTCGGGCGCTGAAGCGGCCCCCGGGGTCTTGGCTTCTTGGAGGGACAGACGCGAAGTCGATAAGGACACTGGTCTCGATGCGTTCTGAGGAGTGCAGGTCTCCCTCCTTTAGAGGCTACGTTCCGTTGGGGTTTTCATGAAGCCTGTTGTGCCCCTGAAGCTCAGGCCGGTTCAGGGGAAGTGGCCTGTCGAGGGCCACGTAACGTTTGTGTGCAGAGCCAGTGCTTTCCAAAGCCCTTGACTGTGCGGAAGTCTAGCTGTTAGGGGTGCGGTGGGGGCTGTCCGGGGAGCATTGTGAGCACAGGTGTGTGTCCCACACTTGAAAGTCTGGCAGAGAAAGCGTGAGGCTCGAGGGTGCTCCGTTCGTTCCCTCCTTGCACAGAAAGTCTGGAGAGCTGACCTTGGGACAAGTCCTTCCTTTCCTCTGGTCGGTGCGTTGTTCAGTGGTCTGGACACTTGGTGAGCAAGACTGACAGGGTGTTTGACGTACTGGGCCTCACAGCCTAGTTGGAAAGGACAGATAGGCAGCGACTAGTTACCTAGGAGATACGTAAAAACTATTTCGTGTTGGGTGCTGAGAAATACGGCATTTACTGATAGACTTTGTGGCTTAGGCAGTGATGTTGAAGCTGAGAGCAGATGCCTACAAGAAAAGGAGGACTTGTGCGGGAGAGCGTTGGGACGGGGCAAGGGAGGAGTATGGCCTGTCAGAGGAGCTGAAAGAGTGCCCTGGAGCCTGGGGCCGCGTAGGGACTGTAGGGTGGGGAAAACAAAACTTTTCGGTTAAGGCTGGCGCTTTCTATAGGTTTTTGGAGACTAAGCGTGGTGATTCGGAGCGTGGACTCTGGAGCCAGACTCTGTCAAACGGGTCCTAGCTCTGCCACCTACGGGCTGTGTGAACTTGGGCAAGTTACCGTACCATTCTGTGTGTCAGTTTCCTGATCTGTCAAACGGGGATGATTATCATACACACTCCATAGGTGAGTGTAAAGGTGAGAGGATATTTCATAGCCGTAAAGTACTTAGAGCAGCGTCTGGCCTGTAGTAGGCGTTAGTAGTGGTTGATTAAATAAATGGATAAATGCATACATAAGTATTAAAGGCTCGGAGGCTGTCCCTGGTGAAACGTGTGAACTTGAATGGATTACACCCAACTTTGTTTCCTTTCCAGCTTGCAGTTGCTACTGACCGCATCTGTAGCACCGTGGAATTCGAAATAATCTCCCTCGACTTGGCTGCTCTTGGGAAAACAATCTAATGCTGTCAGAATTATCCCAGGGAAATAAACGCCTTTTCAGTAGCATAGTAGGGTTAGGCTTATTTAATATGTATTGTTTATATTGGTTTGTTTAGTATTTGTTGGTAACCTTTTTTTTTTTTTCTTTTCTGCAAAGCTGTTCGGTTAAAAAGAGCAGATTAGCTATGAAATGGTTCAGACACAGAGAAAAGTAGAGAGTCGTGTAAGCAGAGCACGCCTTTCCCTGACTCTCTGTCGAGAGCTTGTGTGATTCCAGCTGCTCTCTGCCTCAGACACGGTGCCCTCTGCGTGTGCAGTCATGTAAACAGTGCAGGGTCTGGAACCGTGGAGAATCTAAGGCAGTCCCGTCATGCTTTGCTTAACAGTGGGGATCAGTTCTGAGGAGTGTGTCACAGTCAGGCAATCTCGAGACTGTGCAAACACCACGGAGTTCCTAATCCTAGATGGCAGAGCCTCCTACACACCTAGGCCACATGGGACTAATCTTATGGGACCCCCGTTGTGGACTGAAACGTCCCGATGTAGGGCATGACCGAACTGCCCAACTCCAAGGGCACGGAAGTGTAGCCTGTGGGGCTTTTTCAAAGAACAGAGACGCTCAAGGCCTCCTCTGGGCCCACTGACTCCGAATCTACTGGGATAGTTCCCGGCTTTAAAGACCAGACGTAGTCCTCCTCTGCAGACCTCTCATCAAGGGTTTTTCACACTGGGTTTTCCCTCCTCTGAGAAAACAGGCCAAGAGATTGTGAGGATCCATAATTAGTGTTTTAATGCACTTGGCAGGACTCAGTGTTTTTCGCGTTCTGTGATACTGGGATCTGCATCTTCACTGTAATGTGTTAAACCTTTAAGTCTTGTCCAAAAGTCACGTCATTACATAGAGAATCCTTCTGTGAATTCCAGGCAGATTGCCATCATTCTGCTTCCGTCTCCTCACCTTTAAAATGGGGAGAGTAGCGGTAACCTAGCTTTGGGATGTGAGGATTAAATGAGATAGTTGGTGCAAAGCAGTTAGCACAGGATCTGGCACAAAGTGAGGCCTTTGATAAATTATTATTATTATAGTAGTTTTGATTTTCCTCCGGTCGGAATATAATTTAGTTGAAGTTAGTGACTGTGTCACAGCTGTGTCTCAGGCTGGTGTCTGCCGCCCTGAGCTAAGCCGTAAAAATCCCTAGAATAACTTTTCAAAAGCCTGTCAGCCTCTTGAGGCTCCTACACTTCTTTATTGTATTGTATTTTATTGTATTGTATTTTATTTTATTGCAGTAACAGTGGATTCTAACATCATATAGCTTTCAGATGTACGTTGTAATATATTTCGAGTTCTGTGTAGATTACATCGTGTTCACCACCCAAAAACTAATTATAGTCCGTCACCTCCCATGTGAGCCTCATCACCCCTTTTGCTCTCTCCCCTCCCCCCCTCCCCCTATGGTAACCAGCAATCCAATCTCCGTGGCTCTGTGTGTGTTTGTGATTGTTTTTATCTTCTGCTCATGAGTGAGATCACACGGTGTTTGACTTTCTCCCTCTGATTTATTTCACTTCACATAATACCCTCAGGGTCCATCCAGGTTGTCACAAATGGCCGGGTCTCATCATTTCTTATGGCCGAGTAGTATTCCATTGTGTATACGTACCACATCTTCTTTATCCATTCCTCCCTTGATGGGCACCTAGGTTGCTTCCAAGTTTTGGCTGTTGTGAATAATGCCGCAGTGAACCTAGGGGTGCACGTGTCTTTCTGCATTTGTGTCTTCGAGTTCTTTGGATGAATAGCCAGCAGTGGGATAGCCGGATCATAACGGTAGATCTATTCTTAGTTTTCTGAGGATACTCCCTACTGCTTTCCATAGTGGCTGCACCAGTCTGCGCCCCCACCAGCAGTGCAGGAGAGTTCCCGTCTCTCCACATCCTCTCCGACACTTGTCTCTTGTCTTGCTACTTAGAGCCATTCTGACCAGAGTAAGGTGACGTCTCATGGTAGTTTTCATTTGCACTTGTCTGATCGCTAATGATGTTGAGCACCTCTCCATAGGCCTGTTGGCCATCCGGATGTCTTGTTTGGAGAAGTCACTGCTCAGATCTTTTGCCCGTTTTTTTAATTGGGTTGTTGATTTGTTTTGTTGTTGAGGTGTATGAGTTCTTTCTGTATTTTGGGTATTAACCCCTTATCCGACATACGGTTTGCAAGTATCTTCTCCCAGGTGTTAGGTTGCGTTTTGGTTTTGTGGATGGTTTCCTTTGCCGTGCAGAAGATTTTTTTACTTTGATGTAGTCCCGTTTGTTCATTTTGTATTTTGTTTCCATTGCCCAGTCAGACGTGGTACTTGAACATAGGCTGCTAAGACTGATGTCAAAGGGTTTGCTTGTAGACGTTGCGTGGTTTCGGGTCTGACGTTCGAGTAAAACCCGAGGGAGGAGGCTGCAGTTCCCCGAGAGCGAGCTTGGCGGGGACCCTGCGTCCCTGTCAGCGCACCTTCCCGCTCCGCGAAGGTCCGAAGCGTGTGGGCGGGGCCCCAGGAGTTCTCCCAGGAGGGTGTCCCTGTCCCTGTCCGCAGTCCACCGCCGGAGGGGGCGGGGCAACGGCCTGGGAGCGTCTGGGCGGCGGCGCGCGCCCGCGAGGAGAGGAGCGCGCGCGGCTGCCGGGCCACCGTCGCGGGAGGCGTGGGAGGCGTCGGCGAGCCGCGCCTGCCTGGCCAGAGCCGAGCCCGGCGGAGTCCGGCCGCGCTCTGCGGCTCTCTCCCGGGCCGGGCTCGTCCGTGGACGCCGCTCCGTGTCCCCGCTGGGCACAGCAGCCCGGGCCCTCCACAGCCATGGCCGCTGGCCTGAGGTGGCCCTCCTTCAGCTCCCGCTCTTCCTGCTCGCCGGACACGGACGACCAGGGCGCCTGCGAAGATGATGCCGTCTGGGAGAGGTACCTGGGGGCGTGGGCCTGGGGGCTGGTGGGAGGCGAGCGTGTTTCTGAGGAATAGGCTTGTGCGCCGAGAGGTGCCCGTCAGGTCGCGGGACAGCTGTGCGGCGCGCGGAGCGGGGAGGGGGGGGGGCGGGGGGGTGGGGGGTCTCTTCGTGCGCGTCACTCGTTCATGGAACGGGCGGTGTGTGCCGGGCACGGGGCCAGCCTGGGGACGCGGTGCCCGGGAGTCGGGCGCTGAAGCGGCCCCCGGGGTCTTGGCTTCTTGGAGGGACAGACGCGAAGTCGATAAGGACACTGGTCTCGATGCGTTCTGAGGAGTGCAGGTCTCCCTCCTTTAGAGGCTACGTTCCGTTGGGGTTTTCATGAAGCCTGTTGTGCCCCTGAAGCTCAGGCCGGTTCAGGGGAAGTGGCCTGTCGAGGGCCACGTAACGTTTGTGTGCAGAGCCAGTGCTTTCCAAAGCCCTTGACTGTGCGGAAGTCTAGCTGTTAGGGGTGCGGTGGGGGCTGTCCGGGGAGCATTGTGAGCACAGGTGTGTGTCCCACACTTGAAAGTCTGGCAGAGAAAGCGTGAGGCTCGAGGGTGCTCCGTTCGTTCCCTCCTTGCACAGAAAGTCTGGAGAGCTGACCTTGGGACAAGTCCTTCCTTTCCTCTGGTCGGTGCGTTGTTCAGTGGTCTGGACACTTGGTGAGCAAGACTGACAGGGTGTTTGACGTACTGGGCCTCACAGCCTAGTTGGAAAGGACAGATAGGCAGCGACTAGTTACCTAGGAGATAGGTAAAAACTATTTCGTGTTGGGTGCTGAGAAATACGGCATTTACTGATAGACTTTGTGGCTTAGGCAGTGATGTTGAAGCTGAGAGCAGATGCCTACAAGAAAAGGAGGACTTGTGCGGGAGAGCGTTGGGACGGGGCAAGGGAGGAGTATGGCCTGTCAGAGGAGCTGAAAGAGTGCCCTGGAGCCTGGGGCCGCGTAGGGACTGTAGGGTGGG
Organism: Equus caballus; assembly: GCF_041296265.1. Taxonomy (NCBI): domain Eukaryota; kingdom Metazoa; phylum Chordata; class Mammalia; order Perissodactyla; family Equidae; genus Equus; species Equus caballus. Next base: position 946,380 of record NW_027222395.1, read on the forward strand.
GAAAACAAAACTTTTCGGTTAAGGCTGGCGCTTTCTATAGGTTTTTGGAGACTAAGCGTGGTGATTCGGAGCGTGGACTCTGGAGCCAGACTCTGTCAAACGGGTCCTAGCTCTGCCACCTACGGGCTGTGTGAACTTGGGCAAGTTACCGTACCATTCTGTGTGTCAGTTTCCTGATCTGTCAAACGGGGATGATTATCATACACACTCCATAGGTGAGTGTAAAGGTGAGAGGATATTTCATAGCCGTAAAGTACTTAGAGCAGCGTCTGGCCTGTAGTAGGCGTTAGTAGTGGTTGATTAAATAAATGGATAAATGCATACATAAGTATTAAAGGCTCGGAGGCTGTCCCTGGTGAAACGTGTGAACTTGAATGGATTACACCCAACTTTGTTTCCTTTCCAGCTTGCAGTTGCTACTGACCGCATCTGTAGCACCGTGGAATTCGAAATAATCTCCCTCGACTTGGCTGCTCTTGGGAAAACAATCTAATGCTGTCAGAATTATCCCAGGGAAATAAACGCCTTTTCAGTAGCATAGTAGGGTTAGGCTTATTTAATATGTATTGTTTATATTGGTTTGTTTAGTATTTGTTGGTAACCTTTTTTTTTTTTTCTTTTCTGCAAAGCTGTTCGGTTAAAAAGAGCAGATTAGCTATGAAATGGTTCAGACACAGAGAAAAGTAGAGAGTCGTGTAAGCAGAGCACGCCTTTCCCTGACTCTCTGTCGAGAGCTTGTGTGATTCCAGCTGCTCTCTGCCTCAGACACGGTGCCCTCTGCGTGTGCAGTCATGTAAACAGTGCAGGGTCTGGAACCGTGGAGAATCTAAGGCAGTCCCGTCATGCTTTGCTTAACAGTGGGGATCAGTTCTGAGGAGTGTGTCACAGTCAGGCAATCTCGAGACTGTGCAAACACCACGGAGTTCCTAATCCTAGATGGCAGAGCCTCCTACACACCTAGGCCACATGGGACTAATCTTATGGGACCCCCGTTGTGGACTGAAACGTCCCGATGTAGGGCATGACCGAACTGCCCAACTCCAAGGGCACGGAAGTGTAGCCTGTGGGGCTTTTTCAAAGAACAGAGACGCTCAAGGCCTCCTCTGGGCCCACTGACTCCGAATCTACTGGGATAGTTCCCGGCTTTAAAGACCAGACGTAGTCCTCCTCTGCAGACCTCTCATCAAGGGTTTTTCACACTGGGTTTTCCCTCCTCTGAGAAAACAGGCCAAGAGATTGTGAGGATCCATAATTAGTGTTTTAATGCACTTGGCAGGACTCAGTGTTTTTCGCGTTCTGTGATACTGGGATCTGCATCTTCACTGTAATGTGTTAAACCTTTAAGTCTTGTCCAAAAGTCACGTCATTACATAGAGAATCCTTCTGTGAATTCCAGGCAGATTGCCATCATTCTGCTTCCGTCTCCTCACCTTTAAAATGGGGAGAGTAGCGGTAACCTAGCTTTGGGATGTGAGGATTAAATGAGATAGTTGGTGCAAAGCAGTTAGCACAGGATCTGGCACAAAGTGAGGCCTTTGATAAATTATTATTATTATAGTAGTTTTGATTTTCCTCCGGTCGGAATATAATTTAGTTGAAGTTAGTGACTGTGTCACAGCTGTGTCTCAGGCTGGTGTCTGCCGCCCTGAGCTAAGCCGTAAAAATCCCTAGAATAACTTTTCAAAAGCCTGTCAGCCTCTTGAGGCTCCTACACTTCTTTATTGTATTGTATTTTATTGTATTGTATTTTATTTTATTGCAGTAACAGTGGATTCTAACATCATATAGCTTTCAGATGTACGTTGTAATATATTTCGAGTTCTGTGTAGATTACATCGTGTTCACCACCCAAAAACTAATTATAGTCCGTCACCTCCCATGTGAGCCTCATCACCCCTTTTGCTCTCTCCCCTCCCCCCCTCCCCCTATGGTAACCAGCAATCCAATCTCCGTGGCTCTGTGTGTGTTTGTGATTGTTTTTATCTTCTGCTCATGAGTGAGATCACACGGTGTTTGACTTTCTCCCTCTGATTTATTTCACTTCACATAATACCCTCAGGGTCCATCCAGGTTGTCACAAATGGCCGGGTCTCATCATTTCTTATGGCCGAGTAGTATTCCATTGTGTATACGTACCACATCTTCTTTATCCATTCCTCCCTTGATGGGCACCTAGGTTGCTTCCAAGTTTTGGCTGTTGTGAATAATGCCGCAGTGAACCTAGGGGTGCACGTGTCTTTCTGCATTTGTGTCTTCGAGTTCTTTGGATGAATAGCCAGCAGTGGGATAGCCGGATCATAACGGTAGATCTATTCTTAGTTTTCTGAGGATACTCCCTACTGCTTTCCATAGTGGCTGCACCAGTCTGCGCCCCCACCAGCAGTGCAGGAGAGTTCCCGTCTCTCCACATCCTCTCCGACACTTGTCTCTTGTCTTGCTACTTAGAGCCATTCTGACCAGAGTAAGGTGACGTCTCATGGTAGTTTTCATTTGCACTTGTCTGATCGCTAATGATGTTGAGCACCTCTCCATAGGCCTGTTGGCCATCCGGATGTCTTGTTTGGAGAAGTCACTGCTCAGATCTTTTGCCCGTTTTTTTAATTGGGTTGTTGATTTGTTTTGTTGTTGAGGTGTATGAGTTCTTTCTGTATTTTGGGTATTAACCCCTTATCCGACATACGGTTTGCAAGTATCTTCTCCCAGGTGTTAGGTTGCGTTTTGGTTTTGTGGATGGTTTCCTTTGCCGTGCAGAAGATTTTTTTACTTTGATGTAGTCCCGTTTGTTCATTTTGTATTTTGTTTCCATTGCCCAGTCAGACGTGGTACTTGAACATAGGCTGCTAAGACTGATGTCAAAGGGTTTGCTTGTAGACGTTGCGTGGTTTCGGGTCTGACGTTCGAGTAAAACCCGAGGGAGGAGGCTGCAGTTCCCCGAGAGCGAGCTTGGCGGGGACCCTGCGTCCCTGTCAGCGCACCTTCCCGCTCCGCGAAGGTCCGAAGCGTGTGGGCGGGGCCCCAGGAGTTCTCCCAGGAGGGTGTCCCTGTCCCTGTCCGCAGTCCACCGCCGGAGGGGGCGGGGCAACGGCCTGGGAGCGTCTGGGCGGCGGCGCGCGCCCGCGAGGAGAGGAGCGCGCGCGGCTGCCGGGCCACCGTCGCGGGAGGCGTGGGAGGCGTCGGCGAGCCGCGCCTGCCTGGCCAGAGCCGAGCCCGGCGGAGTCCGGCCGCGCTCTGCGGCTCTCTCCCGGGCCGGGCTCGTCCGTGGACGCCGCTCCGTGTCCCCGCTGGGCACAGCAGCCCGGGCCCTCCACAGCCATGGCCGCTGGCCTGAGGTGGCCCTCCTTCAGCTCCCGCTCTTCCTGCTCGCCGGACACGGACGACCAGGGCGCCTGCGAAGATGATGCCGTCTGGGAGAGGTACCTGGGGGCGTGGGCCTGGGGGCTGGTGGGAGGCGAGCGTGTTTCTGAGGAATAGGCTTGTGCGCCGAGAGGTGCCCGTCAGGTCGCGGGACAGCTGTGCGGCGCGCGGAGCGGGGAGGCGGGGGGCGGGGGGGTGGGGGGTCTCTTCGTGCGCGTCACTCGTTCATGGAACGGGCGGTGTGTGCCGGGCACGGGGCCAGCCTGGGGACGCGGTGCCCGGGAGTCGGGCGCTGAAGCGGCCCCCGGGGTCTTGGCTTCTTGGAGGGACAGACGCGAAGTCGATAAGGACACTGGTCTCGATGCGTTCTGAGGAGTGCAGGTCTCCCTCCTTTAGAGGCTACGTTCCGTTGGGGTTTTCATGAAGCCTGTTGTGCCCCTGAAGCTCAGGCCGGTTCAGGGGAAGTGGCCTGTCGAGGGCCACGTAACGTTTGTGTGCAGAGCCAGTGCTTTCCAAAGCCCTTGACTGTGCGGAAGTCTAGCTGTTAGGGGTGCGGTGGGGGCTGTCCGGGGAGCATTGTGAGCACAGGTGTGTGTCCCACACTTGAAAGTCTGGCAGAGAAAGCGTGAGGCTCGAGGGTGCTCCGTTCGTTCCCTCCTTGCACAGAAAGTCTGGAGAGCTGACCTTGGGACAAGTCCTTCCTTTCCTCTGGTCGGTGCGTTGTTCAGTGGTCTGGACACTTGGTGAGCAAGACTGACAGGGTGTTTGACGTACTGGGCCTCACAGCCTAGTTGGAAAGGACAGATAGGCAGCGACTAGTTACCTAGGAGATACGTAAAAACTATTTCGTGTTGGGTGCTGAGAAATACGGCATTTACTGATAGACTTTGTGGCTTAGGCAGTGATGTTGAAGCTGAGAGCAGATGCCTACAAGAAAAGGAGGACTTGTGCGGGAGAGCGTTGGGACGGGGCAAGGGAGGAGTATGGCCTGTCAGAGGAGCTGAAAGAGTGCCCTGGAGCCTGGGGCCGCGTAGGGACTGTAGGGTGGGGAAAACAAAACTTTTCGGTTAAGGCTGGCGCTTTCTATAGGTTTTTGGAGACTAAGCGTGGTGATTCGGAGCGTGGACTCTGGAGCCAGACTCTGTCAAACGGGTCCTAGCTCTGCCACCTACGGGCTGTGTGAACTTGGGCAAGTTACCGTACCATTCTGTGTGTCAGTTTCCTGATCTGTCAAACGGGGATGATTATCATACACACTCCATAGGTGAGTGTAAAGGTGAGAGGATATTTCATAGCCGTAAAGTACTTAGAGCAGCGTCTGGCCTGTAGTAGGCGTTAGTAGTGGTTGATTAAATAAATGGATAAATGCATACATAAGTATTAAAGGCTCGGAGGCTGTCCCTGGTGAAACGTGTGAACTTGAATGGATTACACCCAACTTTGTTTCCTTTCCAGCTTGCAGTTGCTACTGACCGCATCTGTAGCACCGTGGAATTCGAAATAATCTCCCTCGACTTGGCTGCTCTTGGGAAAACAATCTAATGCTGTCAAAATTATCCCAGGGAAATAAACGCCTTTTCAGTAGCATAGTAGGGTTAGGCTTATTTAATATGTATTGTTTATATTGGTTTGTTTAGTATTTGTTGGTAACCTTTTTTTTTTTTTCTTTTCTGCAAAGCTGTTCGGTTAAAAAGAGCAGATTAGCTATGAAATGGTTCAGACACAGAGAAAAGTAGAGAGTCGTGTAAGCAGAGCACGCCTTTCCCTGACTCTCTGTCGAGAGCTTGTGTGATTCCAGCTGCTCTCTGCCTCAGACACGGTGCCCTCTGCGTGTGCAGTCATGTAAACAGTGCAGGGTCTGGAACCGTGGAGAATCTAAGGCAGTCCCGTCATGCTTTGCTTAACAGTGGGGATCAGTTCTGAGGAGTGTGTCACAGTCAGGCAATCTCGAGACTGTGCAAACACCACGGAGTTCCTAATCCTAGATGGCAGAGCCTCCTACACACCTAGGCCACATGGGACTAATCTTCTGGGACCCCCGTTGTGGACTGAAACGTCCCGATGTAGGGCATGACCGAACTGCCCAACTCCAAGGGCACGGAAGTGTAGCCTGTGGGGCTTTTTCAAAGAACAGAGACGCTCAAGGCCTCCTCTGGGCCCACTGACTCCGAATCTACTGGGATAGTTCCCGGCTTTAAAGACCAGACGTAGTCCTCCTCTGCAGACCTCTCATCAAGGGTTTTTCACACTGGGTTTTCCCTCCTCTGAGAAAACAGGCCAAGAGATTGTGAGGATCCATAATTAGTGTTTTAATGCACTTGGCAGGACTCAGTGTTTTTCGCGTTCTGTGATACTGGGATCTGCATCTTCACTGTAATGTGTTAAACCTTTAAGTCTTGTCCAAAAGTCACGTCATTACATAGAGAATCCTTCTGTGAATTCCAGGCAGATTGCCATCATTCTGCTTCCGTCTCCTCACCTTTAAAATGGGGAGAGTAGCGGTAACCTAGCTTTGGGATGTGAGGATTAAATGAGATAGTTGGTGCAAAGCAGTTAGCACAGGATCTGGCACAAAGTGAGGCCTTTGATAAATTATTATTATTATAGTAGTTTTGATTTTCCTCCGGTCGGAATATAATTTAGTTGAAGTTAGTGACTGTGTCACAGCTGTGTCTCAGGCTGGTGTCTGCCGCCCTGAGCTAAGCCGTAAAAATCCCTAGAATAACTTTTCAAAAGCCTGTCAGCCTCTTGAGGCTCCTACACTTCTTTATTGTATTGTATTTTATTGTATTGTATTTTATTTTATTGCAGTAACAGTGGATTCTAACATCATATAGCTTTCAGATGTACGTTGTAATATATTTCGAGTTCTGTGTAGATTACATCGTGTTCACCACCCAAAAACTAATTATAGTCCGTCACCTCCCATGTGAGCCTCATCACCCCTTTTGCTCTCTCCCCTCCCCCCCTCCCCCTATGGTAACCAGCAATCCAATCTCCGTGGCTCTGTGTGTGTTTGTGATTGTTTTTATCTTCTGCTCATGAGTGAGATCACACGGTGTTTGACTTTCTCCCTCTGATTTATTTCACTTCACATAATACCCTCAGGGTCCATCCAGGTTGTCACAAATGGCCGGGTCTCATCATTTCTTATGGCCGAGTAGTATTCCATTGTGTATACGTACCACATCTTCTTTATCCATTCCTCCCTTGATGGGCACCTAGGTTGCTTCCAAGTTTTGGCTGTTGTGAATAATGCCGCAGTGAACCTAGGGGTGCACGTGTCTTTCTGCATTTGTGTCTTCGAGTTCTTTGGATGAATAGCCAGCAGTGGGATAGCGGGATCATAACGGTAGATCTATTCTTAGTTTTCTGAGGATACTCCCTACTGCTTTCCATAGTGGCTGCACCAGTCTGCGCCCCCACCAGCAGTGCAGGAGAGTTCCCGTCTCTCCACATCCTCTCCGACACTTGTCTCTTGTCTTGCTACTTAGAGCCATTCTGACCAGAGTAAGGTGACGTCTCATGGTAGTTTTCATTTGCACTTGTCTGATCGCTAATGATGTTGAGCACCTCTCCATAGGCCTGTTGGCCATCCGGATGTCTTGTTTGGAGAAGTCACTGCTCAGATCTTTTGCCCGTTTTTTTAATTGGGTCGTTGATTTGTTTTGTTGTTGAGGTGTATGAGTTCTTTCTGTATTTTGGGTATTAACCCCTTATCCGACATACGGTTTGCAAGTATCTTCTCCCAGGTGTTAGGTTGCGTTTTGGTTTTGTGGATGGTTTCCTTTGCCGTGCAGAAGATTTTTTTACTTTGATGTAGTCCCGTTTGTTCATTTTGTATTTTGTTTCCATTGCCCAGTCAGACGTGGTACTTGAACATAGGCTGCTAAGACTGATGTCAAAGGGTTTGCTTGTAGACGTTGCGTGGTTTCGGGTCTGACGTTCGAGTAAAACCCGAGGGAGGAGGCTGCAGTTCCCCGAGAGCGAGCTTGGCGGGGACCCTGCGTCCCTGTCAGCGCACCTTCCCGCTCCGCGAAGGTCCGAAGCGTGTGGGCGGGGCCCCAGGAGTTCTCCCAGGAGGGTGTCCCTGTCCCTGTCCGCAGTCCACCGCCGGAGGGGGCGGGGCAACGGCCTGGGAGCGTCTGGGCGGCGGCGCGCGCCCGCGAGGAGAGGAGCGCGCGCGGCTGCCGGGCCACCGTCGCGGGAGGCGTGGGAGGCGTCGGCGAGCCGCGCCTGCCTGGCCAGAGCCGAGCCCGGCGGAGTCCGGCCGCGCTCTGCGGCTCTCTCCCGGGCCGGGCTCGTCCGTGGACGCCGCTCCGTGTCCCCGCTGGGCACAGCAGCCCGGGCCCTCCACAGCCATGGCCGCTGGCCTGAGGTGGCCCTCCTTCAGCTCCCGCTCTTCCTGCTCGCCGGACACGGACGACCAGGGCGCCTGCGAAGATGATGCCGTCTGGGAGAGGTACCTGGGGGCGTGGGCCTGGGGGCTGGTGGGAGGCGAGCGTGTTTCTGAGGAATAGGCTTGTGCGCCGAGAGGTGCCCGTCAGGTCGCGGGACAGCTGTGCGGCGCGCGGAGCGGGGAGGGGGGGGGGGCGGGGGGGTGGGGGGTCTCTTCGTGCGCGTCACTCGTTCATGGAACGGGCGGTGTGTGCCGGGCACGGGGCCAGCCTGGGGACGCGGTGCCCGGGAGTCGGGCGCTGAAGCGGCCCCCGGGGTCTTGGCTTCTTGGAGGGACAGACGCGAAGTCGATAAGGACACTGGTCTCGATGCGTTCTGAGGAGTGCAGGTCTCCCTCCTTTAGAGGCTACGTTCCGTTGGGGTTTTCATGAAGCCTGTTGTGCCCCTGAAGCTCAGGCCGGTTCAGGGGAAGTGGCCTGTCGAGGGCCACGTAACGTTTGTGTGCAGAGCCAGTGCTTTCCAAAGCCCTTGACTGTGCGGAAGTCTAGCTGTTAGGGGTGCGGTGGGGGCTGTCCGGGGAGCATTGTGAGCACAGGTGTGTGTCCCACACTTGAAAGTCTGGCAGAGAAAGCGTGAGGCTCGAGGGTGCTCCGTTCGTTCCCTCCTTGCACAGAAAGTCTGGAGAGCTGACCTTGGGACAAGTCCTTCCTTTCCTCTGGTCGGTGCGTTGTTCAGTGGTCTGGACACTTGGTGAGCAAGACTGACAGGGTGTTTGACGTACTGGGCCTCACAGCCTAGTTGGAAAGGACAGATAGGCAGCGACTAGTTACCTAGGAGATAGGTAAAAACTATTTCGTGTTGGGTGCTGAGAAATACGGCATTTACTGATAGACTTTGTGGCTTAGGCAGTGATGTTGAAGCTGAGAGCAGATGCCTACAAGAAAAGGAGGACTTGTGCGGGAGAGCGTTGGGACGGGGCAAGGGAGGAGTATGGCCTGTCAGAGGAGCTGAAAGAGTGCCCTGGAGCCTGGGGCCGCGTAGGGACTGTAGGGTGGGGAAAACAAAACTTTTCGGTTAAGGCTGGCGCTTTCTATAGGTTTTTGGAGACTAGGCGTGGTGATTCGGAGCGTGGACTCTGGAGCCAGACTCTGTCAGACGGGTCCTAGCTCTGCCACCTACGGGCTGTGTGAACTTGGGCAAGTTACCGTACCATTCTGTGTGTCAGTTTCCTGATCTGTCAAACGGGGATGATTATCATACACACTCCATAGGTGAGTGTAAAGGTGAGAGGATATTTCATAGCCGTAAAGTACTTAGAGCAGCGTCTGGCCTGTAGTAGGCGTTAGTAGTGGTTGATTAAATAAATGGATAAATGCATACATAAGTATTAAAGGCTCGGAGGCTGTCCCTGGTGAAACGTGTGAACTTGAATGGATTACACCCAACTTTGTTTCCTTTCCAGCTTGCAGTTGCTACTGACCGCATCTGTAGCACCGTGGAATTCGAAATAATCTCCCTCGACTTGGCTGCTCTTGGGAAAACAATCTAATGCTGTCAAAATTATCCCAGGGAAATAAACGCCTTTTCAGTAGCATAGTAGGGTTAGGCTTATTTAATATGTATTGTTTATATTGGTTTGTTTAGTATTTGTTGGTAACCTTTTTTTTTTTTTCTTTTCTGCAAAGCTGTTCGGTTAAAAAGAGCAGATTAGCTATGAAATGGTTCAGACACAGAGAAAAGTAGAGAGTCGTGTAAGCAGAGCACGCCTTTCCCTGACTCTCTGTCGAGAGCTTGTGTGATTCCAGCTGCTCTCTGCCTCAGACACGGTGCCCTCTGCGTGTGCAGTCATGTAAACAGTGCAGGGTCTGGAACCGTGGAGAATCTAAGGCAGTCCCGTCATGCTTTGCTTAACAGTGGGGATCAGTTCTGAGGAGTGTGTCACAGTCAGGCAATCTCGAGACTGTGCAAACACCACGGAGTTCCTAATCCTAGATGGCAGAGCCTCCTACACACCTAGGCCACATGGGACTAATCTTATGGGACCCCCGTTGTGGACTGAAACGTCCCGATGTAGGGCATGACCGAACTGCCCAACTCCAAGGGCACGGAAGTGTAGCCTGTGGGGCTTTTTCAAAGAACAGAGACGCTCAAGGCCTCCTCTGGGCCCACTGACTCCGAATCTACTGGGATAGTTCCCGGCTTTAAAGACCAGACGTAGTCCTCCTCTGCAGACCTCTCATCAAGGGTTTTTCACACTGGGTTTTCCCTCCTCTGAGAAAACAGGCCAAGAGATTGTGAGGATCCATAATTAGTGTTTTAATGCACTTGGCAGGACTCAGTGTTTTTCGCGTTCTGTGATACTGGGATCTGCATCTTCACTGTAATGTGTTAAACCTTTAAGTCTTGTCCAAAAGTCACGTCATTACATAGAGAATCCTTCTGTGAATTCCAGGCAGATTGCCATCATTCTGCTTCCGTCTCCTCACCTTTAAAATGGGGAGAGTAGCGGTAACCTAGCTTTGGGATGTGAGGATTAAATGAGATAGTTGGTGCAAAGCAGTTAGCACAGGATCTGGCACAAAGTGAGGCCTTTGATAAATTATTATTATTATAGTAGTTTTGATTTTCCTCCGGTCGGAATATAATTTAGTTGAAGTTAGTGACTGTGTCACAGCTGTGTCTCAGGCTGGTGTCTGCCGCCCTGAGCTAAGCCGTAAAAATCCCTAGAATAACTTTTCAAAAGCCTGTCAGCCTCTTGAGGCTCCTACACTTCTTTATTGTATTGTATTTTATTGTATTGTATTTTATTTTATTGCAGTAACAGTGGATTCTAACATCATATAGCTTTCAGATGTACGTTGTAATATATTTCGAGTTCTGTGTAGATTACATCGTGTTCACCACCCAAAAACTAATTATAGTCCGTCACCTCCCATGTGAGCCTCATCACCCCTTTTGCTCTCTCCCCTCCCCCCCTCCCCCTATGGTAACCAGCAATCCAATCTCCGTGGCTCTGTGTGTGTTTGTGATTGTTTTTATCTTCTGCTCATGAGTGAGATCACACGGTGTTTGACTTTCTCCCTCTGATTTATTTCACTTCACATAATACCCTCAGGGTCCATCCAGGTTGTCACAAATGGCCGGGTCTCATCATTTCTTATGGCCGAGTAGTATTCCATTGTGTATACGTACCACATCTTCTTTATCCATTCCTCCCTTGATGGGCACCTAGGTTGCTTCCAAGTTTTGGCTGTTGTGAATAATGCCGCAGTGAACCTAGGGGTGCACGTGTCTTTCTGCATTTGTGTCTTCGAGTTCTTTGGATGAATAGCCAGCAGTGGGATAGCCGGATCATAACGGTAGATCTATTCTTAGTTTTCTGAGGATACTCCCTACTGCTTTCCATAGTGGCTGCACCAGTCTGCGCCCCCACCAGCAGTGCAGGAGAGTTCCCGTCTCTCCACATCCTCTCCGACACTTGTCTCTTGTCTTGCTACTTAGAGCCATTCTGACCAGAGTAAGGTGACGTCTCATGGTAGTTTTCATTTGCACTTGTCTGATCGCTAATGATGTTGAGCACCTCTCCATAGGCCTGTTGGCCATCCGGATGTCTTGTTTGGAGAAGTCACTGCTCAGATCTTTTGCCCGTTTTTTTAATTGGGTCGTTGATTTGTTTTGTTGTTGAGGTGTATGAGTTCTTTCTGTATTTTGGGTATTAACCCCTTATCCGACATACGGTTTGCAAGTATCTTCTCCCAGGTGTTAGGTTGCGTTTTGGTTTTGTGGATGGTTTCCTTTGCCGTGCAGAAGATTTTTTTACTTTGATGTAGTCCCGTTTGTTCATTTTGTATTTTGTTTCCATTGCCCAGTCAGACGTGGTACTTGAACATAGGCTGCTAAGACTGATGTCAAAGGGTTTGCTTGTAGACGTTGCGTGGTTTCGGGTCTGACGTTCGAGTAAAACCCGAGGGAGGAGGCTGCAGTTCCCCGAGAGCGAGCTTGGCGGGGACCCTGCGTCCCTGTCAGCGCACCTTCCCGCTCCGCGAAGGTCCGAAGCGTGTGGGCGGGGCCCCAGGAGTTCTCCCAGGAGGGTGTCCCTGTCCCTGTCCGCAGTCCACCGCCGGAGGGGGCGGGGCAACGGCCTGGGAGCGTCTGGGCGGCGGCGCGCGCCCGCGAGGAGAGGAGCGCGCGCGGCTGCCGGGCCACCGTCGCGGGAGGCGTGGGAGGCGTCGGCGAGCCGCGCCTGCCTGGCCAGAGCCGAGCCCGGCGGAGTCCGGCCGCGCTCTGCGGCTCTCTCCCGGGCCGGGCTCGTCCGTGGACGCCGCTCCGTGTCCCCGCTGGGCACAGCAGCCCGGGCCCTCCACAGCCATGGCCGCTGGCCTGAGGTGGCCCTCCTTCAGCTCCCGCTCTTCCTGCTCGCCGGACACGGACGACCAGGGCGCCTGCGAAGATGATGCCGTCTGGGAGAGGTACCTGGGGGCGTGGGCCTGGGGGCTGGTGGGAGGCGAGCGTGTTTCTGAGGAATAGGCTTGTGCGCCGAGAGGTGCCCGTCAGGTCGCGGGACAGCTGTGCGGCGCGCGGAGCGGGGAGGGGGGGGGGGCGGGGGGGTGGGGGGTCTCTTCGTGCGCGTCACTCGTTCATGGAACGGGCGGTGTGTGCCGGGCACGGGGCCAGCCTGGGGACGCGGTGCCCGGGAGTCGGGCGCTGAAGCGGCCCCCGGGGTCTTGGCTTCTTGGAGGGACAGACGCGAAGTCGATAAGGACACTGGTCTCGATGCGTTCTGAGGAGTGCAGGTCTCCCTCCTTTAGAGGCTACGTTCCGTTGGGGTTTTCATGAAGCCTGTTGTGCCCCTGAAGCTCAGGCCGGTTCAGGGGAAGTGGCCTGTCGAGGGCCACGTAACGTTTGTGTGCAGAGCCAGTGCTTTCCAAAGCCCTTGACTGTGCGGAAGTCTAGCTGTTAGGGGTGCGGTGGGGGCTGTCCGGGGAGCATTGTGAGCACAGGTGTGTGTCCCACACTTGAAAGTCTGGCAGAGAAAGCGTGAGGCTCGAGGGTGCTCCGTTCGTTCCCTCCTTGCACAGAAAGTCTGGAGAGCTGACCTTGGGACAAGTCCTTCCTTTCCTCTGGTCGGTGCGTTGTTCAGTGGTCTGGACACTTGGTGAGCAAGACTGACAGGGTGTTTGACGTACTGGGCCTCACAGCCTAGTTGGAAAGGACAGATAGGCAGCGACTAGTTACCTAGGAGATACGTAAAAACTATTTCGTGTTGGGTGCTGAGAAATACGGCATTTACTGATAGACTTTGTGGCTTAGGCAGTGATGTTGAAGCTGAGAGCAGATGCCTACAAGAAAAGGAGGACTTGTGCGGGAGAGCGTTGGGACGGGGCAAGGGAGGAGTATGGCCTGTCAGAGGAGCTGAAAGAGTGCCCTGGAGCCTGGGGCCGCGTAGGGACTGTAGGGTGGGGAAAACAAAACTTTTCGGTTAAGGCTGGCGCTTTCTATAGGTTTTTGGAGACTAGGCGTGGTGATTCGGAGCGTGGACTCTGGAGCCAGACTCTGTCAGACGGGTCCTAGCTCTGCCACCTACGGGCTGTGTGAACTTGGGCAAGTTACCGTACCATTCTGTGTGTCAGTTTCCTGATCTGTCAAACGGGGATGATTATCATACACACTCCATAGGTGAGTGTAAAGGTGAGAGGATATTTCATAGCCGTAAAGTACTTAGAGCAGCGTCTGGCCTGTAGTAGGCGTTAGTAGTGGTTGATTAAATAAATGGATAAATGCATACATAAGTATTAAAGGCTCGGAGGCTGTCCCTGGTGAAACGTGTGAACTTGAATGGATTACACCCAACTTTGTTTCCTTTCCAGCTTGCAGTTGCTACTGACCGCATCTGTAGCACCGTGGAATTCGAAATAATCTCCCTCGACTTGGCTGCTCTTGGGAAAACAATCTAATGCTGTCAAAATTATCCCAGGGAAATAAACGCCTTTTCAGTAGCATAGTAGGGTTAGGCTTATTTAATATGTATTGTTTATATTGGTTTGTTTAGTATTTGTTGGTAACCTTTTTTTTTTTTTCTTTTCTGCAAAGCTGTTCGGTTAAAAAGAGCAGATTAGCTATGAAATGGTTCAGACACAGAGAAAAGTAGAGAGTCGTGTAAGCAGAGCACGCCTTTCCCTGACTCTCTGTCGAGAGCTTGTGTGATTCCAGCTGCTCTCTGCCTCAGACACGGTGCCCTCTGCGTGTGCAGTCATGTAAACAGTGCAGGGTCTGGAACCGTGGAGAATCTAAGGCAGTCCCGTCATGCTTTGCTTAACAGTGGGGATCAGTTCTGAGGAGTGTGTCACAGTCAGGCAATCTCGAGACTGTGCAAACACCACGGAGTTCCTAATCCTAGATGGCAGAGCCTCCTACACACCTAGGCCACATGGGACTAATCTTATGGGACCCCCGTTGTGGACTGAAACGTCCCGATGTAGGGCATGACCGAACTGCCCAACTCCAAGGGCACGGAAGTGTAGCCTGTGGGGCTTTTTCAAAGAACAGAGACGCTCAAGGCCTCCTCTGGGCCCACTGACTCCGAATCTACTGGGATAGTTCCCGGCTTTAAAGACCAGACGTAGTCCTCCTCTGCAGACCTCTCATCAAGGGTTTTTCACACTGGGTTTTCCCTCCTCTGAGAAAACAGGCCAAGAGATTGTGAGGATCCATAATTAGTGTTTTAATGCACTTGGCAGGACTCAGTGTTTTTCGCGTTCTGTGATACTGGGATCTGCATCTTCACTGTAATGTGTTAAACCTTTAAGTCTTGTCCAAAAGTCACGTCATTACATAGAGAATCCTTCTGTGAATTCCAGGCAGATTGCCATCATTCTGCTTCCGTCTCCTCACCTTTAAAATGGGGAGAGTAGCGGTAACCTAGCTTTGGGATGTGAGGATTAAATGAGATAGTTGGTGCAAAGCAGTTAGCACAGGATCTGGCACAAAGTGAGGCCTTTGATAAATTATTATTATTATAGTAGTTTTGATTTTCCTCCGGTCGGAATATAATTTAGTTGAAGTTAGTGACTGTGTCACAGCTGTGTCTCAGGCTGGTGTCTGCCGCCCTGAGCTAAGCCGTAAAAATCCCTAGAATAACTTTTCAAAAGCCTGTCAGCCTCTTGAGGCTCCTACACTTCTTTATTGTATTGTATTTTATTGTATTGTATTTTATTTTATTGCAGTAACAGTGGATTCTAACATCATATAGCTTTCAGATGTACGTTGTAATATATTTCGAGTTCTGTGTAGATTACATCGTGTTCACCACCCAAAAACTAATTATAGTCCGTCACCTCCCATGTGAGCCTCATCACCCCTTTTGCTCTCTCCCCTCCCCCCCTCCCCCTATGGTAACCAGCAATCCAATCTCCGTGGCTCTGTGTGTGTTTGTGATTGTTTTTATCTTCTGCTCATGAGTGAGATCACACGGTGTTTGACTTTCTCCCTCTGATTTATTTCACTTCACATAATACCCTCAGGGTCCATCCAGGTTGTCACAAATGGCCGGGTCTCATCATTTCTTATGGCCGAGTAGTATTCCATTGTGTATACGTACCACATCTTCTTTATCCATTCCTCCCTTGATGGGCACCTAGGTTGCTTCCAAGTTTTGGCTGTTGTGAATAATGCCGCAGTGAACCTAGGGGTGCACGTGTCTTTCTGCATTTGTGTCTTCGAGTTCTTTGGATGAATAGCCAGCAGTGGGATAGCCGGATCATAACGGTAGATCTATTCTTAGTTTTCTGAGGATACTCCCTACTGCTTTCCATAGTGGCTGCACCAGTCTGCGCCCCCACCAGCAGTGCAGGAGAGTTCCCGTCTCTCCACATCCTCTCCGACACTTGTCTCTTGTCTTGCTACTTAGAGCCATTCTGACCAGAGTAAGGTGACGTCTCATGGTAGTTTTCATTTGCACTTGTCTGATCGCTAATGATGTTGAGCACCTCTCCATAGGCCTGTTGGCCATCCGGATGTCTTGTTTGGAGAAGTCACTGCTCAGATCTTTTGCCCGTTTTTTTAATTGGGTTGTTGATTTGTTTTGTTGTTGAGGTGTATGAGTTTTTTCTGTATTTTGGGTATTAACCCCTTATCCGACATACGGTTTGCAAGTATCTTCTCCCAGGTGTTAGGTTGCGTTTTGGTTTTGTGGATGGTTTCCTTTGCCGTGCAGAAGATTTTTTTACTTTGATGTAGTCCCGTTTGTTCATTTTGTATTTTGTTTCCATTGCCCAGTCAGACGTGGTACTTGAACATAGGCTGCTAAGACTGATGTCAAAGGGTTTGCTTGTAGACGTTGCGTGGTTTCGGGTCTGACGTTCGAGTAAAACCCGAGGGAGGAGGCTGCAGTTCCCCGAGAGCGAGCTTGGCGGGGACCCTGCGTCCCTGTCAGCGCACCTTCCCGCTCCGCGAAGGTCCGAAGCGTGTGGGCGGGGCCCCAGGAGTTCTCCCAGGAGGGTGTCCCTGTCCCTGTCCGCAGTCCACCGCCGGAGGGGGCGGGGCAACGGCCTGGGAGCGTCTGGGCGGCGGCGCGCGCCCGCGAGGAGAGGAGCGCGCGCGGCTGCCGGGCCACCGTCGCGGGAGGCGTGGGAGGCGTCGGCGAGCCGCGCCTGCCTGGCCAGAGCCGAGCCCGGCGGAGTCCGGCCGCGCTCTGCGGCTCTCTCCCGGGCCGGGCTCGTCCGTGGACGCCGCTCCGTGTCCCCGCTGGGCACAGCAGCCCGGGCCCTCCACAGCCATGGCCGCTGGCCTGAGGTGGCCCTCCTTCAGCTCCCGCTCTTCCTGCTCGCCGGACACGGACGACCAGGGCGCCTGCGAAGATGATGCCGTCTGGGAGAGGTACCTGGGGGCGTGGGCCTGGGGGCTGGTGGGAGGCGAGCGTGTTTCTGAGGAATAGGCTTGTGCGCCGAGAGGTGCCCGTCAGGTCGCGGGACAGCTGTGCGGCGCGCGGAGCGGGGAGGGGGGGGGGCGGGGGGGTGGGGGGTCTCTTCGTGCGCGTCACTCGTTCATGGAACGGGCGGTGTGTGCCGGGCACGGGGCCAGCCTGGGGACGCGGTGCCCGGGAGTCGGGCGCTGAAGCGGCCCCCGGGGTCTTGGCTTCTTGGAGGGACAGACGCGAAGTCGATAAGGACACTGGTCTCGATGCGTTCTGAGGAGTGCAGGTCTCCCTCCTTTAGAGGCTACGTTCCGTTGGGGTTTTCATGAAGCCTGTTGTGCCCCTGAAGCTCAGGCCGGTTCAGGGGAAGTGGCCTGTCGAGGGCCACGTAACGTTTGTGTGCAGAGCCAGTGCTTTCCAAAGCCCTTGACTGTGCGGAAGTCTAGCTGTTAGGGGTGCGGTGGGGGCTGTCCGGGGAGCATTGTGAGCACAGGTGTGTGTCCCACACTTGAAAGTCTGGCAGAGAAAGCGTGAGGCTCGAGGGTGCTCCGTTCGTTCCCTCCTTGCACAGAAAGTCTGGAGAGCTGACCTTGGGACAAGTCCTTCCTTTCCTCTGGTCGGTGCGTTGTTCAGTGGTCTGGACACTTGGTGAGCAAGACTGACAGGGTGTTTGACGTACTGGGCCTCACAGCCTAGTTGGAAAGGACAGATAGGCAGCGACTAGTTACCTAGGAGATACGTAAAAACTATTTCGTGTTGGGTGCTGAGAAATACGGCATTTACTGATAGACTTTGTGGCTTAGGCAGTGATGTTGAAGCTGAGAGCAGATGCCTACAAGAAAAGGAGGACTTGTGCGGGAGAGCGTTGGGACGGGGCAAGGGAGGAGTATGGCCTGTCAGAGGAGCTGAAAGAGTGCCCTGGAGCCTGGGGCCGCGTAGGGACTGTAGGGTGGGGAAAACAAAACTTTTCGGTTAAGGCTGGCGCTTTCTATAGGTTTTTGGAGACTAAGCGTGGTGATTCGGAGCGTGGACTCTGGAGCCAGACTCTGTCAGACGGGTCCTAGCTCTGCCACCTACGGGCTGTGTGAACTTGGGCAAGTTACCGTACCATTCTGTGTGTCAGTTTCCTGATCTGTCAAACGGGGATGATTATCATACACACTCCATAGGTGAGTGTAAAGGTGAGAGGATATTTCATAGCCGTAAAGTACTTAGAGCAGCGTCTGGCCTGTAGTAGGCGTTAGTAGTGGTTGATTAAATAAATGGATAAATGCATACATAAGTATTAAAGGCTCGGAGGCTGTCCCTGGTGAAACGTGTGAACTTGAATGGATTACACCCAACTTTGTTTCCTTTCCAGCTTGCAGTTGCTACTGACCGCATCTGTAGCACCGTGGAATTCGAAATAATCTCCCTCGACTTGGCTGCTCTTGGGAAAACAATCTAATGCTGTCAAAATTATCCCAGGGAAATAAACGCCTTTTCAGTAGCATAGTAGGGTTAGGCTTATTTAATATGTATTGTTTATATTGGTTTGTTTAGTATTTGTTGGTAACCTTTTTTTTTTTTTCTTTTCTGCAAAGCTGTTCGGTTAAAAAGAGCAGATTAGCTATGAAATGGTTCAGACACAGAGAAAAGTAGAGAGTCGTGTAAGCAGAGCACGCCTTTCCCTGACTCTCTGTCGAGAGCTTGTGTGATTCCAGCTGCTCTCTGCCTCAGACACGGTGCCCTCTGCGTGTGCAGTCATGTAAACAGTGCAGGGTCTGGAACCGTGGAGAATCTAAGGCAGTCCCGTCATGCTTTGCTTAACAGTGGGGATCAGTTCTGAGGAGTGTGTCACAGTCAGGCAATCTCGAGACTGTGCAAACACCACGGAGTTCCTAATCCTAGATGGCAGAGCCTCCTACACACCTAGGCCACATGGGACTAATCTTATGGGACCCCCGTTGTGGACTGAAACGTCCCGATGTAGGGCATGACCGAACTGCCCAACTCCAAGGGCACGGAAGTGTAGCCTGTGGGGCTTTTTCAAAGAACAGAGACGCTCAAGGCCTCCTCTGGGCCCACTGACTCCGAATCTACTGGGATAGTTCCCGGCTTTAAAGACCAGACGTAGTCCTCCTCTGCAGACCTCTCATCAAGGGTTTTTCACACTGGGTTTTCCCTCCTCTGAGAAAACAGGCCAAGAGATTGTGAGGATCCATAATTAGTGTTTTAATGCACTTGGCAGGACTCAGTGTTTTTCGCGTTCTGTGATACTGGGATCTGCATCTTCACTGTAATGTGTTAAACCTTTAAGTCTTGTCCAAAAGTCACGTCATTACATAGAGAATCCTTCTGTGAATTCCAGGCAGATTGCCATCATTCTGCTTCCGTCTCCTCACCTTTAAAATGGGGAGAGTAGCGGTAACCTAGCTTTGGGATGTGAGGATTAAATGAGATAGTTGGTGCAAAGCAGTTAGCACAGGATCTGGCACAAAGTGAGGCCTTTGATAAATTATTATTATTATAGTAGTTTTGATTTTCCTCCGGTCGGAATATAATTTAGTTGAAGTTAGTGACTGTGTCACAGCTGTGTCTCAGGCTGGTGTCTGCCGCCCTGAGCTAAGCCGTAAAAATCCCTAGAATAACTTTTCAAAAGCCTGTCAGCCTCTTGAGGCTCCTACACTTCTTTATTGTATTGTATTTTATTGTATTGTATTTTATTTTATTGCAGTAACAGTGGATTCTAACATCATATAGCTTTCAGATGTACGTTGTAATATATTTCGAGTTCTGTGTAGATTACATCGTGTTCACCACCCAAAAACTAATTATAGTCCGTCACCTCCCATGTGAGCCTCATCACCCCTTTTGCTCTCTCCCCTCCCCCCCTCCCCCTATGGTAACCAGCAATCCAATCTCCGTGGCTCTGTGTGTGTTTGTGATTGTTTTTATCTTCTGCTCATGAGTGAGATCACACGGTGTTTGACTTTCTCCCTCTGATTTATTTCACTTCACATAATACCCTCAGGGTCCATCCAGGTTGTCACAAATGGCCGGGTCTCATCATTTCTTATGGCCGAGTAGTATTCCATTGTGTATACGTACCACATCTTCTTTATCCATTCCTCCCTTGATGGGCACCTAGGTTGCTTCCAAGTTTTGGCTGTTGTGAATAATGCCGCAGTGAACCTAGGGGTGCACGTGTCTTTCTGCATTTGTGTCTTCGAGTTCTTTGGATGAATAGCCAGCAGTGGGATAGCGGGATCATAACGGTAGATCTATTCTTAGTTTTCTGAGGATACTCCCTACTGCTTTCCATAGTGGCTGCACCAGTCTGCGCCCCCACCAGCAGTGCAGGAGAGTTCCCGTCTCTCCACATCCTCTCCGACACTTGTCTCTTGTCTTGCTACTTAGAGCCATTCTGACCAGAGTAAGGTGACGTCTCATGGTAGTTTTCATTTGCACTTGTCTGATCGCTAATGATGTTGAGCACCTCTCCATAGGCCTGTTGGCCATCCGGATGTCTTGTTTGGAGAAGTCACTGCTCAGATCTTTTGCCCGTTTTTTTAATTGGGTCGTTGATTTGTTTTGTTGTTGAGGTGTATGAGTTCTTTCTGTATTTTGGGTATTAACCCCTTATCCGACATACGGTTTGCAAGTATCTTCTCCCAGGTGTTAGGTTGCGTTTTGGTTTTGTGGATGGTTTCCTTTGCCGTGCAGAAGATTTTTTTACTTTGATGTAGTCCCGTTTGTTCATTTTGTATTTTGTTTCCATTGCCCAGTCAGACGTGGTACTTGAACATAGGCTGCTAAGACTGATGTCAAAGGGTTTGCTTGTAGACGTTGCGTGGTTTCGGGTCTGACGTTCGAGTAAAACCCGAGGGAGGAGGCTGCAGTTCCCCGAGAGCGAGCTTGGCGGGGACCCTGCGTCCCTGTCAGCGCACCTTCCCGCTCCGCGAAGGTCCGAAGCGTGTGGGCGGGGCCCCAGGAGTTCTCCCAGGAGGGTGTCCCTGTCCCTGTCCGCAGTCCACCGCCGGAGGGGGCGGGGCAACGGCCTGGGAGCGTCTGGGCGGCGGCGCGCGCCCGCGAGGAGAGGAGCGCGCGCGGCTGCCGGGCCACCGTCGCGGGAGGCGTGGGAGGCGTCGGCGAGCCGCGCCTGCCTGGCCAGAGCCGAGCCCGGCGGAGTCCGGCCGCGCTCTGCGGCTCTCTCCCGGGCCGGGCTCGTCCGTGGACGCCGCTCCGTGTCCCCGCTGGGCACAGCAGCCCGGGCCCTCCACAGCCATGGCCGCTGGCCTGAGGTGGCCCTCCTTCAGCTCCCGCTCTTCCTGCTCGCCGGACACGGACGACCAGGGCGCCTGCGAAGATGATGCCGTCTGGGAGAGGTACCTGGGGGCGTGGGCCTGGGGGCTGGTGGGAGGCGAGCGTGTTTCTGAGGAATAGGCTTGTGCGCCGAGAGGTGCCCGTCAGGTCGCGGGACAGCTGTGCGGCGCGCGGAGCGGGGAGGGGGGGGGGGCGGGGGGGTGGGGGGTCTCTTCGTGCGCGTCACTCGTTCATGGAACGGGCGGTGTGTGCCGGGCACGGGGCCAGCCTGGGGACGCGGTGCCCGGGAGTCGGGCGCTGAAGCGGCCCCCGGGGTCTTGGCTTCTTGGAGGGACAGACGCGAAGTCGATAAGGACACTGGTCTCGATGCGTTCTGAGGAGTGCAGGTCTCCCTCCTTTAGAGGCTACGTTCCGTTGGGGTTTTCATGAAGCCTGTTGTGCCCCTGAAGCTCAGGCCGGTTCAGGGGAAGTGGCCTGTCGAGGGCCACGTAACGTTTGTGTGCAGAGCCAGTGCTTTCCAAAGCCCTTGACTGTGCGGAAGTCTAGCTGTTAGGGGTGCGGTGGGGGCTGTCCGGGGAGCATTGTGAGCACAGGTGTGTGTCCCACACTTGAAAGTCTGGCAGAGAAAGCGTGAGGCTCGAGGGTGCTCCGTTCGTTCCCTCCTTGCACAGAAAGTCTGGAGAGCTGACCTTGGGACAAGTCCTTCCTTTCCTCTGGTCGGTGCGTTGTTCAGTGGTCTGGACACTTGGTGAGCAAGACTGACAGGGTGTTTGACGTACTGGGCCTCACAGCCTAGTTGGAAAGGACAGATAGGCAGCGACTAGTTACCTAGGAGATAGGTAAAAACTATTTCGTGTTGGGTGCTGAGAAATACGGCATTTACTGATAGACTTTGTGGCTTAGGCAGTGATGTTGAAGCTGAGAGCAGATGCCTACAAGAAAAGGAGGACTTGTGCGGGAGAGCGTTGGGACGGGGCAAGGGAGGAGTATGGCCTGTCAGAGGAGCTGAAAGAGTGCCCTGGAGCCTGGGGCCGCGTAGGGACTGTAGGGTGGGGAAAACAAAACTTTTCGGTTAAGGCTGGCGCTTTCTATAGGTTTTTGGAGACTAAGCGTGGTGATTCGGAGCGTGGACTCTGGAGCCAGACTCTGTCAGACGGGTCCTAGCTCTGCCACCTACGGGCTGTGTGAACTTGGGCAAGTTACCGTACCATTCTGTGTGTCAGTTTCCTGATCTGTCAAACGGGGATGATTATCATACACACTCCATAGGTGAGTGTAAAGGTGAGAGGATATTTCATAGCCGTAAAGTACTTAGAGCAGCGTCTGGCCTGTAGTAGGCGTTAGTAGTGGTTGATTAAATAAATGGATAAATGCATACGTAAGTATTAAAGGCTCGGAGGCTGTCCCTGGTGAAACGTGTGAACTTGAATGGATTACACCCAACTTTGTTTCCTTTCCAGCTTGCAGTTGCTACTGACCGCATCTGTAGCACCGTGGAATTCGAAATAATCTCCCTCGACTTGGCTGCTCTTGGGAAAACAATCTAATGCTGTCAAAATTATCCCAGGGAAATAAACGCCTTTTCAGTAGCATAGTAGGGTTAGGCTTATTTAATATGTATTGTTTATATTGGTTTGTTTAGTATTTGTTGGTAACCTTTTTTTTTTTTTCTTTTCTGCAAAGCTGTTCGGTTAAAAAGAGCAGATTAGCTATGAAATGGTTCAGACACAGAGAAAAGTAGAGAGTCGTGTAAGCAGAGCACGCCTTTCCCTGACTCTCTGTCGAGAGCTTGTGTGATTCCAGCTGCTCTCTGCCTCAGACACGGTGCCCTCTGCGTGTGCAGTCATGTAAACAGTGCAGGGTCTGGAACCGTGGAGAATCTAAGGCAGTCCCGTCATGCTTTGCTTAACAGTGGGGATCAGTTCTGAGGAGTGTGTCACAGTCAGGCAATCTCGAGACTGTGCAAACACCACGGAGTTCCTAATCCTAGATGGCAGAGCCTCCTACACACCTAGGCCACATGGGACTAATCTTATGGGACCCCCGTTGTGGACTGAAACGTCCCGATGTAGGGCATGACCGAACTGCCCAACTCCAAGGGCACGGAAGTGTAGCCTGTGGGGCTTTTTCAAAGAACAGAGACGCTCAAGGCCTCCTCTGGGCCCACTGACTCCGAATCTACTGGGATAGTTCCCGGCTTTAAAGACCAGACGTAGTCCTCCTCTGCAGACCTCTCATCAAGGGTTTTTCACACTGGGTTTTCCCTCCTCTGAGAAAACAGGCCAAGAGATTGTGAGGATCCATAATTAGTGTTTTAATGCACTTGGCAGGACTCAGTGTTTTTCGCGTTCTGTGATACTGGGATCTGCATCTTCACTGTAATGTGTTAAACCTTTAAGTCTTGTCCAAAAGTCACGTCATTACATAGAGAATCCTTCTGTGAATTCCAGGCAGATTGCCATCATTCTGCTTCCGTCTCCTCACCTTTAAAATGGGGAGAGTAGCGGTAACCTAGCTTTGGGATGTGAGGATTAAATGAGATAGTTGGTGCAAAGCAGTTAGCACAGGATCTGGCACAAAGTGAGGCCTTTGATAAATTATTATTATTATAGTAGTTTTGATTTTCCTCCGGTCGGAATATAATTTAGTTGAAGTTAGTGACTGTGTCACAGCTGTGTCTCAGGCTGGTGTCTGCCGCCCTGAGCTAAGCCGTAAAAATCCCTAGAATAACTTTTCAAAAGCCTGTCAGCCTCTTGAGGCTCCTACACTTCTTTATTGTATTGTATTTTATTGTATTGTATTTTATTTTATTTTATTGCAGTAACAGTGGATTCTAACATCATATAGCTTTCAGATGTACGTTGTAATATATTTCGAGTTCTGTGTAGATTACATCGTGTTCACCACCCAAAAACTAATTATAGTCCGTCACCTCCCATGTGAGCCTCATCACCCCTTTTGCTCTCTCCCCTCCCCCCCTCCCCCTATGGTAACCAGCAATCCAATCTCCGTGGCTCTGTGTGTGTTTGTGATTGTTTTTATCTTCTGCTCATGAGTGAGATCACACGGTGTTTGACTTTCTCCCTCTGATTTATTTCACTTCACATAATACCCTCAGGGTCCATCCAGGTTGTCACAAATGGCCGGGTCTCATCATTTCTTATGGCCGAGTAGTATTCCATTGTGTATACGTACCACATCTTCTTTATCCATTCCTCCCTTGATGGGCACCTAGGTTGCTTCCAAGTTTTGGCTGTTGTGAATAATGCCGCAGTGAACCTAGGGGTGCACGTGTCTTTCTGCATTTGTGTCTTCGAGTTCTTTGGATGAATAGCCAGCAGTGGGATAGCCGGATCATAACGGTAGATCTATTCTTAGTTTTCTGAGGATACTCCCTGCTGCTTTCCATAGTGGCTGCACCAGTCTGCGCCCCCACCAGCAGTGCAGGAGAGTTCCCGTCTCTCCACATCCTCTCCGACACTTGTCTCTTGTCTTGCTACTTAGAGCCATTCTGACCAGAGTAAGGTGACGTCTCATGGTAGTTTTCATTTGCACTTGTCTGATCGCTAATGATGTTGAGCACCTCTCCATAGGCCTGTTGGCCATCCGGATGTCTTGTTTGGAGAAGTCACTGCTCAGATCTTTTGCCCGTTTTTTTAATTGGGTTGTTGATTTGTTTTGTTGTTGAGGTGTATGAGTTCTTTCTGTATTTTGGGTATTAACCCCTTATCCGACATACGGTTTGCAAGTATCTTCTCCCAGGTGTTAGGTTGCGTTTTGGTTTTGTGGATGGTTTCCTTTGCCGTGCAGAAGATTTTTTTACTTTGATGTAGTCCCGTTTGTTCATTTTGTATTTTGTTTCCATTGCCCAGTCAGACGTGGTACTTGAACATAGGCTGCTAAGACTGATGTCAAAGGGTTTGCTTGTAGACGTTGCGTGGTTTCGGGTCTGACGTTCGAGTAAAACCCGAGGGAGGAGGCTGCAGTTCCCCGAGAGCGAGCTTGGCGGGGACCCTGCGTCCCTGTCAGCGCACCTTCCCGCTCCGCGAAGGTCCGAAGCGTGTGGGCGGGGCCCCAGGAGTTCTCCCAGGAGGGTGTCCCTGTCCCTGTCCGCAGTCCACCGCCGGAGGGGGCGGGGCAACGGCCTGGGAGCGTCTGGGCGGCGGCGCGCGCCCGCGAGGAGAGGAGCGCGCGCGGCTGCCGGGCCACCGTCGCGGGAGGCGTGGGAGGCGTCGGCGAGCCGCGCCTGCCTGGCCAGAGCCGAGCCCGGCGGAGTCCGGCCGCGCTCTGCGGCTCTCTCCCGGGCCGGGCTCGTCCGTGGACGCCGCTCCGTGTCCCCGCTGGGCACAGCAGCCCGGGCCCTCCACAGCCATGGCCGCTGGCCTGAGGTGGCCCTCCTTCAGCTCCCGCTCTTCCTGCTCGCCGGACACGGACGACCAGGGCGCCTGCGAAGATGATGCCGTCTGGGAGAGGTACCTGGGGGCGTGGGCCTGGGGGCTGGTGGGAGGCGAGCGTGTTTCTGAGGAATAGGCTTGTGCGCCGAGAGGTGCCCGTCAGGTCGCGGGACAGCTGTGCGGCGCGCGGAGCGGGGAGGCGGGGGGCGGGGGGGTGGGGGGTCTCTTCGTGCGCGTCACTCGTTCATGGAACGGGCGGTGTGTGCCGGGCACGGGGCCAGCCTGGGGACGCGGTGCCCGGGAGTCGGGCGCTGAAGCGGCCCCCGGGGTCTTGGCTTCTTGGAGGGACAGACGCGAAGTCGATAAGGACACTGGTCTCGATGCGTTCTGAGGAGTGCAGGTCTCCCTCCTTTAGAGGCTACGTTCCGTTGGGGTTTTCATGAAGCCTGTTGTGCCCCTGAAGCTCAGGCCGGTTCAGGGGAAGTGGCCTGTCGAGGGCCACGTAACGTTTGTGTGCAGAGCCAGTGCTTTCCAAAGCCCTTGACTGTGCGGAAGTCTAGCTGTTAGGGGTGCGGTGGGGGCTGTCCGGGGAGCATTGTGAGCACAGGTGTGTGTCCCACACTTGAAAGTCTGGCAGAGAAAGCGTGAGGCTCGAGGGTGCTCCGTTCGTTCCCTCCTTGCACAGAAAGTCTGGAGAGCTGACCTTGGGACAAGTCCTTCCTTTCCTCTGGTCGGTGCGTTGTTCAGTGGTCTGGACACTTGGTGAGCAAGACTGACAGGGTGTTTGACGTACTGGGCCTCACAGCCTAGTTGGAAAGGACAGATAGGCAGCGACTAGTTACCTAGGAGATACGTAAAAACTATTTCGTGTTGGGTGCTGAGAAATACGGCATTTACTGATAGACTTTGTGGCTTAGGCAGTGATGTTGAAGCTGAGAGCAGATGCCTACAAGAAAAGGAGGACTTGTGCGGGAGAGCGTTGGGACGGGGCAAGGGAGGAGTATGGCCTGTCAGAGGAGCTGAAAGAGTGCCCTGGAGCCTGGGGCCGCGTAGGGACTGTAGGGTGGGGAAAACAAAACTTTTCGGTTAAGGCTGGCGCTTTCTATAGGTTTTTGGAGACTAAGCGTGGTGATTCGGAGCGTGGACTCTGGAGCCAGACTCTGTCAGACGGGTCCTAGCTCTGCCACCTACGGGCTGTGTGAACTTGGGCAAGTTACCGTACCATTCTGTGTGTCAGTTTCCTGATCTGTCAAACGGGGATGATTATCATACACACTCCATAGGTGAGTGTAAAGGTGAGAGGATATTTCATAGCCGTAAAGTACTTAGAGCAGCGTCTGGCCTGTAGTAGGCGTTAGTAGTGGTTGATTAAATAAATGGATAAATGCATACGTAAGTATTAAAGGCTCGGAGGCTGTCCCTGGTGAAACGTGTGAACTTGAATGGATTACACCCAACTTTGTTTCCTTTCCAGCTTGCAGTTGCTACTGACCGCATCTGTAGCACCGTGGAATTCGAAATAATCTCCCTCGACTTGGCTGCTCTTGGGAAAACAATCTAATGCTGTCAAAATTATCCCAGGGAAATAAACGCCTTTTCAGTAGCATAGTAGGGTTATGCTTATTTAATATGTATTGTTTATATTGGTTTGTTTAGTATTTGTTGGTAACCTTTTTTTTTTTTTTTCTTTTCTGCAAAGCTGTTCGGTTAAAAAGAGCAGATTAGCTATGAAATGGTTCAGACACAGAGAAAAGTAGAGAGTCGTGTAAGCAGAGCACGCCTTTCCCTGACTCTCTGTCGAGAGCTTGTGTGATTCCAGCTGCTCTCTGCCTCAGACACGGTGCCCTCTGCGTGTGCAGTCATGTAAACAGTGCAGGGTCTGGAACCGTGGAGAATCTAAGGCAGTCCCGTCATGCTTTGCTTAACAGTGGGGATCAGTTCTGAGGAGTGTGTCACAGTCAGGCAATCTCGAGACTGTGCAAACACCACGGAGTTCCTAATCCTAGATGGCAGAGCCTCCTACACACCTAGGCCACATGGGACTAATCTTCTGGGACCCCCGTTGTGGACTGAAACGTCCCGATGTAGGGCATGACCGAACTGCCCAACTCCAAGGGCACGGAAGTGTAGCCTGTGGGGCTTTTTCAAAGAACAGAGACGCTCAAGGCCTCCTCTGGGCCCACTGACTCCGAATCTACTGGGATAGTTCCCGGCTTTAAAGACCAGACGTAGTCCTCCTCTGCAGACCTCTCATCAAGGGTTTTTCACACTGGGTTTTCCCTCCTCTGAGAAAACAGGCCAAGAGATTGTGAGGATCCATAATTAGTGTTTTAATGCACTTGGCAGGACTCAGTGTTTTTCGCGTTCTGTGATACTGGGATCTGCATCTTCACTGTAATGTGTTAAACCTTTAAGTCTTGTCCAAAAGTCACGTCATTACATAGAGAATCCTTCTGTGAATTCCAGGCAGATTGCCATCATTCTGCTTCCGTCTCCTCACCTTTAAAATGGGGAGAGTAGCGGTAACCTAGCTTTGGGATGTGAGGATTAAGTGAGATAGTTGGTGCAAAGCAGTTAGCACAGGATCTGGCACAAAGTGAGGCCTTTGATAAATTATTATTATTATAGTAGTTTTGATTTTCCTCCGGTCGGAATATAATTTAGTTGAAGTTAGTGACTGTGTCACAGCTGTGTCTCAGGCTGGTGTCTGCCGCCCTGAGCTAAGCCGTAAAAATCCCTAGAATAACTTTTCAAAAGCCTGTCAGCCTCTTGAGGCTCCTACACTTCTTTATTGTATTGTATTTTATTGTATTGTATTTTATTTTATTTTATTGCAGTAACAGTGGATTCTAACATCATATAGCTTTCAGATGTACGTTGTAATATATTTCGAGTTCTGTGTAGATTACATCGTGTTCACCACCCAAAAACTAATTATAGTCCGTCACCTCCCATGTGAGCCTCATCACCCCTTTTGCTCTCTCCCCTCCCCCCCTCCCCCTATGGTAACCAGCAATCCAATCTCCGTGGCTCTGTGTGTGTTTGTGATTGTTTTTATCTTCTGCTCATGAGTGAGATCACACGGTGTTTGGCTTTCTCCCTCTGATTTATTTCACTTCACATAATACCCTCAGGGTCCATCCAGGTTGTCACAAATGGCCGGGTCTCATCATTTCTTATGGCCGAGTAGTATTCCATTGTGTATACGTACCACATCTTCTTTATCCATTCCTCCCTTGATGGGCACCTAGGTTGCTTCCAAGTTTTGGCTGTTGTGAATAATGCCGCAGTGAACCTAGGGGTGCACGTGTCTTTCTGCATTTGTGTCTTCGAGTTCTTTGGATGAATAGCCAGCAGTGGGATAGCCGGATCATAACGGTAGATCTATTCTTAGTTTTCTGAGGATACTCCCTGCTGCTTTCCATAGTGGCTGCACCAGTCTGCGCCCCCACCAGCAGTGCAGGAGAGTTCCCGTCTCTCCACATCCTCTCCGACACTTGTCTCTTGTCTTGCTACTTAGAGCCATTCTGACCAGAGTAAGGTGACGTCTCATGGTAGTTTTCATTTGCACTTGTCTGATCGCTAATGATGTTGAGCACCTCTCCATAGGCCTGTTGGCCATCCGGATGTCTTGTTTGGAGAAGTCACTGCTCAGATCTTTTGCCCGTTTTTTTAATTGGGTTGTTGATTTGTTTTGTTGTTGAGGTGTATGAGTTCTTTCTGTATTTTGGGTATTAACCCCTTATCCGACATACGGTTTGCAAGTATCTTCTCCCAGGTGTTAGGTTGCGTTTTGGTTTTGTGGATGGTTTCCTTTGCCGTGCAGAAGATTTTTTTACTTTGATGTAGTCCCGTTTGTTCATTTTGTATTTTGTTTCCATTGCCCAGTCAGACGTGGTACTTGAACATAGGCTGCTAAGACTGATGTCAAAGGGTTTGCTTGTAGACGTTGCGTGGTTTCGGGTCTGACGTTCGAGTAAAACCCGAGGGAGGAGGCTGCAGTTCCCCGAGAGCGAGCTTGGCGGGGACCCTGCGTCCCTGTCAGCGCACCTTCCCGCTCCGCGAAGGTCCGAAGCGTGTGGGCGGGGCCCCAGGAGTTCTCCCAGGAGGGTGTCCCTGTCCCTGTCCGCAGTCCACCGCCGGAGGGGGCGGGGCAACGGCCTGGGAGCGTCTGGGCGGCGGCGCGCGCCCGCGAGGAGAGGAGCGCGCGCGGCTGCCGGGCCACCGTCGCGGGAGGCGTGGGAGGCGTCGGCGAGCCGCGCCTGCCTGGCCAGAGCCGAGCCCGGCGGAGTCCGGCCGCGCTCTGCGGCTCTCTCCCGGGCCGGGCTCGTCCGTGGACGCCGCTCCGTGTCCCCGCTGGGCACAGCAGCCCGGGCCCTCCACAGCCATGGCCGCTGGCCTGAGGTGGCCCTCCTTCAGCTCCCGCTCTTCCTGCTCGCCGGACACGGACGACCAGGGCGCCTGCGAAGATGATGCCGTCTGGGAGAGGTACCTGGGGGCGTGGGCCTGGGGGCTGGTGGGAGGCGAGCGTGTTTCTGAGGAATAGGCTTGTGCGCCGAGAGGTGCCCGTCAGGTCGCGGGACAGCTGTGCGGCGCGCGGAGCGGGGAGGCGGGGGGCGGGGGGGTGGGGGGTCTCTTCGTGCGCGTCACTCGTTCATGGAACGGGCGGTGTGTGCCGGGCACGGGGCCAGCCTGGGGACGCGGTGCCCGGGAGTCGGGCGCTGAAGCGGCCCCCGGGGTCTTGGCTTCTTGGAGGGACAGACGCGAAGTCGATAAGGACACTGGTCTCGATGCGTTCTGAGGAGTGCAGGTCTCCCTCCTTTAGAGGCTACGTTCCGTTGGGGTTTTCATGAAGCCTGTTGTGCCCCTGAAGCTCAGGCCGGTTCAGGGGAAGTGGCCTGTCGAGGGCCACGTAACGTTTGTGTGCAGAGCCAGTGCTTTCCAAAGCCCTTGACTGTGCGGAAGTCTAGCTGTTAGGGGTGCGGTGGGGGCTGTCCGGGGAGCATTGTGAGCACAGGTGTGTGTCCCACACTTGAAAGTCTGGCAGAGAAAGCGTGAGGCTCGAGGGTGCTCCGTTCGTTCCCTCCTTGCACAGAAAGTCTGGAGAGCTGACCTTGGGACAAGTCCTTCCTTTCCTCTGGTCGGTGCGTTGTTCAGTGGTCTGGACACTTGGTGAGCAAGACTGACAGGGTGTTTGACGTACTGGGCCTCACAGCCTAGTTGGAAAGGACAGATAGGCAGCGACTAGTTACCTAGGAGATACGTAAAAACTATTTCGTGTTGGGTGCTGAGAAATACGGCATTTACTGATAGACTTTGTGGCTTAGGCAGTGATGTTGAAGCTGAGAGCAGATGCCTACAAGAAAAGGAGGACTTGTGCGGGAGAGCGTTGGGACGGGGCAAGGGAGGAGTATGGCCTGTCAGAGGAGCTGAAAGAGTGCCCTGGAGCCTGGGGCCGCGTAGGGACTGTAGGGTGGGGAAAACAAAACTTTTCGGTTAAGGCTGGCGCTTTCTATAGGTTTTTGGAGACTAAGCGTGGTGATTCGGAGCGTGGACTCTGGAGCCAGACTCTGTCAGACGGGTCCTAGCTCTGCCACCTACGGGCTGTGTGAACTTGGGCAAGTTACCGTACCATTCTGTGTGTCAGTTTCCTGATCTGTCAAACGGGGATGATTATCATACACACTCCATAGGTGAGTGTAAAGGTGAGAGGATATTTCATAGCCGTAAAGTACTTAGAGCAGCGTCTGGCCTGTAGTAGGCGTTAGTAGTGGTTGATTAAATAAATGGATAAATGCATACGTAAGTATTAAAGGCTCGGAGGCTGTCCCTGGTGAAACGTGTGAACTTGAATGGATTACACCCAACTTTGTTTCCTTTCCAGCTTGCAGTTGCTACTGACCGCATCTGTAGCACCGTGGAATTCGAAATAATCTCCCTCGACTTGGCTGCTCTTGGGAAAACAATCTAATGCTGTCAAAATTATCCCAGGGAAATAAACGCCTTTTCAGTAGCATAGTAGGGTTATGCTTATTTAATATGTATTGTTTATATTGGTTTGTTTAGTATTTGTTGGTAACCTTTTTTTTTTTTTTCTTTTCTGCAAAGCTGTTCGGTTAAAAAGAGCAGATTAGCTATGAAATGGTTCAGACACAGAGAAAAGTAGAGAGTCGTGTAAGCAGAGCACGCCTTTCCCTGACTCTCTGTCGAGAGCTTGTGTGATTCCAGCTGCTCTCTGCCTCAGACACGGTGCCCTCTGCGTGTGCAGTCATGTAAACAGTGCAGGGTCTGGAACCGTGGAGAATCTAAGGCAGTCCCGTCATGCTTTGCTTAACAGTGGGGATCAGTTCTGAGGAGTGTGTCACAGTCAGGCAATCTCGAGACTGTGCAAACACCACCGAGTTCCTAATCCTAGATGGCAGAGCCTCCTACACACCTAGGCCACATGGGACTAATCTTCTGGGACCCCCGTTGTGGACTGAAACGTCCCGATGTAGGGCATGACCGAACTGCCCAACTCCAAGGGCACGGAAGTGTAGCCTGTGGGGCTTTTTCAAAGAACAGAGACGCTCAAGGCCTCCTCTGGGCCCACTGACTCCGAATCTACTGGGATAGTTCCCGGCTTTAAAGACCAGACGTAGTCCTCCTCTGCAGACCTCTCATCAAGGGTTTTTCACACTGGGTTTTCCCTCCTCTGAGAAAACAGGCCAAGAGATTGTGAGGATCCATAATTAGTGTTTTAATGCACTTGGCAGGACTCAGTGTTTTTC
Source organism: Equus caballus (assembly GCF_041296265.1). Classification (NCBI taxonomy): domain Eukaryota; kingdom Metazoa; phylum Chordata; class Mammalia; order Perissodactyla; family Equidae; genus Equus; species Equus caballus. The sequence goes on from NW_027222395.1 coordinate 978,512, forward strand.
GCGTTCTGTGATACTGGGATCTGCATCTTCACTGTAATGTGTTAAACCTTTAAGTCTTGTCCAAAAGTCACGTCATTACATAGAGAATCCTTCTGTGAATTCCAGGCAGATTGCCATCATTCTGCTTCCGTCTCCTCACCTTTAAAATGGGGAGAGTAGCGGTAACCTAGCTTTGGGATGTGAGGATTAAGTGAGATAGTTGGTGCAAAGCAGTTAGCACAGGATCTGGCACAAAGTGAGGCCTTTGATAAATTATTATTATTATAGTAGTTTTGATTTTCCTCCGGTCGGAATATAATTTAGTTGAAGTTAGTGACTGTGTCACAGCTGTGTCTCAGGCTGGTGTCTGCCGCCCTGAGCTAAGCCGTAAAAATCCCTAGAATAACTTTTCAAAAGCCTGTCAGCCTCTTGAGGCTCCTACACTTCTTTATTGTATTGTATTTTATTGTATTGTATTTTATTTTATTTTATTGCAGTAACAGTGGATTCTAACATCATATAGCTTTCAGATGTACGTTGTAATATATTTCGAGTTCTGTGTAGATTACATCGTGTTCACCACCCAAAAACTAATTATAGTCCGTCACCTCCCATGTGAGCCTCATCACCCCTTTTGCTCTCTCCCCTCCCCCCCTCCCCCTATGGTAACCAGCAATCCAATCTCCGTGGCTCTGTGTGTGTTTGTGATTGTTTTTATCTTCTGCTCATGAGTGAGATCACACGGTGTTTGGCTTTCTCCCTCTGATTTATTTCACTTCACATAATACCCTCAGGGTCCATCCAGGTTGTCACAAATGGCCGGGTCTCATCATTTCTTATGGCCGAGTAGTATTCCATTGTGTATACGTACCACATCTTCTTTATCCATTCCTCCCTTGATGGGCACCTAGGTTGCTTCCAAGTTTTGGCTGTTGTGAATAATGCCGCAGTGAACCTAGGGGTGCACGTGTCTTTCTGCATTTGTGTCTTCGAGTTCTTTGGATGAATAGCCAGCAGTGGGATAGCCGGATCATAACGGTAGATCTATTCTTAGTTTTCTGAGGATACTCCCTGCTGCTTTCCATAGTGGCTGCACCAGTCTGCGCCCCCACCAGCAGTGCAGGAGAGTTCCCGTCTCTCCACATCCTCTCCGACACTTGTCTCTTGTCTTGCTACTTAGAGCCATTCTGACCAGAGTAAGGTGACGTCTCATGGTAGTTTTCATTTGCACTTGTCTGATCGCTAATGATGTTGAGCACCTCTCCATAGGCCTGTTGGCCATCCGGATGTCTTGTTTGGAGAAGTCACTGCTCAGATCTTTTGCCCGTTTTTTTAATTGGGTTGTTGATTTGTTTTGTTGTTGAGGTGTATGAGTTCTTTCTGTATTTTGGGTATTAACCCCTTATCCGACATACGGTTTGCAAGTATCTTCTCCCAGGTGTTAGGTTGCGTTTTGGTTTTGTGGATGGTTTCCTTTGCCGTGCAGAAGATTTTTTTACTTTGATGTAGTCCCGTTTGTTCATTTTGTATTTTGTTTCCATTGCCCAGTCAGACGTGGTACTTGAACATAGGCTGCTAAGACTGATGTCAAAGGGTTTGCTTGTAGACGTTGCGTGGTTTCGGGTCTGACGTTCGAGTAAAACCCGAGGGAGGAGGCTGCAGTTCCCCGAGAGCGAGCTTGGCGGGGACCCTGCGTCCCTGTCAGCGCACCTTCCCGCTCCGCGAAGGTCCGAAGCGTGTGGGCGGGGCCCCAGGAGTTCTCCCAGGAGGGTGTCCCTGTCCCTGTCCGCAGTCCACCGCCGGAGGGGGCGGGGCAACGGCCTGGGAGCGTCTGGGCGGCGGCGCGCGCCCGCGAGGAGAGGAGCGCGCGCGGCTGCCGGGCCACCGTCGCGGGAGGCGTGGGAGGCGTCGGCGAGCCGCGCCTGCCTGGCCAGAGCCGAGCCCGGCGGAGTCCGGCCGCGCTCTGCGGCTCTCTCCCGGGCCGGGCTCGTCCGTGGACGCCGCTCCGTGTCCCCGCTGGGCACAGCAGCCCGGGCCCTCCACAGCCATGGCCGCTGGCCTGAGGTGGCCCTCCTTCAGCTCCCGCTCTTCCTGCTCGCCGGACACGGACGACCAGGGCGCCTGCGAAGATGATGCCGTCTGGGAGAGGTACCTGGGGGCGTGGGCCTGGGGGCTGGTGGGAGGCGAGCGTGTTTCTGAGGAATAGGCTTGTGCGCCGAGAGGTGCCCGTCAGGTCGCGGGACAGCTGTGCGGCGCGCGGAGCGGGGAGGCGGGGGGCGGGGGGGTGGGGGGTCTCTTCGTGCGCGTCACTCGTTCATGGAACGGGCGGTGTGTGCCGGGCACGGGGCCAGCCTGGGGACGCGGTGCCCGGGAGTCGGGCGCTGAAGCGGCCCCCGGGGTCTTGGCTTCTTGGAGGGACAGACGCGAAGTCGATAAGGACACTGGTCTCGATGCGTTCTGAGGAGTGCAGGTCTCCCTCCTTTAGAGGCTACGTTCCGTTGGGGTTTTCATGAAGCCTGTTGTGCCCCTGAAGCTCAGGCCGGTTCAGGGGAAGTGGCCTGTCGAGGGCCACGTAACGTTTGTGTGCAGAGCCAGTGCTTTCCAAAGCCCTTGACTGTGCGGAAGTCTAGCTGTTAGGGGTGCGGTGGGGGCTGTCCGGGGAGCATTGTGAGCACAGGTGTGTGTCCCACACTTGAAAGTCTGGCAGAGAAAGCGTGAGGCTCGAGGGTGCTCCGTTCGTTCCCTCCTTGCACAGAAAGTCTGGAGAGCTGACCTTGGGACAAGTCCTTCCTTTCCTCTGGTCGGTGCGTTGTTCAGTGGTCTGGACACTTGGTGAGCAAGACTGACAGGGTGTTTGACGTACTGGGCCTCACAGCCTAGTTGGAAAGGACAGATAGGCAGCGACTAGTTACCTAGGAGATACGTAAAAACTATTTCGTGTTGGGTGCTGAGAAATACGGCATTTACTGATAGACTTTGTGGCTTAGGCAGTGATGTTGAAGCTGAGAGCAGATGCCTACAAGAAAAGGAGGACTTGTGCGGGAGAGCGTTGGGACGGGGCAAGGGAGGAGTATGGCCTGTCAGAGGAGCTGAAAGAGTGCCCTGGAGCCTGGGGCCGCGTAGGGACTGTAGGGTGGGGAAAACAAAACTTTTCGGTTAAGGCTGGCGCTTTCTATAGGTTTTTGGAGACTAAGCGTGGTGATTCGGAGCGTGGACTCTGGAGCCAGACTCTGTCAAACGGGTCCTAGCTCTGCCACCTACGGGCTGTGTGAACTTGGGCAAGTTACCGTACCATTCTGTGTGTCAGTTTCCTGATCTGTCAAACGGGGATGATTATCATACACACTCCATAGGTGAGTGTAAAGGTGAGAGGATATTTCATAGCCGTAAAGTACTTAGAGCAGCGTCTGGCCTGTAGTAGGCGTTAGTAGTGGTTGATTAAATAAATGGATAAATGCATACATAAGTATTAAAGGCTCGGAGGCTGTCCCTGGTGAAACGTGTGAACTTGAATGGATTACACCCAACTTTGTTTCCTTTCCAGCTTGCAGTTGCTACTGACCGCATCTGTAGCACCGTGGAATTCGAAATAATCTCCCTCGACTTGGCTGCTCTTGGGAAAACAATCTAATGCTGTCAAAATTATCCCAGGGAAATAAACGCCTTTTCAGTAGCATAGTAGGGTTAGGCTTATTTAATATGTATTGTTTATATTGGTTTGTTTAGTATTTGTTGGTAACCTTTTTTTTTTTTTCTTTTCTGCAAAGCTGTTCGGTTAAAAAGAGCAGATTAGCTATGAAATGGTTCAGACACAGAGAAAAGTAGAGAGTCGTGTAAGCAGAGCACGCCTTTCCCTGACTCTCTGTCGAGAGCTTGTGTGATTCCAGCTGCTCTCTGCCTCAGACACGGTGCCCTCTGCGTGTGCAGTCATGTAAACAGTGCAGGGTCTGGAACCGTGGAGAATCTAAGGCAGTCCCGTCATGCTTTGCTTAACAGTGGGGATCAGTTCTGAGGAGTGTGTCACAGTCAGGCAATCTCGAGACTGTGCAAACACCACGGAGTTCCTAATCCTAGATGGCAGAGCCTCCTACACACCTAGGCCACATGGGACTAATCTTATGGGACCCCCGTTGTGGACTGAAACGTCCCGATGTAGGGCATGACCGAACTGCCCAACTCCAAGGGCACGGAAGTGTAGCCTGTGGGGCTTTTTCAAAGAACAGAGACGCTCAAGGCCTCCTCTGGGCCCACTGACTCCGAATCTACTGGGATAGTTCCCGGCTTTAAAGACCAGACGTAGTCCTCCTCTGCAGACCTCTCATCAAGGGTTTTTCACACTGGGTTTTCCCTCCTCTGAGAAAACAGGCCAAGAGATTGTGAGGATCCATAATTAGTGTTTTAATGCACTTGGCAGGACTCAGTGTTTTTCGCGTTCTGTGATACTGGGATCTGCATCTTCACTGTAATGTGTTAAACCTTTAAGTCTTGTCCAAAAGTCACGTCATTACATAGAGAATCCTTCTGTGAATTCCAGGCAGATTGCCATCATTCTGCTTCCGTCTCCTCACCTTTAAAATGGGGAGAGTAGCGGTAACCTAGCTTTGGGATGTGAGGATTAAATGAGATAGTTGGTGCAAAGCAGTTAGCACAGGATCTGGCACAAAGTGAGGCCTTTGATAAATTATTATTATTATAGTAGTTTTGATTTTCCTCCGGTCGGAATATAATTTAGTTGAAGTTAGTGACTGTGTCACAGCTGTGTCTCAGGCTGGTGTCTGCCGCCCTGAGCTAAGCCGTAAAAATCCCTAGAATAACTTTTCAAAAGCCTGTCAGCCTCTTGAGGCTCCTACACTTCTTTATTGTATTGTATTTTATTGTATTGTATTTTATTTTATTGCAGTAACAGTGGATTCTAACATCATATAGCTTTCAGATGTACGTTGTAATATATTTCGAGTTCTGTGTAGATTACATCGTGTTCACCACCCAAAAACTAATTATAGTCCGTCACCTCCCATGTGAGCCTCATCACCCCTTTTGCTCTCTCCCCTCCCCCCCTCCCCCTATGGTAACCAGCAATCCAATCTCCGTGGCTCTGTGTGTGTTTGTGATTGTTTTTATCTTCTGCTCATGAGTGAGATCACACGGTGTTTGACTTTCTCCCTCTGATTTATTTCACTTCACATAATACCCTCAGGGTCCATCCAGGTTGTCACAAATGGCCGGGTCTCATCATTTCTTATGGCCGAGTAGTATTCCATTGTGTATACGTACCACATCTTCTTTATCCATTCCTCCCTTGATGGGCACCTAGGTTGCTTCCAAGTTTTGGCTGTTGTGAATAATGCCGCAGTGAACCTAGGGGTGCACGTGTCTTTCTGCATTTGTGTCTTCGAGTTCTTTGGATGAATAGCCAGCAGTGGGATAGCGGGATCATAACGGTAGATCTATTCTTAGTTTTCTGAGGATACTCCCTACTGCTTTCCATAGTGGCTGCACCAGTCTGCGCCCCCACCAGCAGTGCAGGAGAGTTCCCGTCTCTCCACATCCTCTCCGACACTTGTCTCTTGTCTTGCTACTTAGAGCCATTCTGACCAGAGTAAGGTGACGTCTCATGGTAGTTTTCATTTGCACTTGTCTGATCGCTAATGATGTTGAGCACCTCTCCATAGGCCTGTTGGCCATCCGGATGTCTTGTTTGGAGAAGTCACTGCTCAGATCTTTTGCCCGTTTTTTTAATTGGGTCGTTGATTTGTTTTGTTGTTGAGGTGTATGAGTTCTTTCTGTATTTTGGGTATTAACCCCTTATCCGACATACGGTTTGCAAGTATCTTCTCCCAGGTGTTAGGTTGCGTTTTGGTTTTGTGGATGGTTTCCTTTGCCGTGCAGAAGATTTTTTTACTTTGATGTAGTCCCGTTTGTTCATTTTGTATTTTGTTTCCATTGCCCAGTCAGACGTGGTACTTGAACATAGGCTGCTAAGACTGATGTCAAAGGGTTTGCTTGTAGACGTTGCGTGGTTTCGGGTCTGACGTTCGAGTAAAACCCGAGGGAGGAGGCTGCAGTTCCCCGAGAGCGAGCTTGGCGGGGACCCTGCGTCCCTGTCAGCGCACCTTCCCGCTCCGCGAAGGTCCGAAGCGTGTGGGCGGGGCCCCAGGAGTTCTCCCAGGAGGGTGTCCCTGTCCCTGTCCGCAGTCCACCGCCGGAGGGGGCGGGGCAACGGCCTGGGAGCGTCTGGGCGGCGGCGCGCGCCCGCGAGGAGAGGAGCGCGCGCGGCTGCCGGGCCACCGTCGCGGGAGGCGTGGGAGGCGTCGGCGAGCCGCGCCTGCCTGGCCAGAGCCGAGCCCGGCGGAGTCCGGCCGCGCTCTGCGGCTCTCTCCCGGGCCGGGCTCGTCCGTGGACGCCGCTCCGTGTCCCCGCTGGGCACAGCAGCCCGGGCCCTCCACAGCCATGGCCGCTGGCCTGAGGTGGCCCTCCTTCAGCTCCCGCTCTTCCTGCTCGCCGGACACGGACGACCAGGGCGCCTGCGAAGATGATGCCGTCTGGGAGAGGTACCTGGGGGCGTGGGCCTGGGGGCTGGTGGGAGGCGAGCGTGTTTCTGAGGAATAGGCTTGTGCGCCGAGAGGTGCCCGTCAGGTCGCGGGACAGCTGTGCGGCGCGCGGAGCGGGGAGGGGGGGGGGGCGGGGGGGTGGGGGGTCTCTTCGTGCGCGTCACTCGTTCATGGAACGGGCGGTGTGTGCCGGGCACGGGGCCAGCCTGGGGACGCGGTGCCCGGGAGTCGGGCGCTGAAGCGGCCCCCGGGGTCTTGGCTTCTTGGAGGGACAGACGCGAAGTCGATAAGGACACTGGTCTCGATGCGTTCTGAGGAGTGCAGGTCTCCCTCCTTTAGAGGCTACGTTCCGTTGGGGTTTTCATGAAGCCTGTTGTGCCCCTGAAGCTCAGGCCGGTTCAGGGGAAGTGGCCTGTCGAGGGCCACGTAACGTTTGTGTGCAGAGCCAGTGCTTTCCAAAGCCCTTGACTGTGCGGAAGTCTAGCTGTTAGGGGTGCGGTGGGGGCTGTCCGGGGAGCATTGTGAGCACAGGTGTGTGTCCCACACTTGAAAGTCTGGCAGAGAAAGCGTGAGGCTCGAGGGTGCTCCGTTCGTTCCCTCCTTGCACAGAAAGTCTGGAGAGCTGACCTTGGGACAAGTCCTTCCTTTCCTCTGGTCGGTGCGTTGTTCAGTGGTCTGGACACTTGGTGAGCAAGACTGACAGGGTGTTTGACGTACTGGGCCTCACAGCCTAGTTGGAAAGGACAGATAGGCAGCGACTAGTTACCTAGGAGATAGGTAAAAACTATTTCGTGTTGGGTGCTGAGAAATACGGCATTTACTGATAGACTTTGTGGCTTAGGCAGTGATGTTGAAGCTGAGAGCAGATGCCTACAAGAAAAGGAGGACTTGTGCGGGAGAGCGTTGGGACGGGGCAAGGGAGGAGTATGGCCTGTCAGAGGAGCTGAAAGAGTGCCCTGGAGCCTGGGGCCGCGTAGGGACTGTAGGGTGGGGAAAACAAAACTTTTCGGTTAAGGCTGGCGCTTTCTATAGGTTTTTGGAGACTAAGCGTGGTGATTCGGAGCGTGGACTCTGGAGCCAGACTCTGTCAGACGGGTCCTAGCTCTGCCACCTACGGGCTGTGTGAACTTGGGCAAGTTACCGTACCATTCTGTGTGTCAGTTTCCTGATCTGTCAAACGGGGATGATTATCATACACACTCCATAGGTGAGTGTAAAGGTGAGAGGATATTTCATAGCCGTAAAGTACTTAGAGCAGCGTCTGGCCTGTAGTAGGCGTTAGTAGTGGTTGATTAAATAAATGGATAAATGCATACATAAGTATTAAAGGCTCGGAGGCTGTCCCTGGTGAAACGTGTGAACTTGAATGGATTACACCCAACTTTGTTTCCTTTCCAGCTTGCAGTTGCTACTGACCGCATCTGTAGCACCGTGGAATTCGAAATAATCTCCCTCGACTTGGCTGCTCTTGGGAAAACAATCTAATGCTGTCAAAATTATCCCAGGGAAATAAACGCCTTTTCAGTAGCATAGTAGGGTTAGGCTTATTTAATATGTATTGTTTATATTGGTTTGTTTAGTATTTGTTGGTAACCTTTTTTTTTTTTTCTTTTCTGCAAAGCTGTTCGGTTAAAAAGAGCAGATTAGCTATGAAATGGTTCAGACACAGAGAAAAGTAGAGAGTCGTGTAAGCAGAGCACGCCTTTCCCTGACTCTCTGTCGAGAGCTTGTGTGATTCCAGCTGCTCTCTGCCTCAGACACGGTGCCCTCTGCGTGTGCAGTCATGTAAACAGTGCAGGGTCTGGAACCGTGGAGAATCTAAGGCAGTCCCGTCATGCTTTGCTTAACAGTGGGGATCAGTTCTGAGGAGTGTGTCACAGTCAGGCAATCTCGAGACTGTGCAAACACCACGGAGTTCCTAATCCTAGATGGCAGAGCCTCCTACACACCTAGGCCACATGGGACTAATCTTATGGGACCCCCGTTGTGGACTGAAACGTCCCGATGTAGGGCATGACCGAACTGCCCAACTCCAAGGGCACGGAAGTGTAGCCTGTGGGGCTTTTTCAAAGAACAGAGACGCTCAAGGCCTCCTCTGGGCCCACTGACTCCGAATCTACTGGGATAGTTCCCGGCTTTAAAGACCAGACGTAGTCCTCCTCTGCAGACCTCTCATCAAGGGTTTTTCACACTGGGTTTTCCCTCCTCTGAGAAAACAGGCCAAGAGATTGTGAGGATCCATAATTAGTGTTTTAATGCACTTGGCAGGACTCAGTGTTTTTCGCGTTCTGTGATACTGGGATCTGCATCTTCACTGTAATGTGTTAAACCTTTAAGTCTTGTCCAAAAGTCACGTCATTACATAGAGAATCCTTCTGTGAATTCCAGGCAGATTGCCATCATTCTGCTTCCGTCTCCTCACCTTTAAAATGGGGAGAGTAGCGGTAACCTAGCTTTGGGATGTGAGGATTAAATGAGATAGTTGGTGCAAAGCAGTTAGCACAGGATCTGGCACAAAGTGAGGCCTTTGATAAATTATTATTATTATAGTAGTTTTGATTTTCCTCCGGTCGGAATATAATTTAGTTGAAGTTAGTGACTGTGTCACAGCTGTGTCTCAGGCTGGTGTCTGCCGCCCTGAGCTAAGCCGTAAAAATCCCTAGAATAACTTTTCAAAAGCCTGTCAGCCTCTTGAGGCTCCTACACTTCTTTATTGTATTGTATTTTATTGTATTGTATTTTATTTTATTTTATTGCAGTAACAGTGGATTCTAACATCATATAGCTTTCAGATGTACGTTGTAATATATTTCGAGTTCTGTGTAGATTACATCGTGTTCACCACCCAAAAACTAATTATAGTCCGTCACCTCCCATGTGAGCCTCATCACCCCTTTTGCTCTCTCCCCTCCCCCCCTCCCCCTATGGTAACCAGCAATCCAATCTCCGTGGCTCTGTGTGTGTTTGTGATTGTTTTTATCTTCTGCTCATGAGTGAGATCACACGGTGTTTGACTTTCTCCCTCTGATTTATTTCACTTCACATAATACCCTCAGGGTCCATCCAGGTTGTCACAAATGGCCGGGTCTCATCATTTCTTATGGCCGAGTAGTATTCCATTGTGTATACGTACCACATCTTCTTTATCCATTCCTCCCTTGATGGGCACCTAGGTTGCTTCCAAGTTTTGGCTGTTGTGAATAATGCCGCAGTGAACCTAGGGGTGCACGTGTCTTTCTGCATTTGTGTCTTCGAGTTCTTTGGATGAATAGCCAGCAGTGGGATAGCCGGATCATAACGGTAGATCTATTCTTAGTTTTCTGAGGATACTCCCTGCTGCTTTCCATAGTGGCTGCACCAGTCTGCGCCCCCACCAGCAGTGCAGGAGAGTTCCCGTCTCTCCACATCCTCTCCGACACTTGTCTCTTGTCTTGCTACTTAGAGCCATTCTGACCAGAGTAAGGTGACGTCTCATGGTAGTTTTCATTTGCACTTGTCTGATCGCTAATGATGTTGAGCACCTCTCCATAGGCCTGTTGGCCATCCGGATGTCTTGTTTGGAGAAGTCACTGCTCAGATCTTTTGCCCGTTTTTTTAATTGGGTTGTTGATTTGTTTTGTTGTTGAGGTGTATGAGTTCTTTCTGTATTTTGGGTATTAACCCCTTATCCGACATACGGTTTGCAAGTATCTTCTCCCAGGTGTTAGGTTGCGTTTTGGTTTTGTGGATGGTTTCCTTTGCCGTGCAGAAGATTTTTTTACTTTGATGTAGTCCCGTTTGTTCATTTTGTATTTTGTTTCCATTGCCCAGTCAGACGTGGTACTTGAACATAGGCTGCTAAGACTGATGTCAAAGGGTTTGCTTGTAGACGTTGCGTGGTTTCGGGTCTGACGTTCGAGTAAAACCCGAGGGAGGAGGCTGCAGTTCCCCGAGAGCGAGCTTGGCGGGGACCCTGCGTCCCTGTCAGCGCACCTTCCCGCTCCGCGAAGGTCCGAAGCGTGTGGGCGGGGCCCCAGGAGTTCTCCCAGGAGGGTGTCCCTGTCCCTGTCCGCAGTCCACCGCCGGAGGGGGCGGGGCAACGGCCTGGGAGCGTCTGGGCGGCGGCGCGCGCCCGCGAGGAGAGGAGCGCGCGCGGCTGCCGGGCCACCGTCGCGGGAGGCGTGGGAGGCGTCGGCGAGCCGCGCCTGCCTGGCCAGAGCCGAGCCCGGCGGAGTCCGGCCGCGCTCTGCGGCTCTCTCCCGGGCCGGGCTCGTCCGTGGACGCCGCTCCGTGTCCCCGCTGGGCACAGCAGCCCGGGCCCTCCACAGCCATGGCCGCTGGCCTGAGGTGGCCCTCCTTCAGCTCCCGCTCTTCCTGCTCGCCGGACACGGACGACCAGGGCGCCTGCGAAGATGATGCCGTCTGGGAGAGGTACCTGGGGGCGTGGGCCTGGGGGCTGGTGGGAGGCGAGCGTGTTTCTGAGGAATAGGCTTGTGCGCCGAGAGGTGCCCGTCAGGTCGCGGGACAGCTGTGCGGCGCGCGGAGCGGGGAGGCGGGGGGCGGGGGGGTGGGGGGTCTCTTCGTGCGCGTCACTCGTTCATGGAACGGGCGGTGTGTGCCGGGCACGGGGCCAGCCTGGGGACGCGGTGCCCGGGAGTCGGGCGCTGAAGCGGCCCCCGGGGTCTTGGCTTCTTGGAGGGACAGACGCGAAGTCGATAAGGACACTGGTCTCGATGCGTTCTGAGGAGTGCAGGTCTCCCTCCTTTAGAGGCTACGTTCCGTTGGGGTTTTCATGAAGCCTGTTGTGCCCCTGAAGCTCAGGCCGGTTCAGGGGAAGTGGCCTGTCGAGGGCCACGTAACGTTTGTGTGCAGAGCCAGTGCTTTCCAAAGCCCTTGACTGTGCGGAAGTCTAGCTGTTAGGGGTGCGGTGGGGGCTGTCCGGGGAGCATTGTGAGCACAGGTGTGTGTCCCACACTTGAAAGTCTGGCAGAGAAAGCGTGAGGCTCGAGGGTGCTCCGTTCGTTCCCTCCTTGCACAGAAAGTCTGGAGAGCTGACCTTGGGACAAGTCCTTCCTTTCCTCTGGTCGGTGCGTTGTTCAGTGGTCTGGACACTTGGTGAGCAAGACTGACAGGGTGTTTGACGTACTGGGCCTCACAGCCTAGTTGGAAAGGACAGATAGGCAGCGACTAGTTACCTAGGAGATACGTAAAAACTATTTCGTGTTGGGTGCTGAGAAATACGGCATTTACTGATAGACTTTGTGGCTTAGGCAGTGATGTTGAAGCTGAGAGCAGATGCCTACAAGAAAAGGAGGACTTGTGCGGGAGAGCGTTGGGACGGGGCAAGGGAGGAGTATGGCCTGTCAGAGGAGCTGAAAGAGTGCCCTGGAGCCTGGGGCCGCGTAGGGACTGTAGGGTGGGGAAAACAAAACTTTTCGGTTAAGGCTGGCGCTTTCTATAGGTTTTTGGAGACTAAGCGTGGTGATTCGGAGCGTGGACTCTGGAGCCAGACTCTGTCAGACGGGTCCTAGCTCTGCCACCTACGGGCTGTGTGAACTTGGGCAAGTTACCGTACCATTCTGTGTGTCAGTTTCCTGATCTGTCAAACGGGGATGATTATCATACACACTCCATAGGTGAGTGTAAAGGTGAGAGGATATTTCATAGCCGTAAAGTACTTAGAGCAGCGTCTGGCCTGTAGTAGGCGTTAGTAGTGGTTGATTAAATAAATGGATAAATGCATACGTAAGTATTAAAGGCTCGGAGGCTGTCCCTGGTGAAACGTGTGAACTTGAATGGATTACACCCAACTTTGTTTCCTTTCCAGCTTGCAGTTGCTACTGACCGCATCTGTAGCACCGTGGAATTCGAAATAATCTCCCTCGACTTGGCTGCTCTTGGGAAAACAATCTAATGCTGTCAAAATTATCCCAGGGAAATAAACGCCTTTTCAGTAGCATAGTAGGGTTATGCTTATTTAATATGTATTGTTTATATTGGTTTGTTTAGTATTTGTTGGTAACCTTTTTTTTTTTTTTTCTTTTCTGCAAAGCTGTTCGGTTAAAAAGAGCAGATTAGCTATGAAATGGTTCAGACACAGAGAAAAGTAGAGAGTCGTGTAAGCAGAGCACGCCTTTCCCTGACTCTCTGTCGAGAGCTTGTGTGATTCCAGCTGCTCTCTGCCTCAGACACGGTGCCCTCTGCGTGTGCAGTCATGTAAACAGTGCAGGGTCTGGAACCGTGGAGAATCTAAGGCAGTCCCGTCATGCTTTGCTTAACAGTGGGGATCAGTTCTGAGGAGTGTGTCACAGTCAGGCAATCTCGAGACTGTGCAAACACCACGGAGTTCCTAATCCTAGATGGCAGAGCCTCCTACACACCTAGGCCACATGGGACTAATCTTCTGGGACCCCCGTTGTGGACTGAAACGTCCCGATGTAGGGCATGACCGAACTGCCCAACTCCAAGGGCACGGAAGTGTAGCCTGTGGGGCTTTTTCAAAGAACAGAGACGCTCAAGGCCTCCTCTGGGCCCACTGACTCCGAATCTACTGGGATAGTTCCCGGCTTTAAAGACCAGACGTAGTCCTCCTCTGCAGACCTCTCATCAAGGGTTTTTCACACTGGGTTTTCCCTCCTCTGAGAAAACAGGCCAAGAGATTGTGAGGATCCATAATTAGTGTTTTAATGCACTTGGCAGGACTCAGTGTTTTTCGCGTTCTGTGATACTGGGATCTGCATCTTCACTGTAATGTGTTAAACCTTTAAGTCTTGTCCAAAAGTCACGTCATTACATAGAGAATCCTTCTGTGAATTCCAGGCAGATTGCCATCATTCTGCTTCCGTCTCCTCACCTTTAAAATGGGGAGAGTAGCGGTAACCTAGCTTTGGGATGTGAGGATTAAGTGAGATAGTTGGTGCAAAGCAGTTAGCACAGGATCTGGCACAAAGTGAGGCCTTTGATAAATTATTATTATTATAGTAGTTTTGATTTTCCTCCGGTCGGAATATAATTTAGTTGAAGTTAGTGACTGTGTCACAGCTGTGTCTCAGGCTGGTGTCTGCCGCCCTGAGCTAAGCCGTAAAAATCCCTAGAATAACTTTTCAAAAGCCTGTCAGCCTCTTGAGGCTCCTACACTTCTTTATTGTATTGTATTTTATTGTATTGTATTTTATTTTATTTTATTGCAGTAACAGTGGATTCTAACATCATATAGCTTTCAGATGTACGTTGTAATATATTTCGAGTTCTGTGTAGATTACATCGTGTTCACCACCCAAAAACTAATTATAGTCCGTCACCTCCCATGTGAGCCTCATCACCCCTTTTGCTCTCTCCCCTCCCCCCCTCCCCCTATGGTAACCAGCAATCCAATCTCCGTGGCTCTGTGTGTGTTTGTGATTGTTTTTATCTTCTGCTCATGAGTGAGATCACACGGTGTTTGGCTTTCTCCCTCTGATTTATTTCACTTCACATAATACCCTCAGGGTCCATCCAGGTTGTCACAAATGGCCGGGTCTCATCATTTCTTATGGCCGAGTAGTATTCCATTGTGTATACGTACCACATCTTCTTTATCCATTCCTCCCTTGATGGGCACCTAGGTTGCTTCCAAGTTTTGGCTGTTGTGAATAATGCCGCAGTGAACCTAGGGGTGCACGTGTCTTTCTGCATTTGTGTCTTCGAGTTCTTTGGATGAATAGCCAGCAGTGGGATAGCCGGATCATAACGGTAGATCTATTCTTAGTTTTCTGAGGATACTCCCTGCTGCTTTCCATAGTGGCTGCACCAGTCTGCGCCCCCACCAGCAGTGCAGGAGAGTTCCCGTCTCTCCACATCCTCTCCGACACTTGTCTCTTGTCTTGCTACTTAGAGCCATTCTGACCAGAGTAAGGTGACGTCTCATGGTAGTTTTCATTTGCACTTGTCTGATCGCTAATGATGTTGAGCACCTCTCCATAGGCCTGTTGGCCATCCGGATGTCTTGTTTGGAGAAGTCACTGCTCAGATCTTTTGCCCGTTTTTTTAATTGGGTTGTTGATTTGTTTTGTTGTTGAGGTGTATGAGTTCTTTCTGTATTTTGGGTATTAACCCCTTATCCGACATACGGTTTGCAAGTATCTTCTCCCAGGTGTTAGGTTGCGTTTTGGTTTTGTGGATGGTTTCCTTTGCCGTGCAGAAGATTTTTTTACTTTGATGTAGTCCCGTTTGTTCATTTTGTATTTTGTTTCCATTGCCCAGTCAGACGTGGTACTTGAACATAGGCTGCTAAGACTGATGTCAAAGGGTTTGCTTGTAGACGTTGCGTGGTTTCGGGTCTGACGTTCGAGTAAAACCCGAGGGAGGAGGCTGCAGTTCCCCGAGAGCGAGCTTGGCGGGGACCCTGCGTCCCTGTCAGCGCACCTTCCCGCTCCGCGAAGGTCCGAAGCGTGTGGGCGGGGCCCCAGGAGTTCTCCCAGGAGGGTGTCCCTGTCCCTGTCCGCAGTCCACCGCCGGAGGGGGCGGGGCAACGGCCTGGGAGCGTCTGGGCGGCGGCGCGCGCCCGCGAGGAGAGGAGCGCGCGCGGCTGCCGGGCCACCGTCGCGGGAGGCGTGGGAGGCGTCGGCGAGCCGCGCCTGCCTGGCCAGAGCCGAGCCCGGCGGAGTCCGGCCGCGCTCTGCGGCTCTCTCCCGGGCCGGGCTCGTCCGTGGACGCCGCTCCGTGTCCCCGCTGGGCACAGCAGCCCGGGCCCTCCACAGCCATGGCCGCTGGCCTGAGGTGGCCCTCCTTCAGCTCCCGCTCTTCCTGCTCGCCGGACACGGACGACCAGGGCGCCTGCGAAGATGATGCCGTCTGGGAGAGGTACCTGGGGGCGTGGGCCTGGGGGCTGGTGGGAGGCGAGCGTGTTTCTGAGGAATAGGCTTGTGCGCCGAGAGGTGCCCGTCAGGTCGCGGGACAGCTGTGCGGCGCGCGGAGCGGGGAGGCGGGGGGCGGGGGGGTGGGGGGTCTCTTCGTGCGCGTCACTCGTTCATGGAACGGGCGGTGTGTGCCGGGCACGGGGCCAGCCTGGGGACGCGGTGCCCGGGAGTCGGGCGCTGAAGCGGCCCCCGGGGTCTTGGCTTCTTGGAGGGACAGACGCGAAGTCGATAAGGACACTGGTCTCGATGCGTTCTGAGGAGTGCAGGTCTCCCTCCTTTAGAGGCTACGTTCCGTTGGGGTTTTCATGAAGCCTGTTGTGCCCCTGAAGCTCAGGCCGGTTCAGGGGAAGTGGCCTGTCGAGGGCCACGTAACGTTTGTGTGCAGAGCCAGTGCTTTCCAAAGCCCTTGACTGTGCGGAAGTCTAGCTGTTAGGGGTGCGGTGGGGGCTGTCCGGGGAGCATTGTGAGCACAGGTGTGTGTCCCACACTTGAAAGTCTGGCAGAGAAAGCGTGAGGCTCGAGGGTGCTCCGTTCGTTCCCTCCTTGCACAGAAAGTCTGGAGAGCTGACCTTGGGACAAGTCCTTCCTTTCCTCTGGTCGGTGCGTTGTTCAGTGGTCTGGACACTTGGTGAGCAAGACTGACAGGGTGTTTGACGTACTGGGCCTCACAGCCTAGTTGGAAAGGACAGATAGGCAGCGACTAGTTACCTAGGAGATACGTAAAAACTATTTCGTGTTGGGTGCTGAGAAATACGGCATTTACTGATAGACTTTGTGGCTTAGGCAGTGATGTTGAAGCTGAGAGCAGATGCCTACAAGAAAAGGAGGACTTGTGCGGGAGAGCGTTGGGACGGGGCAAGGGAGGAGTATGGCCTGTCAGAGGAGCTGAAAGAGTGCCCTGGAGCCTGGGGCCGCGTAGGGACTGTAGGGTGGGGAAAACAAAACTTTTCGGTTAAGGCTGGCGCTTTCTATAGGTTTTTGGAGACTAAGCGTGGTGATTCGGAGCGTGGACTCTGGAGCCAGACTCTGTCAGACGGGTCCTAGCTCTGCCACCTACGGGCTGTGTGAACTTGGGCAAGTTACCGTACCATTCTGTGTGTCAGTTTCCTGATCTGTCAAACGGGGATGATTATCATACACACTCCATAGGTGAGTGTAAAGGTGAGAGGATATTTCATAGCCGTAAAGTACTTAGAGCAGCGTCTGGCCTGTAGTAGGCGTTAGTAGTGGTTGATTAAATAAATGGATAAATGCATACGTAAGTATTAAAGGCTCGGAGGCTGTCCCTGGTGAAACGTGTGAACTTGAATGGATTACACCCAACTTTGTTTCCTTTCCAGCTTGCAGTTGCTACTGACCGCATCTGTAGCACCGTGGAATTCGAAATAATCTCCCTCGACTTGGCTGCTCTTGGGAAAACAATCTAATGCTGTCAAAATTATCCCAGGGAAATAAACGCCTTTTCAGTAGCATAGTAGGGTTATGCTTATTTAATATGTATTGTTTATATTGGTTTGTTTAGTATTTGTTGGTAACCTTTTTTTTTTTTTTTCTTTTCTGCAAAGCTGTTCGGTTAAAAAGAGCAGATTAGCTATGAAATGGTTCAGACACAGAGAAAAGTAGAGAGTCGTGTAAGCAGAGCACGCCTTTCCCTGACTCTCTGTCGAGAGCTTGTGTGATTCCAGCTGCTCTCTGCCTCAGACACGGTGCCCTCTGCGTGTGCAGTCATGTAAACAGTGCAGGGTCTGGAACCGTGGAGAATCTAAGGCAGTCCCGTCATGCTTTGCTTAACAGTGGGGATCAGTTCTGAGGAGTGTGTCACAGTCAGGCAATCTCGAGACTGTGCAAACACCACCGAGTTCCTAATCCTAGATGGCAGAGCCTCCTACACACCTAGGCCACATGGGACTAATCTTCTGGGACCCCCGTTGTGGACTGAAACGTCCCGATGTAGGGCATGACCGAACTGCCCAACTCCAAGGGCACGGAAGTGTAGCCTGTGGGGCTTTTTCAAAGAACAGAGACGCTCAAGGCCTCCTCTGGGCCCACTGACTCCGAATCTACTGGGATAGTTCCCGGCTTTAAAGACCAGACGTAGTCCTCCTCTGCAGACCTCTCATCAAGGGTTTTTCACACTGGGTTTTCCCTCCTCTGAGAAAACAGGCCAAGAGATTGTGAGGATCCATAATTAGTGTTTTAATGCACTTGGCAGGACTCAGTGTTTTTCGCGTTCTGTGATACTGGGATCTGCATCTTCACTGTAATGTGTTAAACCTTTAAGTCTTGTCCAAAAGTCACGTCATTACATAGAGAATCCTTCTGTGAATTCCAGGCAGATTGCCATCATTCTGCTTCCGTCTCCTCACCTTTAAAATGGGGAGAGTAGCGGTAACCTAGCTTTGGGATGTGAGGATTAAGTGAGATAGTTGGTGCAAAGCAGTTAGCACAGGATCTGGCACAAAGTGAGGCCTTTGATAAATTATTATTATTATAGTAGTTTTGATTTTCCTCCGGTCGGAATATAATTTAGTTGAAGTTAGTGACTGTGTCACAGCTGTGTCTCAGGCTGGTGTCTGCCGCCCTGAGCTAAGCCGTAAAAATCCCTAGAATAACTTTTCAAAAGCCTGTCAGCCTCTTGAGGCTCCTACACTTCTTTATTGTATTGTATTTTATTGTATTGTATTTTATTTTATTTTATTGCAGTAACAGTGGATTCTAACATCATATAGCTTTCAGATGTACGTTGTAATATATTTCGAGTTCTGTGTAGATTACATCGTGTTCACCACCCAAAAACTAATTATAGTCCGTCACCTCCCATGTGAGCCTCATCACCCCTTTTGCTCTCTCCCCTCCCCCCCTCCCCCTATGGTAACCAGCAATCCAATCTCCGTGGCTCTGTGTGTGTTTGTGATTGTTTTTATCTTCTGCTCATGAGTGAGATCACACGGTGTTTGGCTTTCTCCCTCTGATTTATTTCACTTCACATAATACCCTCAGGGTCCATCCAGGTTGTCACAAATGGCCGGGTCTCATCATTTCTTATGGCCGAGTAGTATTCCATTGTGTATACGTACCACATCTTCTTTATCCATTCCTCCCTTGATGGGCACCTAGGTTGCTTCCAAGTTTTGGCTGTTGTGAATAATGCCGCAGTGAACCTAGGGGTGCACGTGTCTTTCTGCATTTGTGTCTTCGAGTTCTTTGGATGAATAGCCAGCAGTGGGATAGCCGGATCATAACGGTAGATCTATTCTTAGTTTTCTGAGGATACTCCCTGCTGCTTTCCATAGTGGCTGCACCAGTCTGCGCCCCCACCAGCAGTGCAGGAGAGTTCCCGTCTCTCCACATCCTCTCCGACACTTGTCTCTTGTCTTGCTACTTAGAGCCATTCTGACCAGAGTAAGGTGACGTCTCATGGTAGTTTTCATTTGCACTTGTCTGATCGCTAATGATGTTGAGCACCTCTCCATAGGCCTGTTGGCCATCCGGATGTCTTGTTTGGAGAAGTCACTGCTCAGATCTTTTGCCCGTTTTTTTAATTGGGTTGTTGATTTGTTTTGTTGTTGAGGTGTATGAGTTCTTTCTGTATTTTGGGTATTAACCCCTTATCCGACATACGGTTTGCAAGTATCTTCTCCCAGGTGTTAGGTTGCGTTTTGGTTTTGTGGATGGTTTCCTTTGCCGTGCAGAAGATTTTTTTACTTTGATGTAGTCCCGTTTGTTCATTTTGTATTTTGTTTCCATTGCCCAGTCAGACGTGGTACTTGAACATAGGCTGCTAAGACTGATGTCAAAGGGTTTGCTTGTAGACGTTGCGTGGTTTCGGGTCTGACGTTCGAGTAAAACCCGAGGGAGGAGGCTGCAGTTCCCCGAGAGCGAGCTTGGCGGGGACCCTGCGTCCCTGTCAGCGCACCTTCCCGCTCCGCGAAGGTCCGAAGCGTGTGGGCGGGGCCCCAGGAGTTCTCCCAGGAGGGTGTCCCTGTCCCTGTCCGCAGTCCACCGCCGGAGGGGGCGGGGCAACGGCCTGGGAGCGTCTGGGCGGCGGCGCGCGCCCGCGAGGAGAGGAGCGCGCGCGGCTGCCGGGCCACCGTCGCGGGAGGCGTGGGAGGCGTCGGCGAGCCGCGCCTGCCTGGCCAGAGCCGAGCCCGGCGGAGTCCGGCCGCGCTCTGCGGCTCTCTCCCGGGCCGGGCTCGTCCGTGGACGCCGCTCCGTGTCCCCGCTGGGCACAGCAGCCCGGGCCCTCCACAGCCATGGCCGCTGGCCTGAGGTGGCCCTCCTTCAGCTCCCGCTCTTCCTGCTCGCCGGACACGGACGACCAGGGCGCCTGCGAAGATGATGCCGTCTGGGAGAGGTACCTGGGGGCGTGGGCCTGGGGGCTGGTGGGAGGCGAGCGTGTTTCTGAGGAATAGGCTTGTGCGCCGAGAGGTGCCCGTCAGGTCGCGGGACAGCTGTGCGGCGCGCGGAGCGGGGAGGCGGGGGGCGGGGGGGTGGGGGGTCTCTTCGTGCGCGTCACTCGTTCATGGAACGGGCGGTGTGTGCCGGGCACGGGGCCAGCCTGGGGACGCGGTGCCCGGGAGTCGGGCGCTGAAGCGGCCCCCGGGGTCTTGGCTTCTTGGAGGGACAGACGCGAAGTCGATAAGGACACTGGTCTCGATGCGTTCTGAGGAGTGCAGGTCTCCCTCCTTTAGAGGCTACGTTCCGTTGGGGTTTTCATGAAGCCTGTTGTGCCCCTGAAGCTCAGGCCGGTTCAGGGGAAGTGGCCTGTCGAGGGCCACGTAACGTTTGTGTGCAGAGCCAGTGCTTTCCAAAGCCCTTGACTGTGCGGAAGTCTAGCTGTTAGGGGTGCGGTGGGGGCTGTCCGGGGAGCATTGTGAGCACAGGTGTGTGTCCCACACTTGAAAGTCTGGCAGAGAAAGCGTGAGGCTCGAGGGTGCTCCGTTCGTTCCCTCCTTGCACAGAAAGTCTGGAGAGCTGACCTTGGGACAAGTCCTTCCTTTCCTCTGGTCGGTGCGTTGTTCGGTGGTCTGGACACTTGGTGAGCAAGACTGACAGGGTGTTTGACGTACTGGGCCTCACAGCCTAGTTGGAAAGGACAGATAGGCAGCGACTAGTTACCTAGGAGATACGTAAAAACTATTTCGTGTTGGGTGCTGAGAAATACGGCATTTACTGATAGACTTTGTGGCTTAGGCAGTGATGTTGAAGCTGAGAGCAGATGCCTACAAGAAAAGGAGGACTTGTGCGGGAGAGCGTTGGGACGGGGCAAGGGAGGAGTATGGCCTGTCAGAGGAGCTGAAAGAGTGCCCTGGAGCCTGGGGCCGCGTAGGGACTGTAGGGTGGGGAAAACAAAACTTTTCGGTTAAGGCTGGCGCTTTCTATAGGTTTTTGGAGACTAAGCGTGGTGATTCGGAGCGTGGACTCTGGAGCCAGACTCTGTCAGACGGGTCCTAGCTCTGCCACCTACGGGCTGTGTGAACTTGGGCAAGTTACCGTACCATTCTGTGTGTCAGTTTCCTGATCTGTCAAACGGGGATGATTATCATACACACTCCATAGGTGAGTGTAAAGGTGAGAGGATATTTCATAGCCGTAAAGTACTTAGAGCAGCGTCTGGCCTGTAGTAGGCGTTAGTAGTGGTTGATTAAATAAATGGATAAATGCATACGTAAGTATTAAAGGCTCGGAGGCTGTCCCTGGTGAAACGTGTGAACTTGAATGGATTACACCCAACTTTGTTTCCTTTCCAGCTTGCAGTTGCTACTGACCGCATCTGTAGCACCGTGGAATTCGAAATAATCTCCCTCGACTTGGCTGCTCTTGGGAAAACAATCTAATGCTGTCAAAATTATCCCAGGGAAATAAACGCCTTTTCAGTAGCATAGTAGGGTTATGCTTATTTAATATGTATTGTTTATATTGGTTTGTTTAGTATTTGTTGGTAACCTTTTTTTTTTTTTTTCTTTTCTGCAAAGCTGTTCGGTTAAAAAGAGCAGATTAGCTATGAAATGGTTCAGACACAGAGAAAAGTAGAGAGTCGTGTAAGCAGAGCACGCCTTTCCCTGACTCTCTGTCGAGAGCTTGTGTGATTCCAGCTGCTCTCTGCCTCAGACACGGTGCCCTCTGCGTGTGCAGTCATGTAAACAGTGCAGGGTCTGGAACCGTGGAGAATCTAAGGCAGTCCCGTCATGCTTTGCTTAACAGTGGGGATCAGTTCTGAGGAGTGTGTCACAGTCAGGCAATCTCGAGACTGTGCAAACACCACCGAGTTCCTAATCCTAGATGGCAGAGCCTCCTACACACCTAGGCCACATGGGACTAATCTTCTGGGACCCCCGTTGTGGACTGAAACGTCCCGATGTAGGGCATGACCGAACTGCCCAACTCCAAGGGCACGGAAGTGTAGCCTGTGGGGCTTTTTCAAAGAACAGAGACGCTCAAGGCCTCCTCTGGGCCCACTGACTCCGAATCTACTGGGATAGTTCCCGGCTTTAAAGACCAGACGTAGTCCTCCTCTGCAGACCTCTCATCAAGGGTTTTTCACACTGGGTTTTCCCTCCTCTGAGAAAACAGGCCAAGAGATTGTGAGGATCCATAATTAGTGTTTTAATGCACTTGGCAGGACTCAGTGTTTTTCGCGTTCTGTGATACTGGGATCTGCATCTTCACTGTAATGTGTTAAACCTTTAAGTCTTGTCCAAAAGTCACGTCATTACATAGAGAATCCTTCTGTGAATTCCAGGCAGATTGCCATCATTCTGCTTCCGTCTCCTCACCTTTAAAATGGGGAGAGTAGCGGTAACCTAGCTTTGGGATGTGAGGATTAAGTGAGATAGTTGGTGCAAAGCAGTTAGCACAGGATCTGGCACAAAGTGAGGCCTTTGATAAATTATTATTATTATAGTAGTTTTGATTTTCCTCCGGTCGGAATATAATTTAGTTGAAGTTAGTGACTGTGTCACAGCTGTGTCTCAGGCTGGTGTCTGCCGCCCTGAGCTAAGCCGTAAAAATCCCTAGAATAACTTTTCAAAAGCCTGTCAGCCTCTTGAGGCTCCTACACTTCTTTATTGTATTGTATTTTATTGTATTGTATTTTATTTTATTTTATTGCAGTAACAGTGGATTCTAACATCATATAGCTTTCAGATGTACGTTGTAATATATTTCGAGTTCTGTGTAGATTACATCGTGTTCACCACCCAAAAACTAATTATAGTCCGTCACCTCCCATGTGAGCCTCATCACCCCTTTTGCTCTCTCCCCTCCCCCCCTCCCCCTATGGTAACCAGCAATCCAATCTCCGTGGCTCTGTGTGTGTTTGTGATTGTTTTTATCTTCTGCTCATGAGTGAGATCACACGGTGTTTGGCTTTCTCCCTCTGATTTATTTCACTTCACATAATACCCTCAGGGTCCATCCAGGTTGTCACAAATGGCCGGGTCTCATCATTTCTTATGGCCGAGTAGTATTCCATTGTGTATACGTACCACATCTTCTTTATCCATTCCTCCCTTGATGGGCACCTAGGTTGCTTCCAAGTTTTGGCTGTTGTGAATAATGCCGCAGTGAACCTAGGGGTGCACGTGTCTTTCTGCATTTGTGTCTTCGAGTTCTTTGGATGAATAGCCAGCAGTGGGATAGCCGGATCATAACGGTAGATCTATTCTTAGTTTTCTGAGGATACTCCCTGCTGCTTTCCATAGTGGCTGCACCAGTCTGCGCCCCCACCAGCAGTGCAGGAGAGTTCCCGTCTCTCCACATCCTCTCCGACACTTGTCTCTTGTCTTGCTACTTAGAGCCATTCTGACCAGAGTAAGGTGACGTCTCATGGTAGTTTTCATTTGCACTTGTCTGATCGCTAATGATGTTGAGCACCTCTCCATAGGCCTGTTGGCCATCCGGATGTCTTGTTTGGAGAAGTCACTGCTCAGATCTTTTGCCCGTTTTTTTAATTGGGTTGTTGATTTGTTTTGTTGTTGAGGTGTATGAGTTCTTTCTGTATTTTGGGTATTAACCCCTTATCCGACATACGGTTTGCAAGTATCTTCTCCCAGGTGTTAGGTTGCGTTTTGGTTTTGTGGATGGTTTCCTTTGCCGTGCAGAAGATTTTTTTACTTTGATGTAGTCCCGTTTGTTCATTTTGTATTTTGTTTCCATTGCCCAGTCAGACGTGGTACTTGAACATAGGCTGCTAAGACTGATGTCAAAGGGTTTGCTTGTAGACGTTGCGTGGTTTCGGGTCTGACGTTCGAGTAAAACCCGAGGGAGGAGGCTGCAGTTCCCCGAGAGCGAGCTTGGCGGGGACCCTGCGTCCCTGTCAGCGCACCTTCCCGCTCCGCGAAGGTCCGAAGCGTGTGGGCGGGGCCCCAGGAGTTCTCCCAGGAGGGTGTCCCTGTCCCTGTCCGCAGTCCACCGCCGGAGGGGGCGGGGCAACGGCCTGGGAGCGTCTGGGCGGCGGCGCGCGCCCGCGAGGAGAGGAGCGCGCGCGGCTGCCGGGCCACCGTCGCGGGAGGCGTGGGAGGCGTCGGCGAGCCGCGCCTGCCTGGCCAGAGCCGAGCCCGGCGGAGTCCGGCCGCGCTCTGCGGCTCTCTCCCGGGCCGGGCTCGTCCGTGGACGCCGCTCCGTGTCCCCGCTGGGCACAGCAGCCCGGGCCCTCCACAGCCATGGCCGCTGGCCTGAGGTGGCCCTCCTTCAGCTCCCGCTCTTCCTGCTCGCCGGACACGGACGACCAGGGCGCCTGCGAAGATGATGCCGTCTGGGAGAGGTACCTGGGGGCGTGGGCCTGGGGGCTGGTGGGAGGCGAGCGTGTTTCTGAGGAATAGGCTTGTGCGCCGAGAGGTGCCCGTCAGGTCGCGGGACAGCTGTGCGGCGCGCGGAGCGGGGAGGCGGGGGGCGGGGGGGTGGGGGGTCTCTTCGTGCGCGTCACTCGTTCATGGAACGGGCGGTGTGTGCCGGGCACGGGGCCAGCCTGGGGACGCGGTGCCCGGGAGTCGGGCGCTGAAGCGGCCCCCGGGGTCTTGGCTTCTTGGAGGGACAGACGCGAAGTCGATAAGGACACTGGTCTCGATGCGTTCTGAGGAGTGCAGGTCTCCCTCCTTTAGAGGCTACGTTCCGTTGGGGTTTTCATGAAGCCTGTTGTGCCCCTGAAGCTCAGGCCGGTTCAGGGGAAGTGGCCTGTCGAGGGCCACGTAACGTTTGTGTGCAGAGCCAGTGCTTTCCAAAGCCCTTGACTGTGCGGAAGTCTAGCTGTTAGGGGTGCGGTGGGGGCTGTCCGGGGAGCATTGTGAGCACAGGTGTGTGTCCCACACTTGAAAGTCTGGCAGAGAAAGCGTGAGGCTCGAGGGTGCTCCGTTCGTTCCCTCCTTGCACAGAAAGTCTGGAGAGCTGACCTTGGGACAAGTCCTTCCTTTCCTCTGGTCGGTGCGTTGTTCAGTGGTCTGGACACTTGGTGAGCAAGACTGACAGGGTGTTTGACGTACTGGGCCTCACAGCCTAGTTGGAAAGGACAGATAGGCAGCGACTAGTTACCTAGGAGATACGTAAAAACTATTTCGTGTTGGGTGCTGAGAAATACGGCATTTACTGATAGACTTTGTGGCTTAGGCAGTGATGTTGAAGCTGAGAGCAGATGCCTACAAGAAAAGGAGGACTTGTGCGGGAGAGCGTTGGGACGGGGCAAGGGAGGAGTATGGCCTGTCAGAGGAGCTGAAAGAGTGCCCTGGAGCCTGGGGCCGCGTAGGGACTGTAGGGTGGGGAAAACAAAACTTTTCGGTTAAGGCTGGCGCTTTCTATAGGTTTTTGGAGACTAAGCGTGGTGATTCGGAGCGTGGACTCTGGAGCCAGACTCTGTCAGACGGGTCCTAGCTCTGCCACCTACGGGCTGTGTGAACTTGGGCAAGTTACCGTACCATTCTGTGTGTCAGTTTCCTGATCTGTCAAACGGGGATGATTATCATACACACTCCATAGGTGAGTGTAAAGGTGAGAGGATATTTCATAGCCGTAAAGTACTTAGAGCAGCGTCTGGCCTGTAGTAGGCGTTAGTAGTGGTTGATTAAATAAATGGATAAATGCATACGTAAGTATTAAAGGCTCGGAGGCTGTCCCTGGTGAAACGTGTGAACTTGAATGGATTACACCCAACTTTGTTTCCTTTCCAGCTTGCAGTTGCTACTGACCGCATCTGTAGCACCGTGGAATTCGAAATAATCTCCCTCGACTTGGCTGCTCTTGGGAAAACAATCTAATGCTGTCAAAATTATCCCAGGGAAATAAACGCCTTTTCAGTAGCATAGTAGGGTTATGCTTATTTAATATGTATTGTTTATATTGGTTTGTTTAGTATTTGTTGGTAACCTTTTTTTTTTTTTTTCTTTTCTGCAAAGCTGTTCGGTTAAAAAGAGCAGATTAGCTATGAAATGGTTCAGACACAGAGAAAAGTAGAGAGTCGTGTAAGCAGAGCACGCCTTTCCCTGACTCTCTGTCGAGAGCTTGTGTGATTCCAGCTGCTCTCTGCCTCAGACACGGTGCCCTCTGCGTGTGCAGTCATGTAAACAGTGCAGGGTCTGGAACCGTGGAGAATCTAAGGCAGTCCCGTCATGCTTTGCTTAACAGTGGGGATCAGTTCTGAGGAGTGTGTCACAGTCAGGCAATCTCGAGACTGTGCAAACACCACCGAGTTCCTAATCCTAGATGGCAGAGCCTCCTACACACCTAGGCCACATGGGACTAATCTTCTGGGACCCCCGTTGTGGACTGAAACGTCCCGATGTAGGGCATGACCGAACTGCCCAACTCCAAGGGCACGGAAGTGTAGCCTGTGGGGCTTTTTCAAAGAACAGAGACGCTCAAGGCCTCCTCTGGGCCCACTGACTCCGAATCTACTGGGATAGTTCCCGGCTTTAAAGACCAGACGTAGTCCTCCTCTGCAGACCTCTCATCAAGGGTTTTTCACACTGGGTTTTCCCTCCTCTGAGAAAACAGGCCAAGAGATTGTGAGGATCCATAATTAGTGTTTTAATGCACTTGGCAGGACTCAGTGTTTTTCGCGTTCTGTGATACTGGGATCTGCATCTTCACTGTAATGTGTTAAACCTTTAAGTCTTGTCCAAAAGTCACGTCATTACATAGAGAATCCTTCTGTGAATTCCAGGCAGATTGCCATCATTCTGCTTCCGTCTCCTCACCTTTAAAATGGGGAGAGTAGCGGTAACCTAGCTTTGGGATGTGAGGATTAAGTGAGATAGTTGGTGCAAAGCAGTTAGCACAGGATCTGGCACAAAGTGAGGCCTTTGATAAATTATTATTATTATAGTAGTTTTGATTTTCCTCCGGTCGGAATATAATTTAGTTGAAGTTAGTGACTGTGTCACAGCTGTGTCTCAGGCTGGTGTCTGCCGCCCTGAGCTAAGCCGTAAAAATCCCTAGAATAACTTTTCAAAAGCCTGTCAGCCTCTTGAGGCTCCTACACTTCTTTATTGTATTGTATTTTATTGTATTGTATTTTATTTTATTTTATTGCAGTAACAGTGGATTCTAACATCATATAGCTTTCAGATGTACGTTGTAATATATTTCGAGTTCTGTGTAGATTACATCGTGTTCACCACCCAAAAACTAATTATAGTCCGTCACCTCCCATGTGAGCCTCATCACCCCTTTTGCTCTCTCCCCTCCCCCCCTCCCCCTATGGTAACCAGCAATCCAATCTCCGTGGCTCTGTGTGTGTTTGTGATTGTTTTTATCTTCTGCTCATGAGTGAGATCACACGGTGTTTGGCTTTCTCCCTCTGATTTATTTCACTTCACATAATACCCTCAGGGTCCATCCAGGTTGTCACAAATGGCCGGGTCTCATCATTTCTTATGGCCGAGTAGTATTCCATTGTGTATACGTACCACATCTTCTTTATCCATTCCTCCCTTGATGGGCACCTAGGTTGCTTCCAAGTTTTGGCTGTTGTGAATAATGCCGCAGTGAACCTAGGGGTGCACGTGTCTTTCTGCATTTGTGTCTTCGAGTTCTTTGGATGAATAGCCAGCAGTGGGATAGCCGGATCATAACGGTAGATCTATTCTTAGTTTTCTGAGGATACTCCCTGCTGCTTTCCATAGTGGCTGCACCAGTCTGCGCCCCCACCAGCAGTGCAGGAGAGTTCCCGTCTCTCCACATCCTCTCCGACACTTGTCTCTTGTCTTGCTACTTAGAGCCATTCTGACCAGAGTAAGGTGACGTCTCATGGTAGTTTTCATTTGCACTTGTCTGATCGCTAATGATGTTGAGCACCTCTCCATAGGCCTGTTGGCCATCCGGATGTCTTGTTTGGAGAAGTCACTGCTCAGATCTTTTGCCCGTTTTTTTAATTGGGTTGTTGATTTGTTTTGTTGTTGAGGTGTATGAGTTCTTTCTGTATTTTGGGTATTAACCCCTTATCCGACATACGGTTTGCAAGTATCTTCTCCCAGGTGTTAGGTTGCGTTTTGGTTTTGTGGATGGTTTCCTTTGCCGTGCAGAAGATTTTTTTACTTTGATGTAGTCCCGTTTGTTCATTTTGTATTTTGTTTCCATTGCCCAGTCAGACGTGGTACTTGAACATAGGCTGCTAAGACTGATGTCAAAGGGTTTGCTTGTAGACGTTGCGTGGTTTCGGGTCTGACGTTCGAGTAAAACCCGAGGGAGGAGGCTGCAGTTCCCCGAGAGCGAGCTTGGCGGGGACCCTGCGTCCCTGTCAGCGCACCTTCCCGCTCCGCGAAGGTCCGAAGCGTGTGGGCGGGGCCCCAGGAGTTCTCCCAGGAGGGTGTCCCTGTCCCTGTCCGCAGTCCACCGCCGGAGGGGGCGGGGCAACGGCCTGGGAGCGTCTGGGCGGCGGCGCGCGCCCGCGAGGAGAGGAGCGCGCGCGGCTGCCGGGCCACCGTCGCGGGAGGCGTGGGAGGCGTCGGCGAGCCGCGCCTGCCTGGCCAGAGCCGAGCCCGGCGGAGTCCGGCCGCGCTCTGCGGCTCTCTCCCGGGCCGGGCTCGTCCGTGGACGCCGCTCCGTGTCCCCGCTGGGCACAGCAGCCCGGGCCCTCCACAGCCATGGCCGCTGGCCTGAGGTGGCCCTCCTTCAGCTCCCGCTCTTCCTGCTCGCCGGACACGGACGACCAGGGCGCCTGCGAAGATGATGCCGTCTGGGAGAGGTACCTGGGGGCGTGGGCCTGGGGGCTGGTGGGAGGCGAGCGTGTTTCTGAGGAATAGGCTTGTGCGCCGAGAGGTGCCCGTCAGGTCGCGGGACAGCTGTGCGGCGCGCGGAGCGGGGGGGGGGGGGGGGGGGTCGGGGGGGTGAGGGGTCTCTTCGTGCGCGTCACTCGTTCATGGAACGGGCGGTGTGTGCCGGGCACGGGGCCAGCCTGGGGACGCGGTGCCCGGGAGTCGGGCGCTGAAGCGGCCCCCGGGGTCTTGGCTTCTTGGAGGGACAGACGCGAAGTCGATAAGGACACTGGTCTCGATGCGTTCTGAGGAGTGCAGGTCTCCCTCCTTTAGAGGCTACGTTCCGTTGGGGTTTTCATGAAGCCTGTTGTGCCCCTGAAGCTCAGGCCGGTTCAGGGGAAGTGGCCTGTCGAGGGCCACGTAACGTTTGTGTGCAGAGCCAGTGCTTTCCAAAGCCCTTGACTGTGCGGAAGTCTAGCTGTTAGGGGTGCGGTGGGGGCTGTCCGGGGAGCATTGTGAGCACAGGTGTGTGTCCCACACTTGAAAGTCTGGCAGAGAAAGCGTGAGGCTCGAGGGTGCTCCGTTCGTTCCCTCCTTGCACAGAAAGTCTGGAGAGCTGACCTTGGGACAAGTCCTTCCTTTCCTCTGGTCGGTGCGTTGTTCAGTGGTCTGGACACTTGGTGAGCAAGACTGACAGGGTGTTTGACGTACTGGGCCTCACAGCCTAGTTGGAAAGGACAGATAGGCAGCGACTAGTTACCTAGGAGATACGTAAAAACTATTTCGTGTTGGGTGCTGAGAAATACGGCATTTACTGATAGACTTTGTGGCTTAGGCAGTGATGTTGAAGCTGAGAGCAGATGCCTACAAGAAAAGGAGGACTTGTGCGGGAGAGCGTTGGGACGGGGCAAGGGAGGAGTATGGCCTGTCAGAGGAGCTGAAAGAGTGCCCTGGAGCCTGGGGCCGCGTAGGGACTGTAGGGTGGGGAAAACAAAACTTTTCGGTTAAGGCTGGCGCTTTCTATAGGTTTTTGGAGACTAAGCGTGGTGATTCGGAGCGTGGACTCTGGAGCCAGACTCTGTCAGACGGGTCCTAGCTCTGCCACCTACGGGCTGTGTGAACTTGGGCAAGTTACCGTACCATTCTGTGTGTCAGTTTCCTGATCTGTCAAACGGGGATGATTATCATACACACTCCATAGGTGAGTGTAAAGGTGAGAGGATATTTCATAGCCGTAAAGTACTTAGAGCAGCGTCTGGCCTGTAGTAGGCGTTAGTAGTGGTTGATTAAATAAATGGATAAATGCATACGTAAGTATTAAAGGCTCGGAGGCTGTCCCTGGTGAAACGTGTGAACTTGAATGGATTACACCCAACTTTGTTTCCTTTCCAGCTTGCAGTTGCTACTGACCGCATCTGTAGCACCGTGGAATTCGAAATAATCTCCCTCGACTTGGCTGCTCTTGGGAAAACAATCTAATGCTGTCAAAATTATCCCAGGGAAATAAACGCCTTTTCAGTAGCATAGTAGGGTTATGCTTATTTAATATGTATTGTTTATATTGGTTTGTTTAGTATTTGTTGGTAACCTTTTTTTTTTTTTTTCTTTTCTGCAAAGCTGTTCGGTTAAAAAGAGCAGATTAGCTATGAAATGGTTCAGACACAGAGAAAAGTAGAGAGTCGTGTAAGCAGAGCACGCCTTTCCCTGACTCTCTGTCGAGAGCTTGTGTGATTCCAGCTGCTCTCTGCCTCAGACACGGTGCCCTCTGCGTGTGCAGTCATGTAAACAGTGCAGGGTCTGGAACCGTGGAGAATCTAAGGCAGTCCCGTCATGCTTTGCTTAACAGTGGGGATCAGTTCTGAGGAGTGTGTCACAGTCAGGCAATCTCGAGACTGTGCAAACACCACCGAGTTCCTAATCCTAGATGGCAGAGCCTCCTACACACCTAGGCCACATGGGACTAATCTTCTGGGACCCCCGTTGTGGACTGAAACGTCCCGATGTAGGGCATGACCGAACTGCCCAACTCCAAGGGCACGGAAGTGTAGCCTGTGGGGCTTTTTCAAAGAACAGAGACGCTCAAGGCCTCCTCTGGGCCCACTGACTCCGAATCTACTGGGATAGTTCCCGGCTTTAAAGACCAGACGTAGTCCTCCTCTGCAGACCTCTCATCAAGGGTTTTTCACACTGGGTTTTCCCTCCTCTGAGAAAACAGGCCAAGAGATTGTGAGGATCCATAATTAGTGTTTTAATGCACTTGGCAGGACTCAGTGTTTTTCGCGTTCTGTGATACTGGGATCTGCATCTTCACTGTAATGTGTTAAACCTTTAAGTCTTGTCCAAAAGTCACGTCATTACATAGAGAATCCTTCTGTGAATTCCAGGCAGATTGCCATCATTCTGCTTCCGTCTCCTCACCTTTAAAATGGGGAGAGTAGCGGTAACCTAGCTTTGGGATGTGAGGATTAAGTGAGATAGTTGGTGCAAAGCAGTTAGCACAGGATCTGGCACAAAGTGAGGCCTTTGATAAATTATTATTATTATAGTAGTTTTGATTTTCCTCCGGTCGGAATATAATTTAGTTGAAGTTAGTGACTGTGTCACAGCTGTGTCTCAGGCTGGTGTCTGCCGCCCTGAGCTAAGCCGTAAAAATCCCTAGAATAACTTTTCAAAAGCCTGTCAGCCTCTTGAGGCTCCTACACTTCTTTATTGTATTGTATTTTATTGTATTGTATTTTATTTTATTTTATTGCAGTAACAGTGGATTCTAACATCATATAGCTTTCAGATGTACGTTGTAATATATTTCGAGTTCTGTGTAGATTACATCGTGTTCACCACCCAAAAACTAATTATAGTCCGTCACCTCCCATGTGAGCCTCATCACCCCTTTTGCTCTCTCCCCTCCCCCCCTCCCCCTATGGTAACCAGCAATCCAATCTCCGTGGCTCTGTGTGTGTTTGTGATTGTTTTTATCTTCTGCTCATGAGTGAGATCACACGGTGTTTGGCTTTCTCCCTCTGATTTATTTCACTTCACATAATACCCTCAGGGTCCATCCAGGTTGTCACAAATGGCCGGGTCTCATCATTTCTTATGGCCGAGTAGTATTCCATTGTGTATACGTACCACATCTTCTTTATCCATTCCTCCCTTGATGGGCACCTAGGTTGCTTCCAAGTTTTGGCTGTTGTGAATAATGCCGCAGTGAACCTAGGGGTGCACGTGTCTTTCTGCATTTGTGTCTTCGAGTTCTTTGGATGAATAGCCAGCAGTGGGATAGCCGGATCATAACGGTAGATCTATTCTTAGTTTTCTGAGGATACTCCCTGCTGCTTTCCATAGTGGCTGCACCAGTCTGCGCCCCCACCAGCAGTGCAGGAGAGTTCCCGTCTCTCCACATCCTCTCCGACACTTGTCTCTTGTCTTGCTACTTAGAGCCATTCTGACCAGAGTAAGGTGACGTCTCATGGTAGTTTTCATTTGCACTTGTCTGATCGCTAATGATGTTGAGCACCTCTCCATAGGCCTGTTGGCCATCCGGATGTCTTGTTTGGAGAAGTCACTGCTCAGATCTTTTGCCCGTTTTTTTAATTGGGTTGTTGATTTGTTTTGTTGTTGAGGTGTATGAGTTCTTTCTGTATTTTGGGTATTAACCCCTTATCCGACATACGGTTTGCAAGTATCTTCTCCCAGGTGTTAGGTTGCGTTTTGGTTTTGTGGATGGTTTCCTTTGCCGTGCAGAAGATTTTTTTACTTTGATGTAGTCCCGTTTGTTCATTTTGTATTTTGTTTCCATTGCCCAGTCAGACGTGGTACTTGAACATAGGCTGCTAAGACTGATGTCAAAGGGTTTGCTTGTAGACGTTGCGTGGTTTCGGGTCTGACGTTCGAGTAAAACCCGAGGGAGGAGGCTGCAGTTCCCCGAGAGCGAGCTTGGCGGGGACCCTGCGTCCCTGTCAGCGCACCTTCCCGCTCCGCGAAGGTCCGAAGCGTGTGGGCGGGGCCCCAGGAGTTCTCCCAGGAGGGTGTCCCTGTCCCTGTCCGCAGTCCACCGCCGGAGGGGGCGGGGCAACGGCCTGGGAGCGTCTGGGCGGCGGCGCGCGCCCGCGAGGAGAGGAGCGCGCGCGGCTGCCGGGCCACCGTCGCGGGAGGCGTGGGAGGCGTCGGCGAGCCGCGCCTGCCTGGCCAGAGCCGAGCCCGGCGGAGTCCGGCCGCGCTCTGCGGCTCTCTCCCGGGCCGGGCTCGTCCGTGGACGCCGCTCCGTGTCCCCGCTGGGCACAGCAGCCCGGGCCCTCCACAGCCATGGCCGCTGGCCTGAGGTGGCCCTCCTTCAGCTCCCGCTCTTCCTGCTCGCCGGACACGGACGACCAGGGCGCCTGCGAAGATGATGCCGTCTGGGAGAGGTACCTGGGGGCGTGGGCCTGGGGGCTGGTGGGAGGCGAGCGTGTTTCTGAGGAATAGGCTTGTGCGCCGAGAGGTGCCCGTCAGGTCGCGGGACAGCTGTGCGGCGCGCGGAGCGGGGGGGGGGGGGGGGGGTCGGGGGGGTGAGGGGTCTCTTCGTGCGCGTCACTCGTTCATGGAACGGGCGGTGTGTGCCGGGCACGGGGCCAGCCTGGGGACGCGGTGCCCGGGAGTCGGGCGCTGAAGCGGCCCCCGGGGTCTTGGCTTCTTGGAGGGACAGACGCGAAGTCGATAAGGACACTGGTCTCGATGCGTTCTGAGGAGTGCAGGTCTCCCTCCTTTAGAGGCTACGTTCCGTTGGGGTTTTCATGAAGCCTGTTGTGCCCCTGAAGCTCAGGCCGGTTCAGGGGAAGTGGCCTGTCGAGGGCCACGTAACGTTTGTGTGCAGAGCCAGTGCTTTCCAAAGCCCTTGACTGTGCGGAAGTCTAGCTGTTAGGGGTGCGGTGGGGGCTGTCCGGGGAGCATTGTGAGCACAGGTGTGTGTCCCACACTTGAAAGTCTGGCAGAGAAAGCGTGAGGCTCGAGGGTGCTCCGTTCGTTCCCTCCTTGCACAGAAAGTCTGGAGAGCTGACCTTGGGACAAGTCCTTCCTTTCCTCTGGTCGGTGCGTTGTTCAGTGGTCTGGACACTTGGTGAGCAAGACTGACAGGGTGTTTGACGTACTGGGCCTCACAGCCTAGTTGGAAAGGACAGATAGGCAGCGACTAGTTACCTAGGAGATACGTAAAAACTATTTCGTGTTGGGTGCTGAGAAATACGGCATTTACTGATAGACTTTGTGGCTTAGGCAGTGATGTTGAAGCTGAGAGCAGATGCCTACAAGAAAAGGAGGACTTGTGCGGGAGAGCGTTGGGACGGGGCAAGGGAGGAGTATGGCCTGTCAGAGGAGCTGAAAGAGTGCCCTGGAGCCTGGGGCCGCGTAGGGACTGTAGGGTGGGGAAAACAAAACTTTTCGGTTAAGGCTGGCGCTTTCTATAGGTTTTTGGAGACTAAGCGTGGTGATTCGGAGCGTGGACTCTGGAGCCAGACTCTGTCAGACGGGTCCTAGCTCTGCCACCTACGGGCTGTGTGAACTTGGGCAAGTTACCGTACCATTCTGTGTGTCAGTTTCCTGATCTGTCAAACGGGGATGATTATCATACACACTCCATAGGTGAGTGTAAAGGTGAGAGGATATTTCATAGCCGTAAAGTACTTAGAGCAGCGTCTGGCCTGTAGTAGGCGTTAGTAGTGGTTGATTAAATAAATGGATAAATGCATACGTAAGTATTAAAGGCTCGGAGGCTGTCCCTGGTGAAACGTGTGAACTTGAATGGATTACACCCAACTTTGTTTCCTTTCCAGCTTGCAGTTGCTACTGACCGCATCTGTAGCACCGTGGAATTCGAAATAATCTCCCTCGACTTGGCTGCTCTTGGGAAAACAATCTAATGCTGTCAAAATTATCCCAGGGAAATAAACGCCTTTTCAGTAGCATAGTAGGGTTATGCTTATTTAATATGTATTGTTTATATTGGTTTGTTTAGTATTTGTTGGTAACCTTTTTTTTTTTTTTTCTTTTCTGCAAAGCTGTTCGGTTAAAAAGAGCAGATTAGCTATGAAATGGTTCAGACACAGAGAAAAGTAGAGAGTCGTGTAAGCAGAGCACGCCTTTCCCTGACTCTCTGTCGAGAGCTTGTGTGATTCCAGCTGCTCTCTGCCTCAGACACGGTGCCCTCTGCGTGTGCAGTCATGTAAACAGTGCAGGGTCTGGAACCGTGGAGAATCTAAGGCAGTCCCGTCATGCTTTGCTTAACAGTGGGGATCAGTTCTGAGGAGTGTGTCACAGTCAGGCAATCTCGAGACTGTGCAAACACCACGGAGTTCCTAATCCTAGATGGCAGAGCCTCCTACACACCTAGGCCACATGGGACTAATCTTCTGGGACCCCCGTTGTGGACTGAAACGTCCCGATGTAGGGCATGACCGAACTGCCCAACTCCAAGGGCACGGAAGTGTAGCCTGTGGGGCTTTTTCAAAGAACAGAGACGCTCAAGGCCTCCTCTGGGCCCACTGACTCCGAATCTACTGGGATAGTTCCCGGCTTTAAAGACCAGACGTAGTCCTCCTCTGCAGACCTCTCATCAAGGGTTTTTCACACTGGGTTTTCCCTCCTCTGAGAAAACAGGCCAAGAGATTGTGAGGATCCATAATTAGTGTTTTAATGCACTTGGCAGGACTCAGTGTTTTTCGCGTTCTGTGATACTGGGATCTGCATCTTCACTGTAATGTGTTAAACCTTTAAGTCTTGTCCAAAAGTCACGTCATTACATAGAGAATCCTTCTGTGAATTCCAGGCAGATTGCCATCATTCTGCTTCCGTCTCCTCACCTTTAAAATGGGGAGAGTAGCGGTAACCTAGCTTTGGGATGTGAGGATTAAGTGAGATAGTTGGTGCAAAGCAGTTAGCACAGGATCTGGCACAAAGTGAGGCCTTTGATAAATTATTATTATTATAGTAGTTTTGATTTTCCTCCGGTCGGAATATAATTTAGTTGAAGTTAGTGACTGTGTCACAGCTGTGTCTCAGGCTGGTGTCTGCCGCCCTGAGCTAAGCCGTAAAAATCCCTAGAATAACTTTTCAAAAGCCTGTCAGCCTCTTGAGGCTCCTACACTTCTTTATTGTATTGTATTTTATTGTATTGTATTGTATTTTATTTTATTGCAGTAACAGTGGATTCTAACATCATATAGCTTTCAGATGTACGTTGTAATATATTTCGAGTTCTGTGTAGATTACATCGTGTTCACCACCCAAAAACTAATTATAGTCCGTCACCTCCCATGTGAGCCTCATCACCCCTTTTGCTCTCTCCCCTCCCCCCCTCCCCCTATGGTAACCAGCAATCCAATCTCCGTGGCTCTGTGTGTGTTTGTGATTGTTTTTATCTTCTGCTCATGAGTGAGATCACACGGTGTTTGACTTTCTCCCTCTGATTTATTTCACTTCACATAATACCCTCAGGGTCCATCCAGGTTGTCACAAATGGCCGGGTCTCATCATTTCTTATGGCCGAGTAGTATTCCATTGTGTATACGTACCACATCTTCTTTATCCATTCCTCCCTTGATGGGCACCTAGGTTGCTTCCAAGTTTTGGCTGTTGTGAATAATGCCGCAGTGAACCTAGGGGTGCACGTGTCTTTCTGCATTTGTGTCTTCGAGTTCTTTGGATGAATAGCCAGCAGTGGGATAGCCGGATCATAACGGTAGATCTATTCTTAGTTTTCTGAGGATACTCCCTGCTGCTTTCCATAGTGGCTGCACCAGTCTGCGCCCCCACCAGCAGTGCAGGAGAGTTCCCGTCTCTCCACATCCTCTCCGACACTTGTCTCTTGTCTTGCTACTTAGAGCCATTCTGACCAGAGTAAGGTGACGTCTCATGGTAGTTTTCATTTGCACTTGTCTGATCGCTAATGATGTTGAGCACCTCTCCATAGGCCTGTTGGCCATCCGGATGTCTTGTTTGGAGAAGTCACTGCTCAGATCTTTTGCCCGTTTTTTTAATTGGGTTGTTGATTTGTTTTGTTGTTGAGGTGTATGAGTTCTTTCTGTATTTTGGGTATTAACCCCTTATCCGACATACGGTTTGCAAGTATCTTCTCCCAGGTGTTAGGTTGCGTTTTGGTTTTGTGGATGGTTTCCTTTGCCGTGCAGAAGATTTTTTTACTTTGATGTAGTCCCGTTTGTTCATTTTGTATTTTGTTTCCATTGCCCAGTCAGACGTGGTACTTGAACATAGGCTGCTAAGACTGATGTCAAAGGGTTTGCTTGTAGACGTTGCGTGGTTTCGGGTCTGACGTTCGAGTAAAACCCGAGGGAGGAGGCTGCAGTTCCCCGAGAGCGAGCTTGGCGGGGACCCTGCGTCCCTGTCAGCGCACCTTCCCGCTCCGCGAAGGTCCGAAGCGTGTGGGCGGGGCCCCAGGAGTTCTCCCAGGAGGGTGTCCCTGTCCCTGTCCGCAGTCCACCGCCGGAGGGGGCGGGGCAACGGCCTGGGAGCGTCTGGGCGGCGGCGCGCGCCCGCGAGGAGAGGAGCGCGCGCGGCTGCCGGGCCACCGTCGCGGGAGGCGTGGGAGGCGTCGGCGAGCCGCGCCTGCCTGGCCAGAGCCGAGCCCGGCGGAGTCCGGCCGCGCTCTGCGGCTCTCTCCCGGGCCGGGCTCGTCCGTGGACGCCGCTCCGTGTCCCCGCTGGGCACAGCAGCCCGGGCCCTCCACAGCCATGGCCGCTGGCCTGAGGTGGCCCTCCTTCAGCTCCCGCTCTTCCTGCTCGCCGGACACGGACGACCAGGGCGCCTGCGAAGATGATGCCGTCTGGGAGAGGTACCTGGGGGCGTGGGCCTGGGGGCTGGTGGGAGGCGAGCGTGTTTCTGAGGAATAGGCTTGTGCGCCGAGAGGTGCCCGTCAGGTCGCGGGACAGCTGTGCGGCGCGCGGAGCGGGGGGGGGGGGGGGGGGGGTCGGGGGGGTGAGGGGTCTCTTCGTGCGCGTCACTCGTTCATGGAACGGGCGGTGTGTGCCGGGCACGGGGCCAGCCTGGGGACGCGGTGCCCGGGAGTCGGGCGCTGAAGCGGCCCCCGGGGTCTTGGCTTCTTGGAGGGACAGACGCGAAGTCGATAAGGACACTGGTCTCGATGCGTTCTGAGGAGTGCAGGTCTCCCTCCTTTAGAGGCTACGTTCCGTTGGGGTTTTCATGAAGCCTGTTGTGCCCCTGAAGCTCAGGCCGGTTCAGGGGAAGTGGCCTGTCGAGGGCCACGTAACGTTTGTGTGCAGAGCCAGTGCTTTCCAAAGCCCTTGACTGTGCGGAAGTCTAGCTGTTAGGGGTGCGGTGGGGGCTGTCCGGGGAGCATTGTGAGCACAGGTGTGTGTCCCACACTTGAAAGTCTGGCAGAGAAAGCGTGAGGCTCGAGGGTGCTCCGTTCGTTCCCTCCTTGCACAGAAAGTCTGGAGAGCTGACCTTGGGACAAGTCCTTCCTTTCCTCTGGTCGGTGCGTTGTTCAGTGGTCTGGACACTTGGTGAGCAAGACTGACAGGGTGTTTGACGTACTGGGCCTCACAGCCTAGTTGGAAAGGACAGATAGGCAGCGACTAGTTACCTAGGAGATACGTAAAAACTATTTCGTGTTGGGTGCTGAGAAATACGGCATTTACTGATAGACTTTGTGGCTTAGGCAGTGATGTTGAAGCTGAGAGCAGATGCCTACAAGAAAAGGAGGACTTGTGCGGGAGAGCGTTGGGACGGGGCAAGGGAGGAGTATGGCCTGTCAGAGGAGCTGAAAGAGTGCCCTGGAGCCTGGGGCCGCGTAGGGACTGTAGGGTGGGGAAAACAAAACTTTTCGGTTAAGGCTGGCGCTTTCTATAGGTTTTTGGAGACTAAGCGTGGTGATTCGGAGCGTGGACTCTGGAGCCAGACTCTGTCAGACGGGTCCTAGCTCTGCCACCTACGGGCTGTGTGAACTTGGGCAAGTTACCGTACCATTCTGTGTGTCAGTTTCCTGATCTGTCAAACGGGGATGATTATCATACACACTCCATAGGTGAGTGTAAAGGTGAGAGGATATTTCATAGCCGTAAAGTACTTAGAGCAGCGTCTGGCCTGTAGTAGGCGTTAGTAGTGGTTGATTAAATAAATGGATAAATGCATACGTAAGTATTAAAGGCTCGGAGGCTGTCCCTGGTGAAACGTGTGAACTTGAATGGATTACACCCAACTTTGTTTCCTTTCCAGCTTGCAGTTGCTACTGACCGCATCTGTAGCACCGTGGAATTCGAAATAATCTCCCTCGACTTGGCTGCTCTTGGGAAAACAATCTAATGCTGTCAAAATTATCCCAGGGAAATAAAAGCCTTTTCAGTAGCCTAGATCACTTGATTCTTACACCCAAAGTCCTGGACATTATTGTCTCCAGTTTATATGAGGACACTGAGACTTAGATGGATGAAAGGCCTTTGCCAAGGTCACCCACGTAGTAAAGTGTAGAATCAGTATTAGAACCTGACTTTATATCCCCATCTCTGTGCATGGTGCCATAGGTGCTAAACAGGTTATTTCAATTAACGTGATCAGGCACAAAGTACCCTGAACTCTGGTATAAGTTCTTGGTCCCTTAGAAAAGGAATCTGCTGCTGTCCTTAAGGAGCCTGTAAGATTTCTGGGGTTATAGAATACATTGTTTGTAATAGAAAATTATGAAAGGGTGAGTCTGCAGGGCTAAAATGTTGAAGAGTGTGTGTGCATTAAGAGTCTTTTAGTTGCAAGTGGTAGAAACTCAACTCAAAATGGCTTCAGGAGACAAGAATACATGTATTGGAACACTTAACTGATTCAGATATGGCTGGATCAATGAGTTCAAATAATGCCATTGGGCATATGTCTCCTTTTGTTTTATTCTTGATTCTTAACCAGTCTCTCCTCAGTAAGGGAAAAGATGGGCACAGGCATCTCCAGGGTCTACACCCTACCAGCTTGTCCTCCCCAGAATAAAAATTGTGTCTATTTCCCAACATAGGTTTAACAAACATCCTGAGGTCCGGTAGTTGGCCCAGGTTTGGTGGTATCTCATTCTTGGAGCCTGGGGTTGGAGTTGAGCTTCAGGTAAATCACCTGGACTGATAATTTGGATGTGCTGGCTCCCTCAAAAGAAGATTGGAGGTTACTTCCAGAAGGAGTGATTAATGACATAGGCAGGCAATAAAAGAGAAAACATACTTTCACTACAGATAGAATATTTGGAGTTTCAGATTAACCCGTTTGTCCCGGTGTGATCCCTGTTGGCTTCCTGGAGGAGGCAGATCTTCCCTTTGGCCTTGATAAACATGGAGGGTATTGTGGTGAGGAGAGAAACAGGAAAGGTATTTCAGGCAGGGAGCCCCTTCTTCGCAAAGACTTAGATGTGGGAAGATGTGTGCAGGGGCACTGAGGAGAGGGTTTGCCCTCACAGAAAGGTTAGGGCTAGTGTCTCTTGATTAGGTCCCTGCTGTGTGCCCACAAGTGATCGAGCTCCTCGAAGGGCTATGGATAGTCGAGAGTCATCGCACAGTCTCTGGAGGCGGATGCTTGAGTTTCATCGTCATTTTCAAGCTGTGTGATGTTGGGCAAAATCTTCACGTTCCAGGGCTCAGTCTCCTGTTCTGAAAAATGGGAATAATAGTACCACCTCGCTGTAAGAATTAAAGCCAGTGGGGGCCAGCCCGGTGGCACGGCGGTTAAGTGCGCACCTTCTGCTTCTCGGTGGCCGGGGCTTTGCCAGTTCGGATGCCGGGTGCAGACATCGCACAGCTTGGCAAGCCATGCTGTGGTAGGCGTCCCATGTATAAAGTAGAGGAAGCTGGGCAAAGATATTAGCTCAGGGCCAGGCTTCCTCAGCAAAAAAGAGGAGGATTGGAAGCAGTTAGCTCAGGGCTAATCTTCCTCAAAAAAAAACAAAAAAGAAAGAAAAAAAAAAGAATTAAAGCCAGTGATGCCCAGAGAGTGCTTAGCATTGTGTCTGTCACATTAATATTCGATAAACGTATTATTTTTATTTCCCTCAGTGACATGAGGTTACTTTGACTCCCCCCTTTCAGATGAAGGTAAGTAACACGTGTAATGTGCTCTGAATCCGGAGACATGGCCCTCCTTTTATCAGAAAGCTCTTTGTTGGGGGGAAAGACAATTAGATAGCTAAGGCAGGGCTGAATCGTGTGGAGTCTTACCTCGTCCTAACAGAGCTGTGCTCCCACCATCCCAAATCCATGTCAATGTGGGGTTTTGAGTCAGAAACACCTGCCTTTAGGTCCCACTTCTACCCTGTACTGGTTTTGTGACTCATGAGCTACTCTCACGGTGCACATTTTAGGATACGTGACATCTTTCAATATCACACAGTTAAGAAGATTCAAAGCCCAGATTTGAATGTTGGTCTTCTGATTCCAGACAGGGGAAATCACAATCTAGGAAGTTCAACTCTAGGAATCTCTAGAAATTCAAGGGCTAAAATGACACGGTAGCATCCTCCTCCATCCATAAAAGCCCTTAGGAATTCAGGTAGCTCTTGGGGAAACCAAGGCCCCTCCTTGTCTCTCCACACCCCTTGGCCTCGTTCAGTCTCTGGGCCAACAGCTGAGCGCCCACCACATGTGGACACTGTAGGAGGTAGGAGGCCGCCTGTTGTTCAACACATGACCCAG
This sequence comes from Equus caballus, assembly GCF_041296265.1. Classification (NCBI taxonomy): domain Eukaryota; kingdom Metazoa; phylum Chordata; class Mammalia; order Perissodactyla; family Equidae; genus Equus; species Equus caballus. The sequence goes on from NW_027222395.1 coordinate 1,019,767, forward strand.
GACCCTCTGGCCTTCCTGGGGTCAAACGCAGCTTTTCCTGCCCATGGCATCCATCTTAGGGTCACTCTTGATTGCAGGATGGGGTGTCAGAAGTCTACTCAGTCATTCACACACATTAACCCACTCATCTGGATTATATAGCTCTGCCGTTTTGAAAGCTCTCTCATATATGTATTTTCATACCATTCTCCTGGGAACAGCAATACCTACCATCTATTGGATATTTACTGTGTGAGTCTGGCTCTCTGCTCAAGTCCTGATGCATGTAGACCCACCAGGTTGTTTAAATGTCACCTTCTCAGTATGACCTTCTTGACCACTCTATTTAAAATTGCCTGCATCCTCCACCGCCCATTAGCATCCCCAGTCTCCTTCTTTCAGTTAATTTTTCTCAGTAACAGTTACCTCTCCCTAACGTAGCATCCAACGTAATTATTCATTTCCTAGTGTCTGTCTTCTCCCACTGGGATGTAAGTTCCACACAAGCAGTTGTTTCTGTTTTGATTACTTCCGTGTGCCCAGAACCAAGCCTGGAAACTGGCATTATGGATGAATGAATAAATGAGCTTAATATTCACAATATCTCTGGGAGGTCAGTTGTATTATTACCCCACTTTACAGACGATGAGGCTGAAGGTTAGGGGGAGTGCTTTGTTTTCATTTTCGTTTTTAGTTAATTTGCCCCCAATGTCACAAAACAGGAGAGACCAGAAGCGAGACCCGTGGCCAGGGTCTCTGGTTCCCAGTCCTCTGCTGTCTGAGCAGCCACGCGGAGGGAAACAAGTCAGTTCAGTGGCAGTACTGTTTCAGTCAGCACTGCTGTTTATGCTTGCAGCATCCATAAAAATGTTATTTTAGTCCTGACACTGATGCTTATGAATAAAATTTAGTCCTCATTCAAAAGCACGTTAGCTGAAGCCATTTGGCATCCTGTTACAGCGTTAATTTTTATGGAGAAGAATACACTGGCGAGGAGTACCTCTTCCACCTTCAAACAGAACAAGCGCCTCGAAGGCCAGGCCTGGTGACGCTCCCTCTGATCATAAGGCATTCCAGCATGTTGCTGCCGCTTTACTTATGGGACCAGGGATATAATTTTCAGATGGTGGTTTGTTTTGCTGCCGTGTTACATCTCGGGCTTGGCAATTACATTTCATTAACAGGGAAACATAAGTGATAAATCATTGATCAGAAACAGGTTGTTAATCGGTCTAGTTAAAGCGGCTGCCGGCTGGTAGGGCGCGGACTATAAATTGATGGATGCCTGGGCTCAGAACTTGCCCAGGTAGCCCATTAAAGCAATACTGCTAATAATTTTCACTACTATTTATTGAGTTAGATTCCTATGTGCCTGTAAGTGCTTTATCCTCACAGCAACCCTAAAAGGACTATTCCCATATTACAGATGAGGAAATTGAATTCCAAAATGCTTAAATGATTGGCGGCACTTCACACACCTTGCACGTGGCAGGGTTTGGACTCTGAAGCTGGTGCTCTTAGTACATTCCTCCTTCCTGAACTTCACCATTGGAGGGGGAAAGGGGACCACATTTGAGGCCACCGGCCAAATGCCTGACTTGCACACTGCTCCCCGTGGCGGCGCCTTTCTGGGGAACAGACCTAAGGCAACCGCGAGGAGGTTTTGGGAGAAACGTAGAATTTGCAAGACTGAATTTTAATCTGTGCCTCCAAGCAGCTGAAGTTGACCAGCACGGCCAGGCTGCAGGGTAATTCATCTGACTTCATCGCCACGCCTGTCGTCCGCGAGCAGAGTGGTGGCAGCTGGGCCCGTTCACATCCTATCAACCTTGTCTGTTGGAATGACACCTGGCTGTGCTGAAGCCTTGATTCCTGTAATTAGGAATGTAAACAACTCCAGCTTCCTCCCATCAGCGCTGGCTCTGTGCCTGCTTCCAGGTCTCCCAGCCCCAGGCTGTGCCTCCTGAAACAGGTGCCCTCCCCAAGCTGAGGCCCCATGGAACTGTGGGTGCCTTTTATTTTGGGTCTACCAGTGACCTATTGGTCCCCTTACCCTTTCTAAGGCATGACCTCAGTTAAACTCATAGTGACCTCACCTGGGTTATTTATTTCCATTTTATGGATAAGAACATGACTTTGGGAGAGATTGAATGCATGAGCTAAGGTGACACAGCTACTTTATCTCTGGGACAGGTTTTTTGTTTAGTCATCAAAAGTCCAGAGTATACATTAGTGTTCACTCTTGGTGTCGTACATTCTGTGTACAACATAAATTTGTTTGGACACATTTCTCAAGACATATACCCACCATCGTAGTATCATACAGAATATTTTCACTGCTCTAAAAAATCTCTGTGCTCTGCCTGTTTCTCTCCCGGCCCCCCAACCCTGTGAAACACGCATCTTATTACTGTTTCCGTAGTGTTCCCTTTTCCAGAATGTCATATAGTTGGAATTATACAGTATGTAGCCTTTTCAGATTGGCTCCTTTCACTTAGTAATATGCATTTAAGCTTCCTCCGTGTCTTTTCATGACTTAATAGCTCATTTCTTTTCAGCACAGAATAATATTCCATTGTCTGGATGTCCCACAGCTTATTTATCCATTCACCTGTGGAACGACATCTTGATTGCTTGCAGGTTTCGGCAGTTATGAATAAAGCCGCTGTAAACATCCACGTGCAGGTTTTTGTGTGGACATAAGTTTTCAGCTCCTTTGCGTAAATACCAAGGAGCACAACTGCTGGGTCCTTGGTAAGAGTATGCTTAGTTTTGTGAGCAGCCGCCAAACTGTCTTCCACAGTGGCTGGACCATTTTGCATTCCCACCAGCAATGAACAAGAGTTCCTGCTGCTCCTCATCCTCACTCGCATTTGGTGGTGTCAGTGGTCTGGATTTTGGCCAGTCTAAAAAACTTTTGAACCCAGATGTTTTGGCTCTAAATCCAGTGACCCTTCTAGTGGGATAATAATGCGTATCTAATAGGACCAGTGTGAAGGTGAAATGACATCACACATGTATTAGGAAAAGGAGAATATCTAAGCTTTGGCACGTGCCTGGCGCTGTGCTAAGTGACAGGTGGACTTCATCCTCACAATAACCTCGGGACTCAGGTGCTGTTACTATCTCCATTTTGCAGATAAAGACAGCAGCTCAGCGAGATTAACTGCTGTGCCCAAGGATGTGTAGGGAGTGGCAGAGCCAGATTGAAACCCAAAGCTGCCTGACTCTGGGGTCAGTGCCTTTAACCACTGGGCTCTGCCTTGCCTTGTATATTAGATAGATGTTCAATAACAGTGTTGTTCTCCCTCAGGCACACAGCAGGATCAGTTTCCATTCATTGGAGCAAAGGATCTACTGTGATGCCAGGGTCTCCATCAGGTGGCCTGTGGTTGTCCTCCTTGCAGCTTTTGTTATAAGACCCTGCGGTCAGCTCGCCAGCACACCCCGGCAGAGCCCCGAGTCCGTGCGTGCGGAGAATACGGAAGCCCAGAGCATCACCCTCCTCACAGCCTCAGCACGCGCTCTGAATCCTCATATCATCAATAACATTGATACCAACTAATTTAAACCCACTGAACCAGTGAACTGGGGCTGCAGATGTGTTTATGAGCAGGATACTAAGTCGCTATTTTAACTAAGTGGAACATTTCTTGCTTCAATTAATGAAAAGGTAGCAACTCTGAGGAAATATTAGGGGCATTAAGTTTTATATTGGCGCCATTTATTATATATGATTTTTAACACTTTTAATCACTTTATTCCATGTTGACAGCTACTGAGAGAAAAAGAGCTTTCCACGGTGAGTGTGACCCAGGAATTACTGTCAAGCTGAGACAGATGATCATTGACCCCTGAGTTGCCTTGGTCTTTTGAGGAAATAGTGAGGATTTTATTAGTTTTATTAATGGCACTCAGGGAGATCAAGTTATTGATTAGCAAAGAATGAGTCCTTAACACGCACATTTCTTGGAAAGGGTAAACGAAGTAGAAGGGAATTAACATTTATTCAGCACCTACTGTGTGCCAGGTGTGTGCTGGGCTATCTACATACTGAATTAAATCTCCAAGCAGTCCTGTGAGGCTGGCTACAGTGATGTCCGTTACACAGAGGAGGAAATGGAAAGACTGAGATACTTGCTCATTCAGTAAAACTTTTGCGCCCTGCTAGTTCACGACGGGGCTTAGATCGTGAATACTGTAGTACACTCCCTGCCCTCAGGAAGCTTCTATTCTGGTGGGGGAACTAGATATTTATGATTATTTTTGATGATTATAATAGTGAAACAAGTGCTGGGACAAGCAGAGAATGGAGGTTCTCTGGGAACCTGGAAAAGGCAAACTTCATTTAGACCTTAGGGTGAGAAGTTAAGGAGGGCTTCCTGGAGGAAGTGATGTCTAAGCTGAGATCTGGATGATGACCAGGGCTCAGCCAGGCAAACAGGGGAGGTGGAAGAGGGGTGGAAGCGTGTGCCAGGTAGAGGGAATATTATGTACCAAGGCACAGTGGTAGGGCAGAACCACTAACTTCCCAAGGCTCGTGTCTCTAGTATGTGACAAAGCTAATGTCTGAATCCAGGTTTATCTGACGCTTTCTATTGAAACCCAACACAAGAGGGAACCCGTGCTCTTCTTAGCCACATAATTAAAATATCTAGTCCTCAAAGCAAGCATCCAAGTAGTCTGAGATATGCCTACGGCTCCTAGTTCGTGCCTTGGTGGTCTGACAGTGACGTCCGTGGTCCCAGAGAGTCAGCATCTTAGGGCTTTGAAGCTAGGCGTGAGAATTGTTCTTGGCTTCCTTCATGGTTTCTCACACAGCGATGTAAGGCTTCAAGGGGATGTCTCTGTAAATGTTAGGTTGTGAGGAAGGAATCCCCGGGCTCGCCAGCTCAAGCGCTTGTAAGGTGCGGGGAGCATTTTGCCTTCGCGTTGGCGTGACTGAGGGTAAAGCAGTGCCAGCAGAATGGTGGTTCTTTCTCCACTGCCTGGCTCCGTCTTGCACCCTATGTGGCCCATTCCCAGGCAGGTGCTCCCCCTTGTGGGGTGGATGGCTCTCGCCGTTGTGATTCTTCATATTGTCGGTTGAAGTCCCGACCATATACGCAGGATGGGGTGGGATGCGAGCGACAACCTAAGCTCAAATGGAAGCCCTGCCATCTGAGACCCCTGGCTCTGATTGGCCTGCTTCAGCCGACTGCTCTCCCTGGAACACTTGCTGTTGTGAAGGGAATGCGATAAGCTGATTGGCTGAGGCCGGGCTTGGGCGCTCCACGCCAGCTGGACAGGGGCTGCGCGTGTCCAAGACACGGTTCCGGTGGGGGGAAATGGGGCTGTAACTGAAAGGATGGGGGGTGGATCCCGGGCTCTTGCGAGACTACCTCATGCCCTAAGGATATCAGTCCTCTCTTGAAATCCCAGTGACACCCACGACAAACACCAGCCTTGGGGAAACGCTGAGGGGGAGCCCCAGCTGTTTCAGGGGTCGCGTGGAAGGAAGCCAGTCTGCTCTAGAAACCCCAACACCGGCGTTCCCGTCGAAGCTGCACTTCCACGCGCTGTGACACCTCAGGCACATCTTTTAGTCACTCCGGGCCTCAGCTTCCCTCTTTGTGAAATAGGAATGTTGATCCTGGGTTTGCAGTGCTATTGGTAGGATAGATGGGATACGGGACATAAAACCCCCCGTACCTGTCACACACCGTCCACGCGGTAACCGCCAGCAGATCCAGTGAGCTGCCTGGCTTTGAATCCTTCTGCTCCTCTTAGTATGTTATTCAACTCCGTTAGCTGTATGATATCTTCCTTTTTCCTATTATTACCTTATCATATTTTTCTTTTTGTTCTATGTAGTCTTGTTTGGTATTTTTAATGTTTTAGATTTATTTTTTCAATCTTATTATAACTTATTCTATTTACCCATTTTATTTTATGTTATCTACATAGCTTACCATTTCGTACGATATTGTAAAGAGAACATGATATACAGTGTTTATTTTCTAGTCACCATTTTTATCTTTCTAAGACTGCCTTTGAGCGAATTTCTTCTATTAGTAAATGCAATTAAGTTGATCCTACTTATTTATTTTTTAACCAATATTCGTTTCTTTAAATATGTTATTTGTTTTTAATGCTGGGTCTAAATACTCGGTGATTATCTGTTGTAATAATGGCACTGGAACTCTAAGCTGTACCCAGATACCCCAGCAACATTTAGCAATATTACATTAGAGCCCTTTGCAATTAAAAAAATAAATAAAAGTACTTTAATAGCCACGATCTTATTTTTGTCTCGCAAAAGCTCTGCCAGGAGGAAGAGAAAAAATTAAAGTTCAGAAAAGTGCACCCTCTTGACTCAAATCGCATAGCTGAATGGTGGAAGCAGAATTCTCTTTCTTTTCTTTTGACTCAGAGCCCATTGTTCTTTCCATGTTAACATGTTCTTTTGCTTCAGGACCATGCACCTGTTGAATAAAGCCAAATCCTTGGGAACTGGACTTCACTGTTTTTTTTCAGGACAATTGAAATCTCATTTCCATCAAATTTCCCAGAATGTTCTTCACTAATCAAAGACAGTGTAGAGTTCACAGCAGGCTGAGGACGTGTCAGGTATCACAGCAGATTCTTGAGTGAATTATACTATTTTCCTCCAGCTAAGAGTGTTTTACCAGGAAACAGGGCCTTGTAGAAAGATCATGACCTTTGGAGTCAAGAAGAAAGACGTTTATATCTTGGCTTTATCATTTCTTGGCTCTGTGGTGACTCGGTTAATCAAGACATTTTCCATACCAGGGACAGCAGCCCAATGTAAAGTGATTTAAGTAAATAGAGGAATTTATCAGTCTATGTATATGCAGAGTTCAAAGGTAGCATTTGCTAGGTCTCGTGCCTATCTCTGAACCAATCTCTGTGTCCAGGGAGGGAAACACAGTGATTGGCTCTGCCTCAGCCATGTGCGCATCCCTGGATGCACAAGGACTCAGAATGGGGGTGGATAGTTTCTCAAAGAGAAATCAAGAGTCCTGAAAGGAGAGAACAGTCAGGAAGCTTCATCAAGAAAGTTATCACAATGACCTTGAGCAAATTATTTCACCTTGCTGAGCCTTGTTCTCCTTATTTATGAGACAGGAAGAATGACATACTTACTCTGCTTGTGGTTTGGATGAGATGTCAAAAATATTTTGCATGTAGTGGGTGAACAATAAGTGTGAGTTTTCTTACTCTCTTCTGATGCTTCCACCTCCATTTTTCCCAGACTCTCCCAGGAGTATGTATTGGAACAGCAATGGTGTGTCACCTTAGTAAGAAGCGTAGTTGCTTTAGTTGATTTGTTCTTCCTCCTTATAAAAAATGGTATATTTGTAGATAAGATGGAGCAGGAGATAATCAGTAAAAATAATGATACAGGAAATTCTTTCCTTGCTGAGAACCAAAACAGAAATGTGATCCGAGACCAGATAAGATTTGGGATGAAAATGCTTTCTAATTGTTGTTTATAGCAATTCTCTGCAGACATTGGTGGTGGTAACATTCTATCCTGATACCTTCCTAGGTTCTCAGGAGAATCCTTAATTTGTTGTATGACTGATTGCTTTATACCCGTCCTGTTCTACCAGAGGGCTGGGATAAGACTGAGGACAAGAGAAAGTGCTAGGAGAGAATTTTAGAGCTGTTTTGTGTGGTTTAAATATCTAGAGAGATGCATATCATTTAAAATTATAAGATAGGATTTAACCATATTATTTTTTCTTTACATTTAGATTTTTAATCTATCTAAAATTTAATATACAGTATAAAGTAACGGATTTCATTTTTTTCCCAGATAAAAGGCAGTTGTGCCAACACTATTTGTTAAATAAAAGTATGCTTTGGTTACTGGCATTTTTCATTATTTACAATTGTCATCTATAATGCAATTTATCTCAAGGTTCACCCCCCCATCTATTTATTTATTTATGTTAATACCGCATTGTTTTTATTATGATAATTTCATTATATGTTGTAATACCTTGCAAGGCATGTCATTCCTCAGTATTCTTCTTTATTGTATTTTTGGTTATTTGGGGAAATTAATTCTCCAAATGAAAATTACCATCATTTTATAAAATTGACAAAAGTTTGGTATCCAAATTGAAATTATATTGAATTAATATGATAATTTTCAAATAGTTGATATTTTAATACATTGTCATGCCATCCATGGACATTTATCTTCCCACTTACTGTATCTACATTCATATTCTTAAATACAATTTTATAGATTTCTTCATTTAATTCCCATATCTTTGCGTTTAATGCATTTCTAAATATTTCCTAGCTTTTATCATGTTTATGAATATGTTTTTCCCATTTTTATTTCTGAGTGCTCAATTTAGAAATGTATTGATTTTTGTGTATTTATATTACATACAGCCACTTTATCAAATTAAAATGTTTTGTTTTTTTTTTGAGGAAGATTAGCCCTGAGCTAACTGCTGCTAAAATGGTTTTTGTGTGTAGACTCTTAGACTTTCTATATTTATAATCGTGTCAGCAAAGATAAAAAAATTTTCTCTTCTTTTCCAGTAGTTCAGCAATCATTCATTTTTCTTGTCTTATTGTATTTTATAAAACCTCCCCCAAAATGAAAATTAATGCTCGTGTGCAGAGCATCTTTACCTTGTTCTTGATGTCAATGAAATGGTTTTTGAGAGTTTAAGGAGAGCAGTCCTGATGTCCATGTGCCATTTCAATTTCAAAATTAACAGTTCCTTTACTCGTATCTCATAAGACATGTTTTAAGGTTGAATTAGGTAGAAATCTTATGGCGGCAAATGGCAGAAACTGAACTTAAACTAGGTAAAGAACATTTGTAAATTCAAATAACTGTAAAGTTCATGTTGGCTTCAGGAACGATTGGACCAAGGTTCTCATTAATGACATCAGGAACCTGTCTCTCTCCATCTGTGATATTCTCTCCACTGGCTTCATGGCCACACTGTCCTCTAGTAACCCCAGACTTACGTCCCCTCAATGCAGCAAGCCAAACAGAAAGTGCACATTTTCCTAATAGTTCCAACTGAAATCCTGATCTGATTTGGTGACCATGAGCCTCAAAACTAATCAGTCGCTTTTGCCCAGAGGATAAAACTGTGACGGGACATGCCTGGATTATATGCCTATTGCTCTGGCTGATTTTAAGGCCCAGCGTGGGCTAAGAATGGGGATGGGAGAGATGATTCCCTAAGGAAAAATGAAGTGTTGTTCCCTAAAGAATGAGAATCAGCAAAACAACACGTTCCACCGAGTGACTTCTCATTATCCTAGTCTTTCTCTGGATATGTTCTCTCTCTTTTTAAGAAATTAATATTCCTTTAAAACTGAGTACTATATTAAAGTGTACTGACCAGAACACTGTGGAGGGAGACTATTATCTTCTTCTTTCTAGACAGTATACTTTTGCAGTATAACCTAAGATTCTTCACGTTTTTGCTAACCACATCATATTTCTGAGTCCTTTTGAGTTAGTGTTGAATAACTGACATCACAGATGTGACTACTTTCCCGGTCTTATCTACCAAAGTTTAGTACCATATTTGGTATTTTTAGAATCAGCTCCATCACTCCAGATTATTGGACTATTTTCCATTCCTAGTCCTGACATTTAGTCCTTTTTTCATTCTTTTCAGGCTTGTGTCATTTGATGAATATTTATTTCCTCCATGTATTCATCCCTCCGAGCCTTTGCCCTCCAGATTCCCATTGCCTGGGATGAACGTCCCTCTCCCATCCATTTGATGAATCCATAGTCTAATTTTGAGAACTAGCAAAATGCTCCTGCTGAAGTGCCCTGATAAGTTTTTAATGTTTCTCTGTGAGCATTTATCACCTTATGCTTTAAAAGAATGTTCTATAACAGATTAAATGACATAAGACTTTTCTATTTCTTGAAGATTTGACAGAATTCACTTCTGAAGCTTTCTAGGCATGTATTTTTTCTTGCAAAGTTGGATTGCCTCTGTGTCTGAGACCCTTTCTCCATTCTTCAATATTGAGAATTTGAATTTTATTCTTCTTCTCTTTATTAAGTGAACAGATTTTTTTTTTTTCCCCAGAAAACCATGTTTGGAGTTGTATTCATCATTTCAACTTTTTTTTTTTCTATTTCATAATCTGGTAATTTCTGCTTTTATCTTTGGAAAGTGCTGCCATCTGTTTTCCTTGAGTTAAGTATAATTTATTTTCATTTGTATAATTTAAAATTCATAACATTTAGAACTATGAATTTTCCTCTGAGACCTCCTTTGATACATCCTAGGGGTTCTCAGGAATTCATATTGAACTTTCTGTTTAAAGTATAATTTTAAATAATTATGTACTTACGTCTTCTACCTGACTACTCATGAGCAAAGCTGAACAGTGTTTACAGAAATATGTGAACGCAGAATCTAAGAAATGTTGATCTGTTCTGTAGGTAAATGTGCACAACGTTGAAGAGTAAGTGTGTGTATTATCACCTGAGTCTGTTACCATGCTTGGACTTCAGCAACACAGGCCAGTATGAAAAAAGAGCATCAAGTCAGATTCTTGCAGTTGACAAGTTAGCTTAATCCACACAGGAATTTACCCACTCATGCAACTGAAAAGTCCTGGGTAATGAAGGATACAGGCATGATGCAATCAGCTGCTTAAATGATGTCATCACATATCTCGTCCTCTCTTTTTCTCTTTCACACACACTTCAAGTTGTAGCTATGTTTTCCCTTATTATCCTCTCTCTCTGTATTGTAATAAGCTGCCCTTCCTCTACAGATCCACACATGCACTCCTTATAATTCACAAGGCTTGAGGAAAAGAGGTACGTCCTGTGAAGTCCGGAGAAAGCCCAGGACAGCTCAACTTGGGATATGTGCCCATCCTTGCATTTCTGTGGCTCAGGAGAGGAAGGACCTTGATTGGCCATTCCTGGTCCCTGATGATATCTCTAGAACCACAGAAGTGGGATCTACCCCATGGAAAAAATGAAGATTGAGCAGCATTAGTAAGGAATTCAGGGTTGGGGGGGGGCGTTCCCCAAAGGAATGGATATTGGACAGGCAAACAGATTCCACAATGGCTGATCCCTAGGTGTTCAGTCAGACAGGGTTCATGGGTAATATCAAAAGGAGGAATGTGTGGACTCTAGGAAGAGTCAAAATTTAGAGACCTTGAATGCCACATTGAAAATATTTGGGCTTCCTAGACATGTCACCCTAAGGAGGACAGGGTTTTACTTATGTGGCATCCAGTCGGGGAATGGTTGATTTAAATCTCATCATGAGGAAACATCAGACAAACCCAAATGAGGAAAGTTCCATTTAAAAGAAAAAAATGGACTCTACAAAAAAAAGTCAATGTCATAAAAGATAAAGAAAGGTTGTGGGAATGTTCCAGATTAAAGGAAACGAAAGAGACACAGCAAGTAAATGCAATCTGTGATCTACTACGTCCTGTACTAGAAGGAAGAAAACTGCAGTAAGGGACTTTATTGGGTCACTTGGCGATATTGGAATTCAGACGTTAGATTAGATAAAAGTATTGAATCAGTGTTAAATTTAGTGAAGAGGATAACTGGACAGTGGTGACGTAAAAACACCTCTTATTCTCAGAAATACACACTGAACTATTAAAGGTAAAAGGCCGTGATATGTATGACATACTCTAAAGTGGTTCTGGAAAATAATTGTGTGGTGTGTCTGAATATTTACATAGAGCAAATGATAAAGTAAAATGTTAGCGATAGGTAAATCTGAGTAAAGCGTATACAGGTATTCTTCGTAATATTTTTATTCTTTCAACTTTTCTGTAAGTTTTAAATTATTTGCAAATGTAACGTTTAAAAATATATTGGGATTTGTCTTTCTTTAGGCAATAGCAAAGTAATTGAAGTTTTTCAACAAGCTTGTGATATACGATACATTTTTAAATCTATTTCAAAAGACACTGCAATTAATGTCAACTCAGCCCTGATTCAGAACGCGATTGATTTCATCTTGTTGGCAGAGATCTCACACCATGCTCTTATTGGTTGTTTGAGGGCATTTTCAAGGGAATTCAGGAAAGGGTTTCCTCACTGCTTATATCTGCTGTGCCCTTTTCTCTAAAAATCGGAAACACCTTTTAAAGAGAGATTGTGCTGTTTACGATGGCCAGGGCACATTAGAATGGAGATGACCTGGAGGTGGGAGGGTATTTAGTGGGCTCTTGGCAATAGTTCTGCCGAGAAACAATGAGGGGAAGAGAAGAGAGAATGTCTCTGGGAGATATTTAAGGGAGTATTATCAGGACTTAGTAACTAATTGAACATGGAAGCCGGGGCAAGGATGATGAAAAAGCCAAGTTGTCTGCTGTCGAATCCTGATGAACGATAATGCCGTTAGCGGAACTGAAATAGAGGTAGAGAAGTGGGTGGATGGAGCTTCTGGAGCAACGTGGAAGAGAATGAGGTTGTTTTGGCGTTGTTGCCTCTAAGGGATTTCCAGTTGCACGTATTGAGTAGGAGATTGGAATGAGAGGTATGGTGTTGAGAAGAAGAGTCAAGACGCCCTGTGAAGTTTGCGGGTCCTCAGGGCATAGGTGGTCATAAAGCCTTGGGGACGGCTGGACTTCCTCAGGAAAAGTGGAGGCATGAAAAAGGAGAGGACTCTGGGATCATTGCTTTTTATGGATCACTCCAGAGCTCCTGGGACAATAAAAATTCACCACGCTTGAAATATATCTCATGAAGCCAAGTGGGACAAGTTGGGCAAAGTCCTAGTTTGTTTATTACCGAGGAAATAACTCAGAAATGGTGGAAGAGGTTAAGACTTAAATTCCTTGCTGACCAGAAATCTGAGTAGCTGGCAAATCCAGGCGAATGGTGGAAAGGTGGGCCTAGGTGTTGGGGGCTATCCAGAAATAAGAGCTGTTGAACATATGCCTTTAGACAGAACACAAGAATTGGATCATTCCATGTTTCCAGAGAAAGGACTTTAGCTGCCCAAACGCATCGCTAGAGTTCCTTACTTGAAAACGAGTCACAGAAGTGTTTATTAAGGCATTTTACACAAATAGTCTTTCTCTGCTTGTCAGGTTCCCATCAGTAAAGATTTCCGGGTAGACGAGATAGTTGACTGGTTAAGTCTCTCTCCGACAGAAGGGACAGAAATCCACCTCCAACTGACTTAAACGAGTGTGTTGACTCACGGAACTCACCACCAGGGATTATGCAGTATAATGTTTAAACTTTTAGGCTCTGGAACCTGACACCCTGAGTTAGAATCTCTGCTTCACTACTTACTTATCCAAACAGTTTTCTCATCAGGAAAACAGAGACAATTATAGTACCTACGTCATAAGGCTGCATGAGGGTTAATTGATTTAATATCAGTAAATCTTTTAGAACAGGGTCTGACAGAGTAACTGCTAGTAAGCGTTGGCTAATTTTATCCCGCAGTAACTGGTGTTCCAACAATGCCCTGCATGAATCTGCCTCTGCCAGTTTTTGGACTGGCTCTCCTGTTGACATTGATCTCAGGCAAGCTCTCCCCTGTGCAAAGACAACCACCAGAAGCTGCAGGCTCGATGCTACCAGGTTAGCAATCCCGGCAGAAGGAATGTGTCTTTTGCTTAATATTTCCAGCAAAAGTTCCGAGGGGCCGGCACTGTGGCTGAGTGGTTAAGTTCGCGCGCTCTGCTGCGGCGGCCCAGGGTTCGGATCCTGGGCGCGGACATGGCACCGCTCGTCAGGCTACGTTGAGGCAGCATCCCACATCCCACAACTGGAAGGACCTGCAACTAAGATATACAACTGTGTACAGGGGCGGTTTGGGGAGATAAAGCAGGAAAAAAAAAAAAGATTGGCATCGGTTGTTAGCCCAGGTGCCAATCCTTAAAAAAAATTAAAAAAAAAAAAAAGATTGGCAACAGTTGTTAGCCCAGGTGCCAATCTTTAAAAGAAAAAAAAAAAAGGTTCCGAGGGTGACTTTCACTGGAACTAGGTAAAATGGCCATCACTGAACTGGTCACTAAGGGCAGTGGAATGAACTAGACTAATGTTCCCTCTGGAGCCAAACACTGTGTTTGCTTCTCTTTCATACTGAAGGTATTTTCATCGTGACACTTGAGAGGGTAGGTTGGAAGCGGGTGAAGGGATGGCCTGGCAGTGCAGGACGAGAAAAGTAGACTTTGAACCAATCCTGCTGTATTTAGCTTTATGCCACGCACTCACCTCTTGCAAGTGCCTGGTACCCCCAAGTCCCAGGCCTTCCACGTTCCTTTGGAACAAATTTGCTTGCTCCTTTTTCGTGTCTGCCAGTGTGGGTGCTTAATTCCAGCTTTTTCCATGCTGCCAAGTCAGTTTTGTCACCCACTCTTGTCCCCTCTCAAGTTCACTTTATCCGTGTATATTTACGCTACTTAACGTGTATTTACAGTCATGTTAGTGGACTTTCTGGAGAGAAAGGAGAAGAATGCACATGTTCATTCCACCTTGTAATCTTGATGCCCTACAGAAAGTTTTCTTAAGGCGGTGATTCCTGCCGTGCTGACAAATACTGTTCTCGAGTATAACGGTTTCCCTCAATAAGATGTGTTGGATAAATAGGAGAGACTATGGATTCTGCCTGCTTCCCTGAGCAGTGAGGACGCTTCTTTCTCTACCATTGATGGGAGGCACAGCAGACTATGCTTTAAGAGCAGCTGGTGAAGAAACTGGTTAGTAAGTACCCTTAAAGATGCTGTGGTAAGGACAGCATTTGGTAGAGAGATGTACAATGGTTAAGATCATGTGTCCAGTCTTATTAATCATAAATAAAGGTAAAAGAGCCCTTAAATGAGATCTGTGGGGAAACTCAACACAAGAAGCAGATGCTTAACTTCTGTGGGCACTTCTGGAAGCATCCATTTCATGAGACATCTCATGGCCAATGTCTCTGCGTTACATATGCAACAGTGTTTCTAGGTGCCAGCACCTTGGGCCAGCATGTGGGATATGAAGGTGAATAAAACAGAGCATCCACTGGGGCTTTGTTTCCCATTAGAAGGACTAAAATATTTTGGTAAAATGTGATGGCTGCCAAAATAGTAAAAGGCCCACTGTGGGATGTGACATATAGCATGTTATACAGAATAAATTAAAATACCTGGTCAAAGTGATTTCCTGATTACGTTTTTTCAGACTCTTCAGTTAGTGGTTTCCACCTGAACTGGGAAGATATTTCTGTTTTTTTGTCCATAAGCATCAGCTCAGTGCCTGTGGTTAATGTTCAGAGTTAACCCATTTTTATTATAATGCCTGTGGTTTTTGTATTTGTTGTTGTTACTTAATATCCGAGCTCATCTTCCCATTTAATGTCTTTTCTTTCAAGCATAAAATTTCCCCGCCTATGCTGAAATAGCATTTTAAAGAAAAAGGGTTCCCATATGAGTGTGTATTTTTAGGGCTAAAAGCAAAGATCCTGTTAAGGTGAATACAAAAACTCCACTATCTAAGTTAGCCTTGGGGCTGGTTAAGACCCAGAAGGTGGCAGGTAGAAGGAAGTGCTCAGGCCGGTTTGGGAAATCAATGGGAAAGTGTAAAAGTGGAATTTCTTAATAATACCCCATCCTGAAAACTAAGGTGACTTTGTTTTTACTCAATAATATAATGAGTTTTATTTTGAGTGATGCTGGATTTAATGGCTAAATCAATATGTGTATTTAGCCTTGGGCTTTATTTCCACAGTAAGTGATGGGAGATAAGCAGCCTTAGAGTGTGTTAATTGGTTTGTGTTTAGCATTTAGGCTAATCAGCAGTAGCAGAGGTGCCCCGGGCCACTTCGGGCCTGGTAATGGGCTTTATCTAAACCAGGCTTTGTTTACGTTATTGACTGGAGTTGAATTGCTCCTGTTTCTTATACACTTGAACGTTAAGCTGGATTTGCAAGTGTAACTCAAGAATTATCCCAGGTCTGGAACAAGGCAAACCAAATGAAAAGCAAGTATCATGCCATCCCTGGCATAGGACAGCTGTGAGGGTTAATAAGAGGCGGAGAAGACTTAGCTGGATGAAGAAAACTTTAAACCAGGCATCAGAGCTCGAGGGACCACATGTGAAACCAGGGTTTCTCAAATTCAGCACTATTGCCGCTTGGGGCTGGATAGTTCTTTGGTGGGGGTTATCCTGTGCATGGCGGGGATGTTTAGAAGCATCCCTGGCCTCCTTCCAGCAGAGGAGAGTAGCACTCCTGCCCCAAGTTTTGACAAACAAGTGTCTCCAGACATTGCCGACTATCTCCTGGGAGCCAGCATCACACCGGATTGAGAACCACTGGGTTAAATGAGGCTCAAATATAGCTTTGGTCCCTGCAGAGGTAGGCATGTATGTATGTGTGTATGTCGTTGTATTAGATGCTAGCATTTTAATAGTTTGGAGATTTCACGTAATTATCTGCATTTTGGGGTTCTCCTGAAATATGGGGAGATCTGTCCTCAGTGCCACATGGTAATTACCAACAGGAGGTGGTTAGTAGCTGTCCCTTTTCAAAAAGACACATGCTGTCCAGGCCCCCCTCTGCTGTGTCTCTCCCAGGCTGCTTGTCTCATTTGCCTGCACTGGCTCCTGGAGGCATTTGCTTTTCTAACTCCTGCTTTAACTTTTGCACTGTCAGAAGCGTATCCCTTCACGCCAGGAGGATTTGGGCTCAGATGGAACTGAACTTGGGTCTTGGCTTGACCATTACCGCTTTTGAGACTTCTCTGTGTCTCAGTTTCCTTATCTGTTGTATGGTTTAGCCTCAGGAGCATCTGCAAAATGGGAATGTTAACATATACAATTTAGAGAAGTTAGAGACTTAAAAGGGACCATATCTGAAAGCCCTAGAACTTAATAAATGTTGCTCCTCTGTCTCATTTTTTCAAATGCCCCTGGGCTTCTGTTCCGAAGGTGCGCAGACTCATAAGATTAGGCCATTTCCTCTCTTTCTCATTTGCATCTTTTCAGGCCTTGGAGACCGGAGCCTCTATCCATCAGCTGACAATGGCCGTCAGGGCCGCCACGCTTTGTTTTCATGAACTATGAGGGGAAATGGGGGGTTATGAGGCAATATCAAGGGAAGCTGCTTCAACACTACTTTTCTCTCTTTCCCCTCAAGGACAAACTTCTGGGGACCAAGGCAGTTAGATACAGTGCCCCCGTTACACACACACACACACACACACACACACACACACACACACACACAAATCAAGCAGGAAGTCAGGCATTCAGGACATGCAGCACGGATTCAGACTCAGCTGGCGTCTGTGAATTAGCTCCTAGGACCTTGAGGTCCTGAGTAATTTCTCCTGTACTGTCTCACTTGGCAGCTTCCGTCCTGCCGGTGGTCAGAGAAAGTGGGACGTTCTGAGTTAGTTTCGCTGGTGCTTCACTGGCCTTTACGCAGCTCCTTAAACGGTGGGGTCTTGTCCTGGAGTCTTTGCACATGCTGTTTCCTCTGTCTCATGTGTGCCTCTCCTCTCCCCCAAACCCTTTATCTAGTTACTTGTTCCCTTCCTTCAGCTCTCTGCTCAATTGTGAATTCCTCAGGGAAATGTCTTCTGATCACCTGATTCTGTTAGTTTGTTTCATGACCTCATGCTCCTCCTCTCAAAGCGTCTGTCATTGTTACCCTGTAGTCTCTTTAATAAGTATTTGTCTTCCCCGATAGACTTGCACTTGTCTCAGGTCAAAGGCCATATCTGATTTTGCACACCTTTATATCCTTAGCTCCCAGCATAGTGCCTAGAACATATTAGGTGCTCAATAAATATTTTCAAGTGACTGAGAGAATAGGTTTTCCTGGAGTAGCAATCTCCAGATTCCAGTGGCTTAACAGAGCAAAGGGGTCTTTCCCCTTCAGGCACGCTTCTTGTCGACAGCAGTAGGCTCCAGCCTCTGCCGCATGTCATCCTTTCGCAGATCTGTAGGCAGAGGCAGCCTCTGCCATCTGGACTGTTGCATGGTCAGTGTGGCCAAATGTGCACCAGCTCTTAAATAGCCTTCCACCCAGAAGTGACATATTTCACTTCTACTCACATTGTATGGGCTAAAGCAGGTCACATGTTGTTGCCTAACCTCAGTGGGGTGGGAAGTGCAATGCTCCTGTGTAAAAACCAGTTTAACCGTCTTGGCTATAAGACCTGTGTGAACTACAGCCACTGACCTTGGGGAATCAACTCTGCCAAGTCAGCCTTCCATTTTAGCTTAATTTATCCTGGCAGCGTGGGCCACATCTCCCTTGCTCTTAGGAAGCCCACATTAGCATCCATTCTTCCATTCCTTCAACTAACATTTTCAGAAACTGCATTCTGGGCCAGGCCCAAGGTGAGCAATGAGGCCAAAGATGAGTAGGGTGTGGTCCCTGCCTTCAAGAGGTCTATAGACTAGTATGGGTGGGAGTTTTTAATGTGTTTATAGTCTAAGTGGCTTTACAGTGTGGAAAGTGTAATTTTTAAATATAGTTTTGTTTGTTAAGGTAGGGCTTTTAAATTGAGGTTCAAGGAAACCTGGCAATCTCTGGATATATTCTTGGATGTCTGTCACTGTCAAGTCTGAGAAGTATTCGTCTAGGGGGATATTTACATGGAATCAAATAAATGCAACAAAGTCTGATGACTTCACAAAGACACGTTATGTATAGTGCTGAGGGAATCCTCAAGAGGGAATGACTAATTCTGCCTGTGGGAAGTGAAAGAAGCCTTCACAGAGGAGAGATTGTCTGAACTGGGTATTGAAGAAGAAGGCAGAATGACTAGATAACTTGTTAGAAGAGAGAGTATGTTTTGGAGCTGATAGCTGATTCCTAGTCTGGGATTTGCCATTGATCAGCTACATGATATTAAACAGTTCTCTTAATCTCTCTAAGCCCGGGTTTCTCTTCTGTAAGAATGGACATGACAACACTCCCTGTTGCGAGAACGGTTAGCACACATACCACATTCGCAGTTATCATTACCAGCTTGAGAAGGAAAAAAGAGTCCAAGTATGGAGGTACGTGTGCAGTGGCAGAAAGCTAAGACACAGCTTGGCATGGTTAGGAAAGTGGAAGTAGTTCAATGTGACTAGAGCTATGGATTGCTAACTCAAATTCCTCCAGGGGCCAGGCAGGTAAGATCAGCAAGTGAAACCAGAGAATAAAGATGGGTGGAGACTATGGCAAACTGGAGAGCCCACCTGTTGCCTGAAAACATTGAAATTTAACTGTTTAAAACGCACGAGCAGGTACAATAAATCATGACTTCAGGCTGGGTTTGGCTGGTGGACTGCCAATAACAGCCTGATAACAGGTATGTGTGTGGTCATGAGTGTGTGTGCTTGTGTGCGTGTGCATGCAGAAAACGGGCTTGGAATGGAGACAATGTGAGGGATTATGATAGAAAGGGAGGCAAAATTACAAGGGCTATATGAGGTTGAGATCTGAGTTACAGAAGTGAGGATATGAAATCTATAGATTCCAGGCTTCCCTTCCCATGTGTTATTCAAACCAAAATTAATGAAAGCCGGGCCAGGGTCAAAGAGCCTTTGGAGTTTCTGGAAGAGATTGAGAGGGCTGTAAAGTTGGAGAAGAGAGTAGATTCTACACCTGAATAATCAGTTAATGCCTTTTTAATGATTGTGAAGGAGATATGTACAAGTTCCAAGTCAATCTCAAGGATTAATTAACCAAGGCAACAGGGCCTGTGTCTCAGCAGATAAGCCAGCAGAGAGTGGCTTGCAGACAAGCCCATTTTACCGTCAAACAGGAAGACACAGATTCACGTCTTACCTCCTCTCACGTGGCATCTGCGGAAAGGACTCAGCATTTTCCTGTCAAAGTGTATGAGTTTGAGGAGCAGGGAGAGGAGAAATGATATGCAAGAACACTGAAAAGAAAGGAAGGTTTGTTCCTCATCCAATGAGCCAAATCTAATAAAGAAAGCTCCAGGGAGAAGAAAATCAAGATTCAGGCAGCTGAGAAAACCTGGTTAGCGGAATCTTTTCTAAGCGCTATTGAAGATTTCCTGAAATTTGTAGTTCCACTACCACAGTTTTTTGTTTCTCAGAAGCCACTAATATTTTTTCCATTGTTTATGAAAATGTCCAGGTACCCTAGCAATAAATTTTGTACATCACAGCCTCGGCTGACATGTCCCTGTTGGGAAGACAAGCTGAAGAGCATGAGACAGTTAAATGGCATTTCGAGGCTTGAAATAGTACATTATAATTTTGCCCTTGTCTCTACCCCTGCGCTCCAGGAGGTATAGAGGCCGGGCCACATTCTTTATATTCCCCGTGCCTGTTCAAGGGCCAGGAACCTGGCAGGTGTTTGATCAATGCTTGTTGAATAAATAAATTTATTAAATAAGAAATTCACGGTAAAAGCCCAAGTGTGTTTGGAGAGGTCGCAAACAAAGAGACCAGATCTTAGATTGGAGCTATTGTTAAAACGTGCAGTTCAGCAGAGTGGTCGGGGGCAAGGTCATCGAGAGCCAACTGCCCAGTTCCTATTCCTAGTTTTACCACTTAAAAGCTGTGTGAATTTGGGCAATTCACTTAAGACACTTGCCTCAGTTTCCTCATCTATCAAAATGGTGAAGAGAACGTTATCTCCCTCAGGAGGTTGTTGTGAGCATCACATACATTAGTTGATATTAAATCTATGGGAAGCACACAATAGAATCCAATCAGTATTATTCCTGGGGTGTTTTCTGGTAACATTCGACACACATTTATGCAGATTCACCTAAAAGATCCTTGAATTTTCATTTAAGTGCCAGGTATTGAGTTCATTAATTTTGTAGGCTTAATTTTCTTTAATCCTTGATGACTGTGTTTTTCTGTACTTCAAATATGCCAAACTTGTTCCTACCTCAGGACCTTTGCACAAATGATTCTCCTCAGGTGTTCTCGAAGGGCTCTGTTGAAAAGAACACCCACTCCTATTGTCACTTTCTCTTCCCTTACCTGCTTCATTTCCTTGGTGGCGCTTTTCATCATCTGAAGTTGTTCATTTGTGGTCCATCTCTCCTACTGGAATGTGAACTCCCTGAGGGCAGGGACCTCGTGTTGTTCGCTGCTGTACCCTGGGGGCCAGTTCAGTGCCTGGCACATGGTGGGCACTCCCTGAATACTTAGTGAATGGACGAATGAAAGTTCTGTCATCACCATTTTACACATGAGGACAGCATGTCTCAAAAAGGTCAAGTCACTTGCCCACTATATATAAGCAAAGGGACAGAATTAGGATTTATAGTCATGATTCCGAGGTCCAGGCTATTTCCACCACACCTATGTGACTTAATGTGTTGGAAACTACTCCTGGCTGTTACAGTGAGCTAAAGCTCTGGAACACAGCCCTTCCCCCAAAGGAGCTATGCTGAGCCACCAGAGAAAAGATTTTTAAGACAAAATTAATAAAATTGATGGTTAAAAATAGATGACCCTATTACACCTGTACTTGGAGTTAGCCAAACGGGAGGTTAAGGATATAGTCTTCTAGATGCCCAGTCTGCCCAAGATTTCTGACTCCAGCCACAAGTTCAGGGATCCTCAGGGCCACTCTCACTTCAGACCAGCTGGTTACAAATTTTGGGGTTCCCACAACTACCCTCGGGTGCAATATTTCAGTAGAATGACTCTCAGAGCTCAGGAAAGTGCTATACTTATGATTGTGCTTTATTAAAGCAAAAAGATACACATCAGAACCAGCCAAAGGAAGAGGCGTATAGGGCAGAATCAGGCAGGCAGTTCCAAATGCAGAGCTTCTGTCTTCCTCAGAGATGCCTCATCCTCCGGACATCAAGTGTGGCCATTCGCATGTGGTATTGCCAAGGCAGGACGTTCCTCCAAGCTTTGTTGTCCAGAGTTTTCATTGAGGCTCCATGACTTCGGCATGACTGATTGAGTGATTGCCCATGTGGTTGAGCTCCATCTCCAGCCCTCCTCCCCTCCACCCACGTCAGGCTGCTGCTGTGAAGCTCAAAGCCTCTGAGCACAGGGTTGGTCTTTGTGGTCCGGGCAGGGCCAGCCCCCTCTCAGGCAGTTGGGTAACAGTTTATAAACTATCTCTGGGCCCCCTTTGAGGAACTTCATTAGCATAAACTATTCGGGTGCGGCCCCTCATGAATAACAGAGACATTCCAGTCACTCAGGAAATTCTCCCAAGAGCGAGGACAAAGGTCAGACCTCTCTCTAGAGGCCAAATTCCTTACTCCTCAAGCTGCCTCTCCAATTTTTTGGATTTAAGTTAAACCAACATTTCTCAGCTAAGAGTTCTTGGAATCCCACCCAGGGACATTGCCAGGTAGGAGAGACATTTTTGGTTGTCACAACTGTGGTGGGAGGTGGTGCGACTGTTACCAAAATATGAGCAGACCGATTTTGCCCTCTCACATGCTGTCTTGCTCCTGCAAACACAGCAACTCTGATGAGGCTGTCCTTATAGGTAAGGATATAGGAATCTGCCTACAAATGTGGCGGTCAGACCAGGCCCCAAATATCTGATTCTGTTCACCCAGACATGCTTTAGGTCAGAGTAGCTCACAGGTGTGAGTACGGCTGGTATATACTACATCATTCTAGAAGCTACGTGGACAGGGCGTTAAATAACACCGAGTCACATAATTAGGACGTTACTCACATTTTACTTCTCTTTCTGTCTGATTTTGCCAAGGAGAGTGTCTGAGTTTGGGGCTAGTGTATCTTTAACACCTCTCTATCGTTAGCTTCCCTCCTTGTTTTTTATAAAGAAAGAGTGGTTTTCGACTTGGACCCTTTATCGACAATATCTACGTAAAATTGTAAAGTGTACTTCGTTTCTGTTTCTGATATATTTGTGCTTACCATCTATTTTTGGCAAATGATACCAGTTATGTTAAGTTTCCTTATACATATAATTTCTCTCAAGAAGTACAAGTTCTAATTTAAATGAGAGCTTTTTATGTAAAAGTCATTCAATTGAAAGACAATATTAAGTAAATGTGGTAGAAACTTGTGGTGCTCACTCATATCTGGTCCTCCCTTTGGGCATCCAAGGGGACTCTGTCCCGTTTTCCTGCAGGTAGACAGGGCCAGGACATTAGTCCTGGCTCAGAGGCAGGCTGAGGCAGGGAGTAGCCCGCATGATCTCCCCACTGTCACTCAGCCACCATCCACCCAGAAGCCATGTGCTGAGAGGACCGTAAGCACTTTCTGGTGGAGCCTCCCTGAGGTGGGGGCAGAGCACATCTCCTGCCAGCCAACACTGGGCACGTGGCATGAGCAAGAAGTAGGCATTGTCTGCATTAGACAATTGACACCTCAGGATTCGTTTGTTATTACAACATAGCCTAGCTCTGTTTGCAACACAGAAATTAGTACCAGGAGTGGGGTGATTTTATAACAACAACTGAAAATATGCAGCATTAGCTTAGCAGTTGGAAGATGAGGCGCCTGGAAACTGCTGTCAGAGGCCACTAGCATGGTTCTCCCTAGTGGGCAGCAGCAAACATTTGGTCACACTGTCCCTTGTGATAACTTGGGAGGCAGACCATGTATGTGATTGACTGATGGCTCTAAGAAAGAATTGGAAAATAAGATACTAGGAGTGTGTGTTGGCTGCATGTGGCAGTATATTGTGTGAAAGCAATGAGCTGGGAAAAAATTGGTCAGTTTGTAGTCAGAAATAAAAAATAAATGAATAAAGAGATTCCAGCAATTGTTTGCATAATCATAGTCATAGAACAGGAGATATGTAGTTCTGGCAAAAACGGAAACCCTTTATGGCAGCGCTGTCCGGAGCTGACTCTTTCTGTTGAGGAGTTACTGTTTAAATGAAGTCCCCTGTGTCAGGAGGGCACGTCTCCAGGATCAGTCATCAGCAGAATCATGGAGTTCATGTGAAATCAGAACTAGGGTTCTTCAAGTTGGAAAGAGTCTTCAAGGAACTCCCTTGATGAATAAGGCTAAGATATAGGTTTAGGATATTTAATGCTGAAGGGCTGAGGGGGGCAAGAGCCTTGAGAAGAAAACACAATTTGGAAGGAAAGGCAGGCTCCATGGATGGTACCCGAGGGAGATTGGGACAGCCAGGATTATGCTGAGAAGAACTGTCAGGAGGGAGCAGAGAGGGACTTCTGACATGAATTTTCAGAAGTCAGGGAGCAGCACCAGGATTCTCGAATGTGTTTTCTAAGGTAGGATTATGGGTGAGTTAGACAGCTGAGTCAAAAAGATATGCCAAAATGGCTCCTTGCACACATCTCCACTAGAGAGTTGATCACATGGCATTCCTCTTCCAGGCTCACCTATTATTCGATCTCTCTAGTTTGGGTGCTGCTTGAGAGCAGAGCTAAGGTCGTTGTCTCTATGCCCAGTGCCCAGCACGGGACCTAACCTAGGAGAGTGGGACTACGTTAAGATTTCATAGATGAATGACTAAATGAGTGAAAGTGGATAAAGGGAAATATAAATTGAGCAAGCAGCAGAGTTGGGGACCAGGGTTTATGTCTTGGTCAACAGGACGAGGAGTTGCAGAGAGAAGACTGGTCAGAACTGACAGTAAGGAACCAGAAGACTGGATGTTAGGACCCTCACTCATTCTTTCATTTATTCAGTCATTCAACAAACATTTTCTGTGCACTAGCTATGCTCCCGGCATGTTGCTGTGCTCTGGGGGGATCATGGTGAGCAAAAGAGACATAATAATTGCCCTCAAAGTGCTTACAGCCTAGAAGACTCTATTTTACAAATGAGGAAACTGAGTCCTAGAGAGGGAAGGGTAATACAGCCAGCTGTTGACAAGGTCAGGAAAGGACACAATATCCTGACCTCTGCTTTTAAGTATTAGAAACTACACCAAAGACCACAACTAGTGCATCAGGAGCCATATCTGGTCCTCAAAAACATTGTATTTGGCTCACATAGTGTTTGGAAAATTGGGAAATTCAGACAAACATCAAGTTTTCAAGTTTCTCTTGAAAATCAGAAGATCTGGCAACGCTGGGCCCATGCTTCCTCGTGGCAAAAAACTGACAGGAGCTGAATAGCAAGCAGGTGTTTACTTTCAACACAGTCACCCCATCTCCATTCCCTTTGTGGCACCACCTGTCTCCCGTAGTCATGTGACTTTGCAACCCCTAGCAAAGGATGGCAAACATCACATTCTTATCCTGCAAGTGGAAGCTGCCAGCTACTCAACTTTTCTTTCTCATCCGATCTCCCCTCCATCTTGCCTCTCAAGCCTGACTTCTACTCGAGCATAGGAGCAAAACGGCAGGGTGAGCTGACCCGGGATTCTCTCCCCTCCAAAATACAACAAAAGATCGGAAGAACTGAATTTCAGAGAATAAACATAATGCCAGCTTGTTAGAGACCTACAATACCAAGAAGGCGGAGATCATAACCTTGCTTACACCTTCGGAGGCGCTGGAACGGTAGAGAGAACATCGCTCCCTCCCCTAGAGTCTGCGATCGCTGCGGCGCGGGTCGGGAAGAAGCAGGGGAGGGGTTGCGCGACCGGGGGACCATCCAGGACTCCTGCCGCTGATTCAGTGGAGACCCGCTGACGGGGGGAAAGCTTCCGTCCACGGGGACCCCATAAATCAAGGGCATTGGGAGACCAGAGAACAGAACTGATCTGAACCCAGACTGGTGCGTGTGAGTAACAGCACCCCCCCCCCCCCCCCGCCCCGGCAAAACCACTGGGCGCAGCCATCTTGTCCCAAGGTGGAGAGCTCATAACACGCGGCTCTTGACCCCCATCTAGTGGCGACAGGCTGTAACTGCAACTGAATTCTACTACCATGCGAAAAAAACGCTGCTCTACCATCCAGCAATTTATAAAAGCCCCAGACCAGAAGGAAAACAATAAAAACACAGAATTAAGTCCTGAGGACTTGGAATTAGGTAAACTAAGTGATAATGAATTCAGAGCAGCTATAATCAAAAAACTCAATGAGGTAGAGAGAAAGATAGAGAAACAAGCTGAGTTCTGGAGTTACTTTACAAAAGAGAATGAAATCATAAAGAAGAAGCAAACAGAATTACTTGAGATGAAAAACACAATGGACCAGATAAAACAGAATACGGATGCCCTGAATTCCTGTGTAGGCAACATAGAGGAGCAAATTAGCATAATCGAGGACAGACAGGCTGAATGGCGCCAGACAGAGGAAGAAAGAGAGCTAAGAATTATAAAAATGAGGAAAATATCCGAGAAATAATGGATTCAATGAGGAGTAAGAACATAAGGATCATAGGAATTCCCGAGAATATGGAAAAGGAAAATGGAACAGAAAGTGTGCTTAACGAAATTATTAAAGAGAACTTCCCAAATCTAGGGATCAATGGAGAAATGTGTGTAGAGGAGGGTTTTAGATCTCCTAGATTTGTCAATGTAAAAAGACCTACTGCAAGGCACATAGTAGTAAAGTTGGCAAATAGGAAAGATAAGGAGAGAATACTCAGGGAAGTAAGGGAAAAAAAGAGAATAACCTATAAAGGAGCCCCTATCAGACTGTCAGCAGATTTCTCTACAGAAACCCTACAAGCTAGGAGAGAATGGAGTGATATATTCAAAGCTTTAAAGGATAAAAATCTTCAGCCAAGAATACTCTATCCAGCAAGAATTTCCTTCAGATATGAGGGAGAAATTAAATCTTTTCCAGACAAACAAAAGTTAAGGGAATTTGTAACTAAAAGCCCTCCATTATAAGAAATCCTCAAGAAGGCGCTCATACCTGAAAAAAGAAAAAAGGGAGAAAGGGGACACAATCCACAGACTAGGGAGACCGATGGATAGGACCAGAACAGGATAGCAAATATTCAATTATAGCATTAGGGTAAAGGTAAGGAAACTACCAAAGCAAGGACGATCTTAGCACTCTAACTACAAATTAGTAAGACGAGTTGGAATAAAAAATGAAAATAATTATTTAGGAGGGGAAGAGCAAAGGGTCTAAATCAGTATTGGTCAAGTAAGTAAGAGACCACCAGAGAATAGACTATATTATACACGAGATTCTAAATACAAACTTCAAGGTAGACACTAAAATAAAGGACAGGACAGAGTCACAAATCATAAATAAGGAAAAATCTAAGAAACCCAGCATAAGAAATTGCAGTATTAAATGGGTAGTCTAAAGCAAACAGGAAAAGAAACACAGGAAAACAAGATAATGAGCGACAGATTAACAGCATTAAGTTCACATGCATCAATAATCACTCTCAATGTAAACGGATTGAACTCTCCAATAAAAAGACACAGAGTGGCAAAATGGATTAAAGAACACGATCCAACAATTTGTTGCCTCCAGGAAACACACCTCAGCCCCAAGGACAAACACAGACTCAGGGTGAAGGGGTGGAGGACGATACTTCAAGCAAATAGCAAGGAAAAAAAGGCAGGTGTTGCAATTCTCATATCAGACCAAGTGGATTTCAAAATAAGACAGGTAAAGAGAGACACAGAGGGACAATATATAATGATCAAAGGGACACTTCATCAAGAAGAAATAATGCTTATAAATATCTATGCACCCAAGACAGGAGCACCAAGATTCATAAAGCAACTATTAACAGACCTAAAGGAAGATGTTAAAAGCAACGCAATAATAGTAGGGGACCTCAATACCCCACTCACATCAATGGACAGATCATCCAGACAGAAAATCAACAAGGAAATAGTGGAGCTAAATGAAAAACTAAAACAATTGGACTTAATAGACATATATAGATCACTCCACCCTGAAAGAGCTGAATACACATTCTTCTCAAGTGCACATGGAACATTCTCTAGGATAGACCATACGTTGGGAAACAAGGCAAGCCTCTACAGATTTAAAAAAATTGAAATAATAACAAGCATCTTCTCAGATCATAGTGCTATAAGGCTAGAAATTAATTACAAGAAAAAAGCTGAGAAAGGCACAAAGATTTGGAGACTAAACAACACACTACTGAACAAGCAATGGATCATTGAAGAAAAATTAAAGAAGAAATAAAAAAATACCTGGAAACAAGTGAAAATGATAGCATGCCATACCAACTCATATGGGATACAGGAAAAGCTGTGTTAAGAGGAAAATTCATCACAATACAGGCACATCTTAACAAACAAGAAAAATCCCAAATAAGCAACCTTAAAGCACACCTAAGTGAACTAGAGAAAAAAGAACAAATGAAGCCCAAAGTCAGCAGAAGGAGAGAAATAATAAAAATCAGAACAGAAATAAACACTATTGAAACGACAAAGGCAGTAGGAAGGATCAATGAGACAAAGAGCTGGTTTTTTGAGAAGATAAATAAAATTGACAAACCACTAGCCAGACTTACAAAGAAAAAAAGGGAGAAAGCTCAAATAAACAAAATCAGAAATGAGCGAGGAGAAATAACAACAGACTCTGCAGAAATACAACAGATTATAAGAGAATACTACAGAAAACTCTATGCCAACAGAATGGATAACCTAGAGGAAATGGATAAATTCTTGGACTCCTACAATCTCCCAAAGCTCACTCAAGAAGAGGCAGACAATTTGAACAGACCAATCACAAGGAAAGAGATTGAAACAGCAATCAAAAACATCCCAAAGAATAAAACCCCAGGACCAGATGGCTTTCCTGGGGAATTCTACCAAACTTTCAGAGAGGATTTAATACCTATCCTTTTCAAGCTATTCCAAAAAATTAGGGAAGATGGAACACTTCCTAACACATTCTATGAGGCCAACATCACGCTGATACCAAAACCTGACAAGGACGCCACGACAAAAGAGAACTACAGGCCAATATCACTGATGAACATAGATGCAAAAATTCTAAACAAAATTTTGGCAACCAGAATTCAGCAATTCATCAAAAGGATCATACATCAGGATCAGGTGGGATTCATACCAGGGACACAGGGATGGTTCAACATCCGCAAATCAATCAACGTGATAAACCACACCAACAAACTGAGGAATAAAAACCACATGATCATCTCAATAGATGCAGAGAAGGCATTTGACAAGATCCAACAGCCATTTATGATAAAAACTCTGAACAAAATGGGCATAGAAGGAAACTACCTCAACATAATAAAGGCCATATACGACAAACCCATAGCCAACATCATACTCAATGGGCAAAAACTGAACCCCATCCCTCTGAAAACAGGAACAAGACAAGGATGCCCTCTATCACCACTCTTATTTAACATAGTACTGGAGGTCCTGGCCAGAGCAGTCAGGCAAGAAAAAGGAATAAAAGGAATCCAAATAGGGAGCGAAGAAGTGAAACTCTCGCTGTTTGCAGACGACATGATCTTATATATAGAAAATCCCAAAGAATCCATTGGAAAACTGTTAGAAGTAATCAACAACTACAGCAAAGTTGCAGGGTATAAAATCAATTTGCATAAATCAGTAGCATTTCTATACTCCAGTAATGAACCAACAGAAAAAGAACTCAAGAATACAATACCATTCACAATCGCAACAAAAAGAATAAAAATAGATTGGGGTAAATTTAACTACGGAAGTGAAGGACCTATATAATGAAAATTACAAGGCCTTTCCAGGACCAATTCTTTGATTTCAAAAGCCGCTATATTAGAGCTTCATCAGAAAGCGTGCTTTTAGCCACACGTAACAAAGAGCTTTGATTCTTTCAGGTTACACAATAAGAATAGTTCGTTACTGCACATAAGGAGAAGTTTGGAAGGTAGGGTGGCGCCAAGGTTGGATAATTCAGCAGCTCAATGATGTCACTGGTGATCTGGTTATTCTTGGCTTTCTCCTCTCCTGTTGTGATAGGTCAGTTTTCTGTACAAGCTAGCTTTTCTTCATGGTCGTGAAGTAGATTCAGCAATATTAGGCATCACACCCAGAATCAACACCATCCAAAAGAACAAGAACGTGAAAAACAAGATATGACACCACATTTCTGGTGCCGTTTTTTTTTTTTTTTTTTTATCAGAGAGGAAACCTTTCTCGGAAGCCGCCCAGCTGATTTCTGCTCAAGTCTGTTCTCCAGAATTGGGTCACATAGCTCCCCTGCATGAATCACTGGCAAGAGAAATGGGATCATCATAATTGTTTTGGATTAATCAGATGTGTCCTCTAAGGCAGATGGGGAAATGGACACTGGTGCTCAAGCCATCAAAGAAGGAGCCACGAGAACCTGCTGCCACAGGGCAAAGGGGAGAGTGGATGTCGTTATGGGTCACTTAAATGATAAATGACAAACCTTTTTATGTGCATACATCTGTGGGCTAAGCGTTTAGAAAATATCCTGCGACACATGATAGAATCCTTAGTCCTAAGTCATTGTCTTCCCTCCTCGTTCAAAGGGCCCCTGTTCATAAATTTCTACTGCCCGAGTCCCAACTATACACCTTTGGAATATGAAAAAATACTCTTTTTAATTTCAGAAGTAAAATCTGTTTTACCTTTTCAAAAGTGAAAGTCAAACTCTGAGCTGGAGAATATCTGCATGCAGCCATGCCATCGGGGAACTATAGAGAGGTCCATTCTTAAGAGGTAGTGTGGCTTTCGTTGGCCGGTAATTGAAACACTACCTACTGAGTTCTTACTGTTCAGTCTAACAGCCCAGCTTAATATTTCCTCTTCCAAGAAGACTTCCTTAGTTCACCCAGTCTGAGGTCCTGTTTCCAGTTCTCCATGAACATTGTCTTCTCTGTAGTCTAGTTATTTAGGTCCACATTTACCTCCTCCTTGCTGACTAGTCTGTGAGCTCCTCTGGATCTGGGCCTCAATCTCATTCTGTTTCTCCAAACTGTGGTGCAGAGCTGGACATAGGAAGTATGCAGCAATATTTCTATATGTTGATAAATGAATGAATACGTGACTGAACCAGCAGAGGAGTTAGCTGAGAACAACTTAATAACATTACTGCCAATCACGCCGCTACTAATGGTTAACACCCATGAAGCACGTTACCAATGTGCTGGGCGCTTAAGAGTCGCAACCTTATGAACTGGGCATTCCTTTATTACACAATGAAGAAACTGAGGAGAGGTTTGATACTTGCTCAAGTTGACACATCTGGTACCACGAGGGGCTGGGCCTAAACTCAGTTATGCCCGACTCCAGGGTCTTAAGCACTTTGCACATCTCAGGATGTGGTTGGATTATGTTCCATCACACGGGAAAGAAACAACCTGGATAACAGAGTCTTCTTAATTTTGGTCTAAATGGACTAAATAGGGTAAAAGAGTGAGTGGGTGTGAACTTGGGGTTCTGTTTTTAAACCTCCTTAAAATTTGTGATAATTGAATAGAAAACTCTGTTGCCTTGAATGGATGTGTTTGGTTATCAAGGAGAGAAGCTTCTCGATCTGCTTGTTGAGTGCAGCGTGGAGGCCTGGTCCCTGGGATAGCCCAGGGATGAGGTGGCCTCGGCAGCAACAACAGTTTGTTAAGAAGTTCAGGCTACCCGGCGTCTCCACTTGGATTTCCTCTCTAGGCTTTGGGAAGATGTTCATGGCACTGGATGGTTGTTGACATGTGTTGATTCCATCTCTTGGCAAAGCCTAACTGGTCCAGGCCCTTTTTACAATCCAGGCACAAAACCGTCTGAAGTCAGGATTAGACACAGAAGCCCTGAGCTGTGGGCAGGAGGCATAGTAGCAGACTGTGTTAGAACATGGGCTTTGGCGTCAGAGGATTTCAGCTTTGAGCCCCGGGACTCCACAAATGTTATGCATTAGTTGTCATTTCATTATTATTCTGATCTTGACATGGTTACTAATTCCGAGAACTTGATCAAGTCATTCTTGGCCTTACAGATTTAGTTTCCTCAGCTGGAACTTGGGCGTGACAATACTCAGTTCCCAGAATTGTCATGAAGAAAAAATGAGATAAGGGAGGTGACATTGTAGCTCAGGGAGACCAGGGGCAGGCCTGGCTTTGTGGGCATGTGGCCTGTGCAGTTGCACAGGGCCCTGTGCTTAGGAGAGCTCCACGCTTGGTTTAATGATCTACTGTCGCCATCTTGAAATTCTTAATAATTTCTGAACAGGGGTCCTCACGTTTTCATTTTGCACTGGGCCCCACAAAGTCTGTAGCTGCTCTGCCTGGAGATCCCCTGGACATGTTACAGCACCAGTCCCAGGAGGAGAAAGATGCTCCCCGGAAGGAGCTGGCCAGGGAGGGGCTCTTCCTGGTTGGGAGAGCACCGTTTCCACATCTGGTGTCAAAAGGAGTGAGTGATCATCTGGACCATTTTTTGGGGAACCAGGATGTGCTCTTCCTTACCCCTGGACCTTTGCACAGCCTTTCCTCTTGCCAGTAACACTTTTCCCCTGCATGCCTGTCAAGACTGAACTCCTAGTCCTCCACATCTTTTGCTCTTTATGAGAAAAGACCTTTCAAACTTGCGAGCAAGTGGCATGATAGTATAGCCCTGGAGACGTTTGGGAATCTAGGCTTCCTTTAATGCAAGATCAATTTGTATCTCATCTTTGAGGAGTGAGTAGACATAGTGGGGAGGAATTGGACCCGGCACCAGCCAGCCTGGGTTCACATCCCAGCTCTGCCCCTTCCTAGCTCCATGACTTTGGGGGAGTTTCATAAACACTCAATCCTTTAGTCTCCTCATCTGTAAGAAGGAAATAATACTAAAATTACCTACATTCACAGGTCAGCTAGGAGGAGCAGATGAACCCATGCAGACACAGCAGCTGGAGCCATGCCTTTGCAGAGTGGGTACTCTTGTCCATAAGCTAGAATTATGATGCTTTTCCACGCTCTGTGACCTGATTAACTGAAAGACCTTTAGAATCAGTAAGGACCAGTTTGCAACTGCCCCCGGGAACTTGCTAGCTGTGCGAACCCAGGCACAAGCTGTTATATCTTGATCTTAGCCCTTCAATCCTAAGAATTCTGGGAGTAAGACCTGCGATCAGCTGCAAGAGGTAGGATGTAAGGGAAGGAGCATAGGTTCGGGTCTTAGAAGCCAGCGCTTACATTTCATCTCTTCTCTTTACCAGCTGTGTGAAATTCCAAGTTATGAAAACTCCCAGAACCTTATTTTTCTCTTTAAAAATGGGGGTAGCAGTATCATTTAGAGAGGTGCTCCTCCACAAAAGAACATAAGTTCCACAAGGAGAGGGGTTTGCTTGCTTTGGTTCTTTGCTGCATCCCTCGGACAGTGCCTAGCACTCAGGAAGTGCAAAATAAATATTTGAAGGAAGGGATTGTTGAGAGAATTAAATAGCATGATTTATGTAAAGTACCTAGCATGGAGACAGGCCCCTACATAGCAGACGCTCAGGAAAGCAACGGCTGTGGATATTTTCAAGTCAGGTGGGTGGGAACACTGTGGGTCTAGCCAAGGGCTCCATTGGGAGCGGGACTGCCTGTCCCTGCTCCTGCCCAGGCGTGCTGCTGGGATTGAGAAGAGGGATCTGCCACAGCAAGGATGAGCAGAGTTGCTGAAGTGAAAACCAGGTGCGTGGATCTCTCCAGCAGAACGAGGGGAAGGAGATGGCTGTAGGTCACGTGGCAGTTTCCACTTACGCAGCAGCAGGAAGAATGCCCCCCGACTCCCTCAGGCAGAGATGAGGCTCTCATCTCACTCTTTTCTATCAGAGTAAGCTTAGAATCGTGGTAGAGCTTAGCTTACCTGAGGAAGGTGTTTGTATTCCAGCCAGGGAGGGGCTGGGGAAGGCTGGCACCCACTGCAACACGCTGCACAAAAGCAAGCTCTGATTATCACTCCATTTGTTTTGACTAGGCAAGTGTTAGATCCTTATCAAGCAGAGAGGAGCAAATTGGTTCCAAATTTAAAAAATGAAAGAGAAGAATGATCATTTAGACAGCGTGTCAACAAGGGGCGCTGGCCTGATTCACCGGCAGCATGGCCCAGCGGAGAGTAAGGTGTGGTTTGAGTTCTGATTTCTACTCTAAGCCAGAGTATCCTCATAATACATTAGGAGAAAGTGGCTCTAGCTCAGGTGTTCTCTTTACACTCACTGAAGAGTGTGTATGAGGTGAGACCCCCTCATCAAGACCTTGAAGAGAGGCTGTGAAGTTGAGTGGAATGAACACAGTCTGTGGAATTGGGCTGGTCTCGATTTGATGCATGCTCCACTGCTTGCAGGCTGGACAATCTCAGCCTCTCTGAGCCTCAGTTCCCTAAGCAAAAGTAATAAGAACGCCAGTGTGCAGTGAGAATTAAGTGGACATTACATATAGTCTTGCTTAATAAATGTTCCCTGGGTCCATACCCCCGCAATCCAGAATCCAAGGTTCCACAATCAGATTTCAGCTCTGGCTGATTCTAGGAAAGCCAATGAGAGCTGCAATAAATGATTGAGAGAGTCTCACCCCTGATCACCTCTTCTCTAGGACCTTCCTGGAGTCTCTGGCGTCTGACTGAATTCCACAGGTTCTTGGGCGGAGGGTAGGGTGAGGGAGGGACGGCGGGAGGCAGGCCCATGGATATCTTGATATCAGGGGCAAGACTCTGCTGGGTTCTAAGTGCAGATGCCCAACCACCGAGGCAGCACTTAAGGGTAATATATGCCAGGATGTCTGAATGACATCTTCAGCATCCTCAGCCAGGCCTCATCACTGCTCCGTATATTCATCATCTGCAGAGTTATTAACACACATTTATTGAAGCCCGCTTTGTAACAGGCCTGTCCTGGCCCAAGAACACAAGAGGCGTAAGTCATGGATCCTGCCCTTATTCTTGGGACCACATGGAATAAGTCAGATAATATCCCCAAGTTACCTTGCTCCCCATCCTGCATGGCTTCCAGCCTGCTCTCTGTGCTGGACCCTTGTCCACAGGACATAAACTAGTTCATCCATTCCTGTCCTAATGTATAATCTCCCAAACTGGAGATGCTTCATGAAGTATGGAATAGGAGGTCTGGATGCATAGAGTACAGGGTTTCAGATTCCAGATGCCTGGTGTCTCCATTTCAAGAACCAATAAAAGACAAAGTAGAATTAGCCTCATCGTTTGCCCACATCTCTTTTGCCATCTCTGTGCAAGGCATTGCTATGATTCTGCCATGAAAAATATTTAACAAAGTCAAAATACCATCTGCAGAAATTAGCAGGGGGGGATATTGGGTTTAAGTAGGAACAAGTCATGTGTGCGTGCATTTTGAGAGGTAGAAAAACCAAGAGCATAAATGTAAGATGGAAAGAGAGTGTTGTCGGAGGGAACACAGAGGGGGCAGTTATGAGGTTGGTCTCTGGCTCGCTCTTCTCCTCTCACTGATATAATGCACGTCTTTGGCTTTCTACGTGGACTGGCAAGTTAATATCTCCAACTCAGATACATCCTCAGTGTTCCATATTTGTATATCCAATTGCCTCTTAACACTTTCTCTTAGGTGTTTCAAAATACTCCGAACTGAAGCCATGCTCTTCATGACTCCCTTCCTCAAGTCTGCTTCTCTTTCTGATTTCCCTCTATCGGTGAAGTCACCGTGATCCATTCACTTGCACAAAGCGCAAACTTAGGAATCATTTGTGACATCTCTTTCTCCCTCCATCCCCCATCTCCAATTCATCACCAGCCTGTTGACTTTAATTCCTAAAAGTCACTCGAGTCGATCTACTTCTCTTCCACCTCCTGCCAATATGCTAGTCCAAACTGCCATTTCTTTCCTCAAAACTCCCCACAGTCTTCCAGCTGGTCTTCTTGCATGCAGTTTCTTCCTCACCCTGCACCCAGAGGGATTCTCCCCAGATGCGTCTCTGATCACACCATCCTGCCATTGACTCTGTCCTCATAGGGACATACTAAAACTCTTCAGTGGCGGCTCCTTGCTCATATGATAAAGATATGCTCTAGAGCTGGAGACAAAGTGAGCTCCCCCGAGCTGAGCACGGAAGTGGGAGTGGAGGAAGGATCCTTTATCAAGGCCAGGTACGAAGCTGTTACAGCACAAGGAGAAGTGGATGCTGGTCATGGAGAGACAGCAGACATCCACTACAAGGACAGTCTCTCAAGGGAGAGTTTTGTCAAGGAAGAACTTTGCAAGAGATTAACAGGATTTCAAGACCCTGTACAGGTGGGCTGAGATAATGGTTTCAGCAAGAGACTAAGAGACCTTAGAGGCTTAGGGAAAAGCTGACTGAGTGGAATCAGGGCACGTATATCAAGTTTAGGGCAGCGTTAGTAAGACCACACTAGTGGTGAGGCCAAGGCACCTAATATGCATCTGACTGCTGAAGACTTCCAGTTCATGGAGCTATACAGGAGCAGGCTGGGGCTGACAGGAGTCTGGCATGACTTGGTCATACTGAACCTCCGTTGGCTTCTCCCTGCTCAGAAACCATCTGTTCTATAATGTCTTCTAGAATTGAACTGGGATATGATGTTGTACTACCCGATCTCTAATTCCTGGGAGTCAGCCTTGAATCTTTGTTCTTGCCTGAAAATGAGCTCAATTGCTCATCGCCAGTCTCCTGGTGTCTCTCTCACCTACCTACCCTGAAGATTTCTTCTTTCTTTCTTGAAGTTGAACTTATATTTCATAATAGGTGCCTCTGTTTAATCCACCGTTTGAAGTGCTGGAGGAGCAAGGAAGGCCAGATGAGTTTCTTCCCTCTCAGCCCATCTTCTGTGTCTCTCTAGAGACATTAAAAAAAAAAAAAGCCAGCTCTCTGTTTAAAAGCCTCCAATTTTCTGCAGACTAAAGTTCAGCCGCTCTAATGTGGCACATGGAATTCTTTGTAACACAGCCTGCATCTTGTAGGGTTTCTTGGTTACAGGCACAGTAACTATCTCTGAATGGTGCAAGCCTTAGAAAGCTCATGGAATGGAAGGCATAGCTGATCAAAGAAGCCTAAGAAAGGACTGGAACCAGCAGACCTCCAATAATCCAGAGAATAGGACTTAAGCGACACTCTCTTCAAGACGCTGTGGCTGGTACAAACCAGCTCCAAGACATTTCCCTCAGCCCCTCCGTTCATGATTTAAATTCCTAAGAACCACCTCCCACCACCATTGTGTGGCTTCTTAGAGGAAATCCCAACCAAGGTGTCCCACGTCCCTTGGGTAAGGAGCAGTGACCTAAGCTCAGCCGGCTTGATTGCGGAGGGCAGCGCCATTCTTAAGCCCATGCAGAAAACATCCCTGCACTGAGTCATCCGCCCTAGAAGTCTCCACTCTAGTCCTTCTCCCATCACGTCTTCCCAGGGGATAAGGAGGCCACAGGCCAAGGGCACTTGCCCACCTCAACCTGCACCCTCTCTTCTGGACCATTCTCTTGGTCACAGAGACCCTGGACTTCCCTGCCCAAGTTGGCTCTTCCCTGGATCTGTCCTCCCGAGGGCACATGGCACATGAAAGCCAGAGGGGATGTAAAGACTGCTGTCCACCCATTTTCACTGTGCAGGTTATGATGTACTCACACACGTACAAAAAGCCACTACAGTGATGGGCAGAGCTGGGAGTAGGAAGAGAAGTGGGGAACAGGCTGAGGGTAGGGATCCGGGAGCCATAAGCCAGGAGCCAGCTCTCCCCATGCTGCTATATTCTGGCAAGAAAATCTGAGAAGCCAGAGGATTCCAAATTTGAACTTGGCCTTCCAGGTCATTATGAAGATAGGAGGATAGTACATATTTTAAATGACACTTTAATAGATTGCTTTATCACTTTCAAATCCCTGGGCATGTGGTATATGGCCCTTCATTTGTACGCTTCCTCTGGGTCCTGCAAGGGTATAGGCAGGTCGGTCAAAGAGCATCAGGATGCTGCTACCCGAGGAAGAGGCCAGTGATGTCCACGTGCTGTTGAGATCCCATGTTCCCACCCCTGTGTCTAGTGACCCAGCGCCCCGTGACTCAGCTGCCCAGGCCCTGAGCAGACCCTGCAAATGCCGGAGGCTCCCAACTGTCTCCCTGCCTCCACGTTAGCCCCCTGGAGTCCTCTCAGTCAAGCATCCAGAGGTATCTTTAAACATATAATGAATCAAGCCACTTCCCAGTTTAAAAGCCTACGGTGACCGCTCCCCACCCCCACCTACCCCGCCCAGAGGAAAAGTCAAAATCCTTTCCACATTTCGCAAAGCTTTGCACGACACCTCCCAGCCTCCATCCACCGTCTCTCTGTCCTCTTGCTGACCCACTCCAGCCATGCTGTCCTTCTGGTGGTCGCTGAGACACGTCAAGCTCAGCCCTGCATGGGGTCCTCTGCACCTGCTGTCCTTGTGGCTGGAACATTCTTCCCTTGGTTGTCCCCATGGCTAGCTCTTTCAGCTCCTTCAGCTCTCTGTTTATGCTACTTCCTAGCACAATCTTCTCTGGTGACCCCAACTAAAATAGGGGGCCCCGTTCCCACCGCAGCATCTCCCACCTCCTTTCCCTGCATTATTCTCCGCACAGCACTCCCCGTCACACTATGCGTCTTGATTGTTTCTTGCACGTTATCTATCTAGACAGACTAGAAGAGAAGCAACGTGCGGGCAGGGACCTTTGTCTGTCTGTTCCCTGCTGTCTCTCCAGCACCTGGAACACTCCTGAGCTCAGAGGTGACACTCCACAAATGTTTGTTGAGTGAATAATGGGATGAATGAATGAAAGCATACATGCCATGCCCCTGAGCCCCTGCATATGGTCCCCTCTCTGTCTGGGATGCCACCATCATCATCTCCTTCAAGGCCTAGCTCAGCATTACCCTATCTCTGCGGCACCTCCTCCTCTCCATCCCACCCCAGCAGCATTGTTTTTGGTTCCCCCATCATGCTTTACACATACTTCTCTGATAATACTCACTACATTCAATTATTGTCTGGTGTTTTTTTTTCTTTTAAAAGATGTACATAAGCAGTACATGAATACATTCACTTTATTAAATATTCAAACAATATAGTAAGCGAAAGATCTCCTCTAGGCTACTCTCAAAATCTACCTTTCCTTTCCAGAAGTAATCTTGTCTGGGAATTTACATACACATACATGGATAAAAAAGTAAAGTTTTGTTTTGAGTGTGCATGTGTGTGCTTTATTATACCTATGTTCTGGCATTTTCTATGATTTGCATCTTTGACACAGAGTACTTTGTGTGATTGTCTGTTTTGTACCTGTATGCATTTAAATCACTTTAAAAAATAATTTAGCATTGAATTAGATAGAATGAAGGCATGAAGATTTAGTTGGCCATTCCCCATCTTATGGGTATTTAGATGGTTCACATTGCTGCAGCCATGCCACAGTGAAAGTTCCTACACAGGTCTGTTAGAGCATATGTGTTTCTCCAGACTACATACCTAGAAGGGAAATAGAGGATTTGAAAAGTGTGCAGATTTTAACCTGTCAATTCACCCTTTAAAAAGCCTGTAAAAATTATGCTTCTGTGAAGGTGGGATATTTTTAATATTTGCCTATTTGCTGGGAGAAAATGTCTCATTCGAGTTTTGTTTTTCATTTCCCTGATTATTGCTGAAGTTTACATGTTTGTCTATATTTATTAGAATTTAGTTTCTCTTGTGACTCGTTTTTCCATCTTCTTGGCCCGTTTTTCTTTTCTCTTGCTGTCACTATCTTACGTGCCTGTTTGTTTTACTTGACTGTGAGCTCCTTCAGGTGGTCATCACATCTTATTTATCAAGGTTTCCCCTTCCAGAGCACACAGACAGTGCTTAATGAATGTATATCCAATTGCATTATTGAAGCCATAGGCATTACCCTTTATCATGGTTATCATCATTATCATCCTCCTCATCACCGCCAGTACCATTTATTTAGTCTCACAGGATGCTAAGCCCTGTCTCGGGAGGTGTGCGTATATAGTCTCTCATCTTCCTAATACCTCGCCCAACAAAGTGACTATTGGTAGCTCTGTTTTACAGATAAAGCAGTTGAGACTCATGCAAGTTACACGGGCTGCCCAAGGACACTCAGCCGGATTATGAAGGGAGGGGTTATGGAGCAGAGTCTTTTCAGCCTGGTTCCAAAGTATGTGCAGTCTCCCTTAGAGCAATTGGCCTCTTCCTGGCCACGCATTAGAATCACCTGAACAGGCTTTTAAATGATAGCTATATCCAGTCCTACCCCAGGCCAATTGATTCAGAAACTCTGGGACTAGGTCTGGGGAAGTGGTGTTATAAAAATCCCTACATGATTTTGATGTGCAGAAATGGTTGAAAACCTTTGGTCTACATTGGGAGTGAACCAGCTTTTTTTGTAAAGTGCCAGATAGTAAATATTTTAGACTTTGCCTGCCATACAGTCTCTGTGGCAACTATCCACCTTTGCTGTTGTAGGGTCAAAACAGCCAAAGACAAAAATGAACGAACATGACTGTGTTCCAATTGAAACCCATTTACAAAAACAAACGGCAGCCAAATTTGGTCCATGGGCTGTAGTTTGTGGACCCCTAGTCTATATCATAATACTTCGAAGATCTTGGAATTTCGGATTGTCCCAGTCAAACCAGGACATCTGGTCACATTAATTACCTTGCTAAGTCTCAAGGACAGTGGCATGAGAATCTTTGCCCCACCTCAACAGATTCTGCTTCAGTAGGTTGGGGCCTGGGCATCTGCATTTCAACAAGGGATGCAGCTGATTCTGATGTAAGCAGACTTCGTGGGTCCTTACTGCAAGAATCACTGGGCTACCAAAGCATAATGTTCTTGGCAAGTAGCGAAAGCTTGGCTGGAGAAGCAGAACTGGTTCTTATCCAACAATTCTTTAAGCTCATGGATAGACATTTTGTGCGTCCCTGCCTGCCTTATGTTCCAGCATCCTGCCTCCAAGGTTCTGGAACCTTGGGTGCCCCAGCATCACATCTTCCCAGTCTGCACGTTGGCAGAGAAGGAAGCCGTCCTGCCTCTTCATCTCTGAAATTAGTAGAAGACCAAAGTCCTTGTATATTTCAAAATATTGAAGAAGAAAGTGACTGTTTAACCACCTACGTGATAAAACTGATACTGGCATTTATCAGTCTGTGTGTGTGTGTGTGTGTGTGTGTGTGTTTTAATAGTTCAGTAGTTAGAAAATGGAGCCTCCATTTTCCCGTCATCCGCTTTGAAGCTATGTAGTGGGTGAATGCCATCATTTCTGTTTCCGACCTCTTTAGCATCCATTATTTCTCTGTTGTCCACATCTAATAGTCTGGATCCTTTTAGTTGTTGATGGCGCAGCGATTACTGGGGCTGCTGCTTTAGGATGACTTCCAAATGCATCTGAACAGTTGAATTTACTTACTGCTTCCCTCCTGAAAGCTTTTTAGCATGATCCAGCTGGGGTGGTTTCATCGGGAAAACCATTATTTGCGGCTCTCTTTTTTTGAGGGGTAGAAATAAATTTCCCAAAAGGTGAAAGTGGACGCTGTTCATTGTGGATCTGCAATCTTACTTTTTCTTCTCTCTCCTTCTTACATTCCATTTGCACAGTTTTTCTCAGGAATGACTTCTTTCTGGGGAAATGGAATGTTCTAAATGGCACGATTGAGTCAAATCAATGTTTAGAGTGGTTTGGACTTTTAAGCCTTTTGCTGGATTTTGGCAGTATCATTTTATACTGTAAAACCCCTTTTTCCCAGGTAACCTATAATATTCATATTGAACATTATTCACAGCTTTCTAACACCCCCTCATTTCACTTAGCTATCAGCTAAGCAAATAGTGCTCAAGAGTTAAAAATATGCTATTCTTCCTCTACAGCACATGCACTTTTATGTGAAAGGGGAACCGCTCTGTGTTCCTAATCTCTATATACATATCTATCTGTGCATGTAGTAGCTTTCAACACTGTAATTAGACACAGAAACCACACCGTGCCAACACAGTGCACACATGCAGGTTTATAGAGCAGCTGTGACAAGTATATAATATGGTAAGACACCTTTTCACCAGCTGGGACAAATTCTAGAGTATACAAGGAGAGTTTCAAATGAAAATTAGGTAGAAGAATCTGAACTATTTCATGCAGGAGGACTGCACAGATGAAAATATCTAGGACGCCTCTCTGGAAGAGTGTATTTGAGAGGCAATGTGCAATACTGGAAGGCTGATAGCTCAAGGAGTCCAATCCTCTTGGATTTAAATCCCAGCCAAGGTGCTGTGTGATCTTGGGCAGGTTGCTTTACCTCTCTGAGACTCAAGTACCCTGTTACGTCACAGAGATAATAGCAGCACGTTTACCTCATGGGGCTCGTGTGAGGATTAAGTGAGGTAACAAATGTCAGGCTGCAGACACACTTTCATCATCTGAGGATCGGAACCACAGTGTGGTGATGAAAATGAAAGGAGATACGTCATCATTACAACAGAACTCTCTGGAATATGCCCCTCCCTGCCACACACACAGCAAATATGAGTCTCTTTTGTGAACTGTCAATGTTAATAGCATCCACATTTACTCAGCTACCCTCATAAAAAAATTAGAAGCTACACTTAAATGGTTTCTCTCTCCTCCTACCTGTCCCCTTCTTCTGGTGCCTGATCCCCCATGGTCACTTGGTACCAAATTGTGCCATTCAGCCTCCGAAATAACTTTCTAATTCGGTCTCCTCAGCTTCATCCTCCCTGTCACTGCCTCAGTTCAGACCCTTATTGTCTTTTGTCTGGATTAATGCAAGAACCTCTTAACCAATTTCAGTATCTTCGGCTTGGATCCTCCATGATCCATTAGTAGCCCCATTTTACAGATTAGAAAATTGAGACAGAGAGAGGTTCAATCAAGAGCCCCAAATCACACAGCTGGTAAGTGGTATTATAGGGATTCCAACCTCAGCAGCCTGGCTCTAGGATCTCTGCCCTTTCCTGCCTTGGAGCTTGGTGCAGTGCATTATTTGGTTGTGGAAATCGGCAGTACCTCCTACGTCTGGTAATTGCCTGGAGTGAGTCCTGTTTCCCCCTCACCAGATGTTTCCTTAGAGCTGCTCTAAGTGATACATCGATCCTGCATGAGCTCCAAGGAGCAGCCAAGCCATTCTGCAGGAAGAGAGCGGGTGAAGGAGGAACAGGCAGAAATGTACAAATGAGTTCTGGTGGGAGACCATCAGTGCATCGTGGATGCTGTCCAGAGGCTGACGTGGGCCACGTATAAAAAGAAGAGGCTGAACTAGGGATGGAGAAAGTAGGGATTCAGGTCCATTTCAGCATTTCAGGAGTCTGGTCCAGTGGGTGGGGCCTGGCACGAAGAACTGCCAGCGGGGATGATGCTGGGATTCTGGCAGTATCAGAGGCTGCTGGTTTAGAGCAGGATCGCAGGCAGACGTGATGCTGTGGTACCACAGGGACAGATCATCCATGTTCCCGTGAAGCCACAGCCACTCTGAAGCCGGGGCCAGGGCTTTCCCACGCCCTGTGGTCGTAGGCACTAGAGTGGCAGGAAAAGTAAACTGAGAAACTACAAGTTTCTCCTTGTAGAAACCTTACTCATTCTTTAAAGCTCACTTAAAAATTAATATTTATCTAAGGAATCCATACTTGTGCCTTTAAAATCAAATAGTACTGAAGGCTTTATAAAGGACCGTGACAGGCCCTCCCCAACCTCACAACCCCAGTCCTTTCTATCCCCCCAGTTCCATTCCCCATGGAAACCACTTGAGCCATTTCTATCCTAGCTGTTCTTGTGTTTACCTCCATTTATATAACTAGTACGAATACTTGTATTTAAAAGTAATTTTAAAATATTAGACACTAACTTCTTGCCGTGGTAGATAAAATTTGAGTAGGTAAAATTGCAGGTGGATGAAATTTGGTCGACACCCCATTCCCCTCTTCACTCTTCTCAGTCTGTCCTCACTTAAATCTTTATTCATGCAAAGTTCATCTTGGCATGGAAGGTGACCCCTTTCCTGGAACGTGTTCAGAGACTGCTCCTCCCCTGCTCCCACAGAGCTGTGTATCTCTCTTAGTGCACTGTTCCCCTTGCCCTTCCACGTTGGGGTTATCTATAGAACAGGTCACACAGCTGTGGTCTTTACTGCTGTGTGCCCGATATTGGTAAACCCTGCTCTTCTTCCCTGTCCCTAGCCATCTCTATATCTCTCTGCTTTGCCAGTCTCTGGGTGGGGGGAAACCAAAGTGGGTACTTCCTGTGTGCCCTGAAAGGCTGGGACGCCGGTCGTTCACTCTGCTCTCTCTTTCCCTGAAAGGAGAGCTCTTTCTAGCTGAGGAGTTCCCTCTTAGCACTGAGTAATGCCAGCTTAAAGGACGGGGTGATGCAGGCAAAATGAAGCTGTTCTTCTTTCTCTTTATGTGTGGTTATTCTCACATTTTTTGTTCCGCTATGTTGCTAAAGTTTCTTAAGAGGGCTTTAGAGCTCTCCCAGAACTCTTTTTGATCATGGGTAGGTAGCAGTCTAATTGTTGATCTTTCTGGGAGGACAGAGGCTAACATCTCCTACTCCCCCATCTTGGTGACATCACTCACTAACACATCGTTAAGGATTTTTCATTTATATTCATGAGGGATAGTGGTCTTGTCTTTGCATGTGATGTCTTCACTTGCCATTGAAATTAAGGTGACTCTGGCCTAATAGAATGATGTGAGACCAGCTCTCTCCTTCTAATATTTTCTGAAATAGATGGTGGGAGATTGGGATTATTTTCTCCATTAATAGTCAATGGAATTCACCAGTTGAGTCATCTGAATCTGGGCTTTTCTTCCCTGAAAGGGTTTTAATTAGTAATTTAACTTTCTTGTTTGTTACAGATCTATGGAGATTTTCTATTTCTCTTTGAGTCAGTTTTGGAAATTTGGATCTAAGAATTTGCCAATATCTTATAAATTGTCTAATTTGTGGCATAAAGTTGTTCATAATATTCTCTTATAATCCTTTAATTTCTCTGTGGGTGTCCCTTTCTAATTTCTGATTTTGGTAAATTCTATCTTCTCTCTTCCTTGGGGATGCTAGCTAAGGGATTGTCAACTTTATGTGGTAAACAGCCAATTTCTGGTTTTATTGATGTTGGTGTTTTGTATTTCACAGACGTGTTCTAATCTTTTGTATTTCCTTTCTTTTGCTTGTTTTCAGTTTGGTTTATTTTCCTTTCTT
Organism: Equus caballus; assembly: GCF_041296265.1. Lineage (NCBI taxonomy): Eukaryota > Metazoa > Chordata > Mammalia > Perissodactyla > Equidae > Equus > Equus caballus. The sequence continues at coordinate 1,064,699 of NW_027222395.1, forward strand.
TCCTTTCTTAGGGTAGGAACTTAAATTATTGATTTGAGACTTTCCTCTCTTCCACTATAGGTGTTTAATACTCTAAATTTCTCTCTAAGTACTGCTTTAGGCACATCCCATAGACTTTGATATTCTATTTTTTAAATTTTCATTCACTTCAAAGTACTTTCAAATTTTGTTCCCAATTTATTCTTTGACTCATATGTTATTCAGATGGGTGTCATTTAAGTTCCAAATGTTTGTGGATATCCCAGATATATTCCATTCTTGATAGCTCACATTCCATTGTGGTTGGAGAACATATTTTATATAATTTCATTCTTGCTAAATCTGTTGAATTTATTTTATGGCTGAGTACACGGTCTATCCTGGAGCATGTTCCATGTGGTATTGAAAAGAATGTGTGTTTTGTAGTCATTGAGTGCAGTGATCTATACACGTCACTTAATTTAATTTGGTTGATAGTGCTGTTCAAGTCTTGTATAACCTTGCTGATTGTCTTTCCTCTTTTTAATCCATTATGGACAGGAGGCAGTTGAAATTTCCAAGTATTGTTGAATTGTCTCTTTCTCCTTTCGTTTCCGTCAAATTTTACTTCACGTATCTTGAAGCTCTGTTGTTACATTTGTAAGCATTGATAATTTTTATATCTTTCTGATTTAATGACATTTTGTCATTTGGATATGTCCCTCTTTGCTTCTAATAATATTTCTTGTTTTAAAATCTACATTGTCCAGTATTAACACAACCCTCCAGCAATCTTTTGGTAACTATTTGTGTGATGTGTCTTTTCCATCCTTCTAGTTTCAACTTCTGTTTGTCTTTGAATCTAAGATGTGTCTTTTGTAGATCACGTATAGTTGGATCTTGCTTTATTATTCATTTTCCCAATCTCTGTCTTCTAATTGTTTTTTTTAGACCATTCACATTTAGTGCAGTTATTGATAGGATCAGAGTTACATTTGCCATTTTGCTATTTGTTTTCTTTGTCTTCAGGCTTTTTTCTTCTCTGTCCTTCCTTTATTAACTTCTTTTGTGCTAAATAAATCTTTCAGTATATCATTTTAATTCCTCTATTGAATATTTTTTACTGTTTTTGAGCTATTTTCCTAGTGTCTGTGGTAGGGATTCCAATATGCATTTTAACTGACTATGGTCTATTTCAAACGAATATTAACTTAATTCCTATGAAATATAGAATGTTTCCTCCAATGTAACTCTGTTACTTTCCCCTCTTGTGCTCTTGTTTTTATATATATTATATCTATATATGTTACAAAACCAATACTAGAATGTTACAGTTATTTCTTTGTACAATCTCATGTCTTTTAAAGAATTTAACAGAAGAAATGAGAAAATATATTTATAGATTCTTTTTTTTAAAACCCAGAAATTTATTACTTCTGGCTCTCTTAATTTCTTCCAGCTGATTCGAGGTACTGTCTGATGTCATTTTCTTCCAGCCCAAAGAATTTCCTTTAGTATTTCTCACAATTCAGTTCTGATATCAAGAAATTCTTCCAGTCCTTTTAAATTTAAGAATGTCCTTATTTCACCTTTATAATTAGTGGATAGTCTTGCTGGATAAAAAAATTCTTCGTTACCATTTTTTCTTTCAGTATTTTGAATATGCCATTTCACTGCCTTCTAGGGTCTATTTTCTCTGATGAGCAGTTAGATATTATTTATGTTGATGCTCTCCTGTACATGTTCAGTTGTTTTTCTCTTTCTTAAGATTTTCTCTTTGTGTGTGGCTTACAACAGTTTGACTATGATGTGTCTAGGTAAAACTATATCTTTGTATTTATCCTACTTGGAGTTCAGTAAGCTTCTTGGATGTGTAAATTAACATTGTTTCATCAACTTTGGGAAGTTTTGGACATTATTTCTTCAAACAATTACAATAACTATTAGATCCACAATTTGAGGAGGTGTATTACATGAGATTTGGGACATTTACTGGGAAAGTCTAGGAACCTGGAAATTGGAATGATTACATGTATTTGGATTCACATATAGCTGAACTCATTGGGCACAATGAGTCTCCCTTGATTTCATAAGCAGTTGTTTCTCCCTGTGTGAGGCTGTTCCTTCATTGCTGGTATTCAACTATAGGATGAATCTCAAAATCATTATCCTGAGTGAAAAAAAAGCCACACAAAAATACACTGTATGATTCCTTTTGCATGAAACCCTAAAAAGATAAAACTAATCTAATATTGACAGGTGTAGAGAGAAACAGTTCCCAGATGGAGGTGTCTGAACAGTTTGAAAAGTGATCCAATATACTGGGGCTCTCAATAGATTGCCTCAATTACTCACTCAGATAAGGTTTGAATACAAGAATATCTTCAAGAGGGACATTATGTTCCTCAATATTTTATAAAATGATCACTAGCCATATGAGGGTGAATGCCAGGTAAGTACACCTCCCCCAATTACTGCGAGGATGGATCAGTGTGAGGTCAAGATTAAGGTGAAGAAATTGTATTCCTTCACTTACATGGATTTACCGAGCATCTAGGAAGCCCAAAGTTATTATCAGAGGAGAAGGATATGGTCAAACATATACTACTACTTGGTCAGAACAGATGTTCTAAACTCTGTGCACTTTGCCTGGCAGGTGTACACTTGCCTCTGCACAGCTTTGAGGCTTATTAGACAGTTCAAGTTTGTTGTACCTGCCACACACTCTGCAATTTTAAGGCCTTTAAGGTATACTAAAAGTCACTGCTTTGAGGAGCTTAGAAAAAGAAGTGAAGAGTAACTGAATTCTGACAGTGTCTGTCTCACTTCTCTCTCTCTCTCCAAATCCTAAGGGGTGATCCTAGTATAAGTTACCCCTGAAGGAGATACACACTATCCTCAGGCCCTGTCCGAACTTCCTTACTGGCTCCAGGCCCATGATAGGAATAAAAAACCAGCTATGTTCAGAGTAAAATTGCAAGAAATCCAGAAATTAAAAAACCAAAAACACAAAAGGAACTCAAGATCTTGCCCAATAAAGCAGAAACTAGGTAGCACATAAGGGGGTGGATCCTTACCATATTAGATTAGGAAGGATGAATTATGTTTGGATAGGCTCAAATTAATCAATATGAGTATACTCCCTGTGGACTCAGGAGCAGCCCATGTTGCATTTCAAAGCAATGAAATATGTATTTTCTCTAATGGGATACTGACAAATGTTTTTTGAAACTCTTAGAGTGTTTCTCATGTGCAGCCATCTTTTGTGGTGATATGAAGGGATCAGTGGTGGTGGCTCTTTGATCATGAAGTTCATTGAAATGAAATAGATGGGTATTCTACTAAGATGCTTCTTGAGATATATATCTATATACATGTGAAATTCTGGATCTTGTGGGCAGAAAACGAACACAAATCACCACAACAGGGATTTAGATTCTCTTTCTAAATCCTTGATATATCCTACTTTATAGACAGGAGGCTTTGACTAAAGGGAAGGCTGGGTCCCTTTGACAAAATTCCTCATAACTTGGTCACAAGAATATACAATTAAACATTCCCCAAAAGTCCCCAAGGGAGACCTGTGGCCACATACCCATCAACTCTCCTTCAAACTGGGTTTACAGTGTATGGTGGCATCATTGGAAATTATGGCTGCTACGATTACAGTCTCACTTAGGGGTGGTTCTGAAATGTGTGGTGAAAAAAAAATCTTCCCAGTGGGTAGAGTTTAAGGAGGTATATTTAGTTCACTTTGTGAAGAACTGACATGTACTTGAGTTTCGATTTATACTGATTTATGTCCAGTAGCTCAGTGAGTTGACAGGTAGTAGGGGGCTAAACAAGAATAAGACTGGAAAATTGGTGACCAAAAGGTCTAGAAGAGACACATGCGGATGGAATTCTAAGAATAGGTATTGAATGGGGTTTATAAATGCTTAACGGAGGATAGGATATCAGAGGGAAGAGAACAAGTGAGGTGTTGGGTATTTATTCCTTTGGCTCTCCGTGCTGAGCCATGTAATGGGCATTCACAATGTTTCTCTTCCTAAGACCACAGCTCTCATAAGGGTGGCCTTTTGTGCTAAGTTCTGATAATGTCACCTACTCTCACTACAGCCCTGGGGGCGATAATAACTCTCTACCAACACTAGTTACAGGATGCTTCACTAACCCTACCCACATTTTTAGAGCCCTATTTATTAGACTCTCCTCAAGTGTCCCATGGTTTCTTGACAACTGACACCTGTTTCTTCAGGGGACCCTGACTAATAGGCCCCACAACAAGCCTGATCATAAACTCCATGGGGGTAGGGAATTTACTCTCTTTTATTTGATGTTGCTATCCCAGCACCTAGAATGATGTCGATTGTACAGTCAGTTTTCAATAAATGTTTGTTAAACGACATATGTGTGACCACTTTCTCTCCTTCGTGATCTTTATGTTAAAGTCTATTATGATTGATTTAATATAGTTTAACCAGCATTCTTGTGCTTTTGTCTGTAATTTGGTAAAGAATGACAAAGAATTATAAACGTCAGCAAAAAGCAAGCAAACTTGTCGTTATGTGCATGGAAATCCAAGATATTTAACATAAAAATTTCTGAAACAATAAGAGAATTCAGCAAGAATCAATGTTAATGTAGAAGACCCAACAGATTTCCTATAAACATCCACCCCTGGAGCACCTGTGCAGACCCTCAGTAGAATCTGCACACTGGGCCCCAGGCGCGCCAGGATGGGGCTCAGGGGTTGGTGGGTCCGGCGGCTGTAAAGGAACAGGGTGGAGGTCCCAGGTTGAAAAATTGTAAAATTATAATTTTACAGCTATATAATTTAACTACTTCAGTCGGCATGTCTTTTTCTTTTTACAAAGTCAATTTTCCTACCTAACTCCAAATTTTTTTCACACCATCTAAGTAATATTTTAATATTTTCCATATCCAATCCGTATTCAAATTTCCCCAATTACCTCCAAATGACTTATGAAAAAAATGCTATTTTAATCGGGAGCCAATAGCGGACTACCCTTTGCATTTGACAGCAGAGTTCAGGCTTAACCCTTAACCTCTTCGGGCTCGGAGGACCCTGGGCAGGAGAGATTTAAGAACACCGTCCTCCCGCTTTCGCGGAAAGGCCAAAAGTGACTTGAAATGTAGACGCGGAGGCCTATGGGAAATGTAGTTTTAAATAGGTGAGGTTCACCGCCTGGACTCCGGGAACGGGACGCCACGCTCCTTCTGCGCATGTGCAGCCGTAGCCTCCTCGTTTGTCTTCTCAGGACTCCAGAGAACCGTTGGGGAACTTTGGGGTGTGCTCGGAAAATGCAGGGTGCGCACCGAGGGCGAGGGACTAGCTGGGAAGGGTGTGCCTGTGCTTGGGGATGGGAGCAGGAAGTGTCTGGGACCTCGTCGCCCCCCGCGGCGGTGTATAAACCCGGGCGGGCCGTCAGAGCGGGTAAGGCCGATGGGGGAGACCCCGGCCCTCGGGCTGCCGGGGGGCGCAGGTGTTCGGGGCGGTCCGGGATGCCCGAGGATCGTGTGACCAGCCCGCCTGCAGCCCGACCGGAGAGAAGCCCATGTCGGCGGCGGTGGGTGCGGGAGGGAGGAGTGCGTTTATCAGGCGGACGGTGACCGTGGGTCTGCGGTGGAGCCCGAGCTCTGGAGCACTACAGGCCCGGTCAGTGCCAGCTCTGTCACCTGTTAGCAGGGGCGACAGAAGGAACCTGGGCGAGAGTCAGGGTTCTCATCTATAAATATTAATAATGATTGTTTCACGGCGACGTTTGGAAACATAGATCACTGTTTTAGACAAGTGCCAGGTAGGAAGCCTTAAGTAAGTGACAACTGCTGTTATAGTTAGAGGACGCTTTGTTTTTTTACTGGATAGTTTAATGTACCCTGACAACCACTTCACCAGAAACCGAGGCTCGGGTCGGTGGCCCGATGTGCTCGAGTCAGGAGCTCCCAGCCAGGGAATTTGGATTCGAGGGCAGGTGTGCTTGGCTTCAGTCTCAGGCTTTGTCTGATGTCACACCTGCCCAAGACTGGCATTACAGCCTTCACAGCACTTAGGAACATGGCCTGTCCCTGCGTCCCCAGGGATGTAAAGGAAAGGATGTGGATGGAATCCCACCATGTGTCACATGTATCCTGGGATTTCTAGTGTCTCTTCAGGTCCCTTGGGTCAGACAGAGGTGCCTGGCCCCCTCTGCATTGTCAGGCTTTCTGTCCTTGAAGTCTGACGTTATAATGAATTCTAAGAGTCAGCCTTTTTGCCCCTAAGATGAATTTATTTCTCAGATCCATGTCCCAGTTGCCTTGAAACAAACCAGCCCTTGTGAGGCAGGAAGCAGGGGGCCTCTGTGAGGGAGTCTTACCTGGAAGAGAGCGCCCCTCTGACCTTAGACCTCTCTCCAGAGCTTCAGAGCAGAGACAAGAGCCCAGAAAGGAGCAGATGCTAGATTTGCAAGATCAGAAGCAGGTCTTGATCCTCCTGCCCAGAATGAACCAGACTTGATGATGCCACCTTCAGGAGCCACCACACTGTGTGACAGTGGGGCATTTGGGCCGTCCCTGGGAAGTACAGGTGAGCTGGGGTGGCCCAGGGGCAGGCTGCTCAGGAAAGCCTGCTTTGTTGGAGAGCCGTGAGGGCAAGGTCTGGGGGTAAGGGACAACCAGGCAGAGGGAGGAAGTTCTGTCTCCGGTCCCCTTAAATGGCCCCCGCTATTTACAGATGCGCTGCTGTCACACATGTCCACCACCACATGTGACATTAGTGACGTTATCCTGATGTCACAGGATCCAAGAATGATGATCTGTGAAGAGTTTTCCAAGGTCACCTACTTCTAACTCTTTTGAAAGATTTAAAGACATTGGGCCTGAAAATTTCAGTGACTTGTCCAGGGAAACGCAGTTTGTGACAGTTCACTCTCTCACAGGTAAGTTACCAAAAGCATCTATCGAAAGGGCCTTTTGAGAAATACTTCCCAGCTGAAATGAACAATTACAAATTCCTGCCTTAAATCCTCCCATCTCTTTTACTAGGCTTTCCGTGGATTGTGTATACCAGGGGTTGAATAATATTACTGAGAAAAATAGATAAATGATGCATACTGAGCATTTTTCTGCTAAGTTAACTTTAATGAAGGAATAGTGTCTTGTCGTTTGGCGTCCTTTAATTCAACTGATCGGTTGTTTTTATTTCTTTCTGTTATCCAGAAGGACGCATGCGTTATTGTTAAATCAATCGAGTAAAGTTTATGTTCACTCAGTAAAAAACTGCAGATTTCAGCTCCATGGTCATTTCAGAATCACACAAAGACAGGTGTTGCTGCCTGTCCATGATCCTTCTTGTGCCTTTTCAAGGCCCAGAGGGCCCTGTGCCTATGGGGAGGATGATCCCCAACTGGGGTGCTGAGATTTGAGGAGGTGAATCTAAGAGCTGTAAGACAGCTAAATCTCAGGACCCCTGTCTTCTTTCTGTCCCCTCAGCTGAACCACAGTCCTCTGTACTCGCCCAGGAGCCACAGAGAGTGAACATCCCTCAGGTGAGCTCTTTATTCATTCCCCACTTTATATTGTAATGGATTTATAAGGTTTAGCAGGATCCATGCATTAAAGGAAAAGGAGAAGTTGAAATAGTAGAAATCAAGTCAGTCTTGAGGAAAAATATAGCGTGTTTTACTATTAATTGTGATGTTGGCTGTTAGCTTTGAGTGGGTAACCTTGTCAGGGTAAGTAGTTTCCCACTAAGCTACCTGTTTCAATCTCTTTACTTGTGATTGGGCTATTCAGATTCTCTGTTTCTTCTTGATTCAGTTTTGGGAAGTTGTATGAGTCTTAGAATTTATCTGTTTCTTCTGGATTGTCCAGTTTGTTGCTATATAGTTTTTCATAGTATTCTCTTATAATCCTTTATATTTCTGTGGTATCTGTTGTAATTTCTCCTCTTTCGTTTCTAATTTTATTTATTTGAGCCTTCTCTCTTTTTTTCTTAGAGAGTCAGGCTAAGGGTTTGTCAATTTTGCATATCTTCTCAAAGAACCAGCGCTTTGTTTCACTGATCTTTTCTACTGTTCTTTTTTCTTTTTTGGTTTCAATTTCATTTATTTCTGCTCTGATTTTTATTATTTCCCTCCTTCGGCTGACTTTGGGCTTTGTTGGTTCTCCATTTTCTAACTGTATTTTAAGATTGCTTATTTTAGATCTTTCTTGTTTTTTTAAGCTGGGCCTGTATTGCTATGAATTTCCCTCATAGGACAACTTTTTCTGCATCCCATATGAGTTGGTATGGTGTATTTTCATTTTCATTTGTCTCCAGATATTTTTTGATTTCTCTTTTAATTTCTTCAATGATCCATTGGTTGTTCAGTAGCATGTTGTTTAGTGTCCACATATTTGTCACTTTCCCAGCTTTTTTCCTGTAGCTGATTTCTAGTCTCATAGCATTTTGGTCAGAAAAGATGCTTGATGTGATTTCAATCTTCTTAAATTTATTGAGGCCTATCTTGTTTCGAAACATATGGTCTGTCCTTAGAATGCTCCATGTGCACTTGAGAAGAATGTGTATTCTGCTATTTTTGGACAGAATGTTCCATATATATCTATTATATAGTCCATCTCGTCTAGTTTTCCATTTAATTCCACTATTTCCTTGTTAACTTTCTGTCTGGATGATCTATCCATCGATGTAAGTAGACTGTTGGGGCCCCCTGCTATTATTATGTTGTTGTTAATATCTCTTTTTAGGTCTGTTAATAGTTGCTTTATGTACTTTGGTACTCCTTTGTTGGGTACACGTATATTTATAAGTGTTATGTCTTCTTGTTGGAGTGTCCCTTTTACCATTATATACTGCCCCTCTTTGTCTCTCATTGCCTTTTTTATCTTGAGGTCTACTGTGTCTGATATAAGTATTGCAATAACTGCTTTCTTTTGTTTGCCATTAGCTTAGAGTATCATCTTCCGTCCCTTCACTCTGAGCCTGTGTTTGTCTTTAGAGCTAAGAGTGTTTCCTGGAGGCAGCATATTGATGAGTCTTGTTTTTCAGTCCATCCCACCACTCTGTCTTTTGATTGGATAATTCAATCCATTTACATTTAGAGTGATTATTTATATATAAGGGCTTAACGCTGCCATTTTATCACTTGTTTTGCAGCTCTGTATTTCCCTTGTTTCTTGTCTTGTGTATTTTGGACTGCCAGTTCAGTTTGGTAGTTCTCTATGATGGTTTTCTCAGTTTTCTCTTTTTTGTGTGTGAGGAAGACTGGCCCTGAGCTAACACCTGTAAGCAATCTTCCTCTTTTTTAGCTTGAGGAAGATTGTTGCTGAGCTAACATCTGTGGCAATCTTCCTCTGTTTTTTGTATGTGGGATGCCAGCACAGCAGGGCTTGATGAGAGATGCATAGGTCTGTGCCTGGGACCTGAAGCTGCAAACCCTGGGTGGCTGAAGCAGAGCATGTGAACTTAACCATTATGCCACTGGGACAGCCCCTCAGTTTTCTTTTTTTCTGTATCATTTGTGTCTCTGTTCTGATTATTTGTTTAGTGGTTACCATCAGGTTTGTATAAAAAATCTCGTAGATGAGATATACCATTTTCTGATAGCCTCTTATTTCCTTGGTCTAAGCCAGTTCCATCCCTTTCCTCTTCCTCTGATTTGTTGGTCATAACACATTCTGTTTTGTGTTGTGATTTTGTGGTTAAAATCACAAGATTATAGTTATTTTTGATGTTTTCCTTCCCTTTATCTTTCATGTCATAATTAAGTTTTTGCTAACCTCTTCTGGTAGAGAGCTGCAATTTTCTGACTTTGGCTGCCTATTTATCTCCTTGCTCAAGGCTTTGTGAACTCTTTTTTTTCTTTTTCAGGTATGAAGGTCTTCTTGAGCATTTCCTGTTTGGGGTGTCTTGTGGCGATGAACTACCTCAGCTTTTGTTTATGTGGGAAAGTTTGTATTTCTCCACCATATCTGTAGGATATTTTTCCCTGGATAGAGTATTCTCAGCTGAAGGTTTTTGTCTTTCAGAATTTTGAATATCTCATTCTACCTTCTCGTAGCCTGTAAAGATTCTGCTGAGAAATCTCCTGAAAGTTTGATATGGTCTTTGTAAGTTATTTTCTTCTGCCTTGCTGCCTTTAAAAATATTTCTTCTTTGTCACTGACTTTTGCCAGTTTTACTACTCTATGCCTTGGAGTAGGTCTTTTTACATTGATGTAATCAGAAGTTCTGTTAGCGTCTTTTACTTGTAATTCCAGCTCCTTTCCCAGGTTTGAACAGACTTTCTGCTCCTTTCTCCCTCCCTTCTCCCTCTATAATACCCGTAGTTTTTATGTTGCATTTCCTAATTGAATCAGATATTTCTCAGAGAATTTCTTCGGTTCTTTTTAGTCTTAATTCTCTCTCCTCCTCCATCTGAAGCCTTTCTATATTTCGGTCCTCCAGATTGCTAATTCCGTCTTCCATAACGTCAGCTCTGTAATTCAGGGTATCCAGATTTTTCTTTATCTCATTGTGTTTTTCATCTCCAACATTTCTGATTGGTTTCTCTTTGTAGGGTCAATCTCTTTTGTGAAGTATTCCCTCTGTTTATTAATTTTATTCCTGATTTAATTGAACTATCTGAATTTTCTTGTAACTCGTTGAGTTTTTTAATGTTAGCTATTTTGAATTCTCTGTCGTTTACATTGTAAATTTGTGTGCCTTCAGGATTGATTTCTAGGTGCTTTTCATTTTCCTTCTGGTCTGGACTATTAATATATTTCTTCATACTATTTGATGGGGTTGGTTTGTGCCTTCACATAGATAGTATCTGGTTGCAGATTCCACCTGCCACCACTGGAGGAGGTTCAGGAGCTGTGTATTCTGAGCCTGCTGTGATCCCTGGTGTCTGTGCTTGTCCTTTGGAATCTATGCTGACAGGACCCATCTGCGATTGCCTGCTTGTAGCTGCTGCTTTGCTAATGTACGCACGGGCACTCTAGACGGGGTCCCTTGCCCTGGCTGACTGGCTGAGCTTGTGAGCCCAGCAGGGGGAGGGGCACTTCTTTTGCATGTGCCATCCCGTGGGTGTTCTCTGTTTGCCCTCGCTGTCTGTCCTCCTGGCGTGCTGGCTTCATGAAGACAACCCCACAATAGCTTAGCCTCCTCTGTGGAGCTTTCCTATGGGATGTGAGGGAACTTGGAGAGCGAAGGCATTCCTACAGAGTCTCCCCCCAGGCCCCTCTTTTCTCAGAGCTGTGCATGGTCCTGTGCCCTAGGTCATTGCTGGGGAGGGAGAGGAGATCCCCTTACTTCCTCCTCCTTCCTCCTGGGGGGTCCAGCACCTCCACCTTCAGGCATTTGGCTGCATGGGTCTCTCAGATGTCTTTTGTGTTGTGTGCCTGTCCTCTGTTGGTTTATGAATGTCCTTTTCATTCTTTCTTAGGGAGGAGAGTCTAAGGGAAGAGCTCACTCCGCCGTGATGCTGATGTCATGCCTGGTCATTCTATTTTTAAGTTTTTGAGGAATCTCTGTACTATTTTCCACAGTGGCTGCACCAATTTACATTCCCACCAGCAGTGTATGAGGGCTCCCTTTTCTCCACATCCTCTCCAACACTTCTGTTTTCTTTGTAAAGATTGGCACCTGAGCTAACATCTCTTGTCTATCTTTTTTTCCTTCTTGTTCTCCCAAAACCCTCCCAGTACATAGTTGTATATTCTAGTTGTATATCCTGGCTGTGCTGTGTGGGATGCCACCTCAGCATGGCTTGATGAGCGGTGCCGTGTCCAGGCCCAGGATCCAAACCGGCAAGACCCTGGGCTGCTGAAGTGAGTAGCGCACACGAACTTAACCACTCGGCCATGGCACTGGCCCCTCTCCAACACTTCTTATTTCTTGTCTTTTTAGTAATAGCCATTCTGATGGGCATGAGGTGATATCTCATTGTGGTTTTGATTTGTATTTATCTAATAATTAGTGACGTTGAACATCTTTTCATGTGCCTGTTGGCCATCTGTATATCTTTGGGAAAATGTCTGTTCAAATCCTCTGCCCGTTTCTTGACTAAGTTTGTTCTTTTGTTGTTGAGTTCTTTATATATTTTGGATAGCAACCCCTTATTGGATAAATGATTCGCAGATATCTTCTTCCAATTGCTAGGTTGTCTTTTCATTGTATTGATGTTTCCTTAGCCATACAGACGCTTTTTAGTTTGATGTAGTCCCATTAGCTTATTTTTTCTTTTGTTTCCCTTTCCTGAGGAGACATATTCAAAAGACACTGCTAAGAATGATAGCAAAGAGCTTACTGCCTATGTTTTCTTCTTTGGAGTTTTATGGTTTCAGGTATTACATTCAAGTCTTTAATCCATTTTGAGTTAATTTTTGTGCATGGTGTAAGATAATGGTCTACTTTCATTCTTTTGTGTGCGGCTGTCCGTTTTCCCAACAGTGTTTATTGAAGAGACTTTCCCTTCTCCATTGTATGTTCTTAGCTCCTTTGTTGAAAATTGGCTGTTCCTAAATGTATGGGTTTATTTCTTGGCTATCAATTCTGTTCCATTGATCTGTGTCTGCTTTTCTGCCAGTATCGTGCTGTTTTGATTAATACAGCTTTGTAGTATACTTTGAAATTAGGGAATGTGATGCCTCCACCTTTGTTCTTTTTTCTCTGGAGTGCTGTGGCTCTTTGGGGACTTTTGTTGTTTCCAGTAAATTTTAGAATTCTTCTTTCTATTTCTGTGAAAAATGTCATTGGGGTTTTGATAGGGATTACATTGAATCTGCAGATTGCTTTAAGTAACATGGACTTTTTCACTATGTTGATTCTTCTAATCCATGAGCACAGAATATCCTTCTATTTCTTTATGTCTTCTTTAATTTCTTTCAACAATGTCTTATAGTCTTCAGTGTATAGGTCTTTCACCTCATTGGTTAAACTTATTCCTACCCACTTAATTCTTTTTGTGATTGTAAATAGGATTGTATTCTTGATTTTTTATTTCTGCTCGTTTGTTTTTAGTTTTTTGATGGATTCTTTAGCGTTTTCTATATGTAAAATCTCATCATCCACAAGTAGTGACAGTTTTACTTCTTCCTTTCCAGTTTGAATATGTTTTATTTATTTTTCTTACTTGATTGCTCTGGCTAGGACTAAGAAGGCTGAGCGTGGGCATCCTTGTCTTGTTCCTGCTCTTAGAGGGATAGCTATCAGTTTACACCATTGAGTATAATGTTAGCTGTTGGTTTGTCATATATGGCCTTTATTATGTTGAGGTACTTTCCTTCTATAATTATTTTATTGAGAGTTATTATCATAAATATGTGGTGAATCTTGTCAAATTCTTTCTCTGCGTCTGTTGAGATGATCATGTGATTTTTATTCTTCATTTTGTTAATGTAGTTTATAACATTGATAAAGAATACTGTTGTAATCCTTTGTATTTCTGTTATATTGCTTGTGATTTCTTCTCTGATTTTATTTATTTGAGGCTTCTCTCTTTTTGTCTTATTCTACCTAAAGGTTTGTCAATTTTGTTTATATTTTCAAAGAACTAGCTCTTAGTTTCGCTGATCTTTTCTATTTTCTTTTTACTCTCCATGTCATTTATTTCAGCTCTGATTTCTAGTAGTTCCTTTGTTCTCCTGACTTTGGGCTCTTCATTTTTCTTCTTTTCTGATTCTGTTGGATGTATTGTTAGATTGTTTCTTTGAGATTTTTCCTGTCTCACAAGGTAGGCCTGTGTTGCTAGGAACTTCCCTCTTAGTACTGCTTTTGCTGTATCCAATAGATTTTGGTACACTGTATTTTCCTTTTCATTTGCCTCCAGATATTTTTCCATTTCTCCTTTAATTTTGTTGTTGTTCCAATAGTTAATGAATAGCACGTTGTTTAGGCTCCACATATTTGTGACTTTTCCAGCTTTCTCCTTGTGGTTGATTTCTAGTTTCATACCATTGTGGTTGGAAAAGATGCTTGATATCTTTTCAGTCTTCTTAAGTTTATTGGGAGTTGTTTTGTTTCCCAACAAACAGTGGATCTTTGAGAATGTTTCATGTGTACTTGAGAGAAAATGTATATCCTGCTGCTTTTGGGTTGAATATTATATATGTATCTGTTCAATTCATCTGGTCTAGTGTTTCATTGAAGATCAACGTTTCTTTGTTGATTTTTCTCTCTAGAAGACCTATCCATTGATGTAAGTGGGCTATTAAAGTTCCCTACTCTTATGGTGTTGCTGTCAGTTTCTCCCTTTAGATCTGTTAATAGTTGTTTTATAGACTTTGGTGCTTCTACGTTAGGTGCATATATATTAATAAATGTTATGTCTTCTTGATGGATTATCCCCTTTATCATTATATAATGCCCATCTTTGTCTCTTGTCTTTTTTGGCTTGCAGTCTATTTCGTCTGATAGAATTATGGCTACACTCACTTTCTTTTGGTTGTCATTTGGTCGGAGTATCATCTTCCACCCCTTCACTCTGAGCCTATGTTTTTCTTTAGAGCTGAGATGGGTCTCCTGGAGGCAGCACATTTTTGGGTCTTTTTCTTAACCTGTCCAGCCTCTCTGTCTTTTCATTGGTGCATTCAATCCATTTACATTTAGGATGATTATGGATATATAGGGACTTACTATTGCCATTTTATCTTTTGTTTTATGGTTGCTCTATATTTCCTTTGTTTCTTTTTCCTTGTGTTTCTCACTACAATTTCAGCTTGACGGTTTTTGGTGATGTGTTTTTCAGTTTCCTCTTTTTTTATGTTTCGTGACTCTGCCTTAATTTTTGTTTTGTGGTTACCATGAGGTTTGTATAAAAGGTCTCACAGATGAGATAGTTCTTTTTCTGCTGATAGCATTTTTGCTTCATTTGACTAGGCAAGTTCTGTCCTTTTCTTCTTCCCTTGCTATTTTTGTTGTCAAAATTCTTTCTTTCTGTATTGTGAATTTGTTACCAAATTGGAACGGTTAATGTTATTTTTAATGCTTTCTTTCCCTTTAACCTTTGCATCATAATTGTTTACTAACATGTTCTGATACAGAGTTGCAGTTTTCTGATTTTATCTATTTATCAACTTGTTTAATGCTTTGTATCCTTTGCCTTTTCATTTCAGACAGGAGAGCTCTTTTTGACATTTCTTATAAGGCAGGTCTAGTGGCGATGGACTCCCTCAGTTTTTGTTTCTTCCTCACACTTTATTTGTCAGCTGCAGCAGTGGACCCCCAGCTGTCGCAGCACCCAAGGACACAGAGCTGATTATTACAGTGTTGATTAATACAGTCCCTAACTAGCTCTCAAATACTTGTACTTTTCTGCATCCTTTCTGAAACCACCCTAGTCGAAGTAAGCAACTAAGTAACTGGATGACTTTAATGACCTCATGTCTCTGATCCTCAATTTCTTGGTTTGTGAAATGAGGCAGTTAGAAGGAACACCAAGTTTCTTCCTTCTCTATATTCTGTGATTATCAGAATCTACAACTATGGAGAGACTCAGGGAAAAATCAATTCCAATGTTTTGGGAAACCATCTCACTTTCTCCATTTAAATTAACTCTTGGGGTGACTGAGATTGTGCCTCGTATCCTCTCATAGCACTGCTCGTAAGGACAGTCTCAGAATCTTCAAGACAACTTAAAAGAAGGCCCTTTCTCTTAAATAGGAATCTGCCTTATGCCATGTTTTGAGCTGTAGAAAATATTTTAGAATGAGATTCTAGTGTTGGTAACAAATTTATCTACATTGCTAATTCATCTGAAAGCTCCTATTCTTGAAAATGTCCCATGTGGGGGTAAAGAAGTTCCATGTAAAGGTTTAGTCCATTTTTGTTGACAATCTCTTGAGTGGATGTTAAAAACCTGGATAACAGGATAATGTTCATGGAGATTGGGGGGAGGGACAGTGATGAATGAGTTTGGTTGACTTTCAGCAGTAGTAAGGTCAAAATGAAAGCATTATAAAAGAAGAGTAGAGATTTAGGTCAGGGCTTTCTATGAAAAACAAGTAAAAACCATAAGCAGATGGAAAAAGTTTAAGTGACACAGTATGGCAGATTCCACTGATGAGTTTAATAGGCAGCCATTTTAGTGGCACAGAGAGTAGACTGATTCAAGGGACAAGAACCAAAAAGCAAGGGGTCCCATCCTGCCCTGAGGATTATTTTGTTCTGAAGTGTGTTAGCCCAGCTGAGTGAAGACCTGGGGAGGATGTCGTAGATCCTCTAAAAGGGGCATCCATCAGCTGCAGGAAGATGTGCCATCTCTCCCCAAAGCTCATTAGCAGATTGGAAGTGGCATGCTGCATTACTCTGATTAGCATTAATTTTATAATTCTAGGCATAGAACTTTCCTCCACATGAGTCAGCCTTCACACAAAAACACAGACGCACATGGTGTGGATAAAACACAAGTAACCTTACTGCTGCTTCCCATCTTCCAAGGACCCAGTGGGAAGGAAAACGTGGTTCCCTAGCAAAGAGGGGAGTTAAGGGCTGGAGTTTTCCAGCTCTCCAAGCTGGGTGCAGGTCCCACAAATCGGGGAGAAGTGCAATGCCATCTTTCTGGCAGACCAAGACTTTGGGAAAACTGGGTCCTTCTGATCTGGTTAGGGAAGACGCAGTACTTCCAACAGCCACTGCAGCAAGGCAACAGCAGCATTACAAGTGAGATGAGGAACGTTACCTCAGAGCCTCCCAGGGAGAGAGCATTGAGGCCCCTACCGTTTATTGGGATAACTGGTTCCTGGCCCTTTGGAAAATACCCAGTCATCCCAGGGCTAGACTTCTCAGGAAAAGTAACTTGCCAATCCCTTTAAAATTTGCAGCTAAAACCTATCTACGCTTTTATTTGTTACATGTATTGTTGGGGCTTCATTTCAAACTGCTATATTACAAAACTGTGTTTCAGATAACTTTAAATCCATGGCAGTGACTTTCAAATTCTTTTGATGGCAACTCACAAAATAAATCTATAAATTATTTTTTATTGTAAATCAGTATATACGCACACACACCAAAGGAATATAAAAATTTTATGAAACTGTTCTTACCTTTTTACGTGTAATACACTCTAATATTATCTATTCCATTTTGTTTCATTGTTTTTTAAGTGCTTGTCACACTCTCTAGAATTATTTCATAATCCACTAGTTGGTCAGGACCTGCAGTTTGAAAAGCACTATTTTAAAATTATTGCTTCCAGGTACCCTAGCCGGTAGTCTGGTATCCAGATTTTTAAAAGGCTTATTAAAATGCATCATCAAAAAGCAATATTTGCTAAAGGACCCTCAGTCTCTATAAAGAGCACTCTCTTGGGGATTCCAACCACAAGTTACCAGATAAATAACCAGCTTTCCTTTGCAGAACTGAGATGTGAGCTCAACACCAAGTAAAAATGACATAAAATCAGAACAAAGTTGGAAAAGGAGGACCACCTCCAAATGCAATATGTGGTCCTTCTGGGAAACATGACGCAGCCTAGAGTGAGGTGAGGGGGACAAAACAGAAAAAAAACATTAATGGAGAAAAAATCAAGCTTGTAACTTCTGTCTCCAGGCTTCACAAGGTGCACTTGTACTTCCAACCCTAAGAGACAGAGTGATGTTCAGCATGACTCCATAATCCTGTGGCCTTGAGAACCTCAGCAGACATCAGTTAAGTCATTTAAGGATAACTGCAAATTAAATTAGTTCATCCTAACTCTATATGACTCCACTCATAGTTGGAAGTTAGTATATTGATAAGGAGATCTGATCGGTGGTTACCAGGGAAAACGGGGGGTGGGGGGAGGGCACAGAGGGGGAAGTGGTGTACCCACAACGTGACTAACAAAAATGTACAACTGAAATCTCACAAGGTTGTAATCTATCATAACATTAATAAAAAAAAATTAGTTCATCCTAATTACGCAAAAATGATAAATTCAAATAAGCAAGGTAATTCAATTCTGAATTAAAAATTTTTTCAATCACTTGACATCTCAAATCAAAGCAAATGGGTAATGTTACCAATTATATCAATTCGACTCTATATTTCAATACATAAACATATGATGAACAATTAAAATTCTTATGTGATATGCATTTAACTTGTTAACATTTATGCTACAGTAGGGAACCACACTCGAGAAACAGGGTCATGTCCTTGAAAACCAAAGAAGGTTATCACAAAAGAGTCTTTGTAAGAATCCAGCAACAGGATGAGTCCCCAAAATCTATTAAATAAACTATCCCACAGGAAAAGTGAGGCAGATCACACTAGTAAAGGCAACACTATGGAAGCTTATGCAATAGTTATCAAGGGAAACATTTGATACATAATAAAAATATTTAGTTTTAGGAAGCAGTATGATAGGCTCTGATATGGTTGCACTTATGAGTACAGGACTTTCATAGGAAGGAAAGAAATGGAAATTCACTGAATGTTTGTGTTTTGTCATGCATCACTAAATACCTTCGATTACATTATAGCATTGGAAACTAGGAAGCAGAAATGTGAAATAACTTGTTGTAGGCCACACAGTAATAAATGACAGAACTAGGACTTAAACTCCATCTTCTAATTACACATCCATTATTCTTGTCACATCAATACCACTTTATCCTGAACTAGTACTCAAAATATGATAGTGCTTAAAATATTTGCTTAAGCATTTCTAAGGATTTCTGATCAAGGTCAATTCAAATTCCAATTTCAAGGCTAATGAATAAGAAAGTGACCTTTAAAAGGAAAAAAATACGTAAAAAATATACATGCATTCCGGGTGGCATCATGAATCTTCAAACTTTCGATATTCTTTGTGTCTCGTGTAAGGATGAAAAAAGTTATCTATTGCTGTATAACAAACCACAACAAAGTAGAGTAGCTTGAAACAGTAACTTATTCTTGTCTCTTATTGTTCTGTGGATTGGCTGGGATTCGCTGGGCAGTTCTTGCTTGGGGTCTCCTAGGAAGTACAGTCAGATGTCAGCTTGGGCTGAAATCCTCTTTGCCTCTATTGTGCTGGATGTCAAGATGGTTCATTTCTGTGTTTGCTGAGGATGCTGGCTGTTATCTTATTCGGGGCTGCCAACTGGAGGGCCTGCATGTGGCCTCTTCGTGTGACTTGGGCATCTCTCAAAGTGGTGGCTGGGTTCCAAAAGAAAGCATCCCAAGAGGATATATTCCAAAAGACCAGGCTTCTTACAGCCTAGCCTCAGAAGTCCCAGAAAGTCACCTCCACAGCATCCTATTGGTTGAGCCAGTCACTGAGGCCTAGGGGGAGGGATGTAGACTCCATCTTTTGATATGAGAAGCAGCAGGCAATAAGGGAGGGAGGGAGACTGCCCATCTCACCTTAGTCTTTAGCCTCCCATCTGGCATCTCTACTTTACCCAACTGAGTTAGAAGGGGAAATAGATGATACAACTACAATAACACAAATTATTGTGTGGTGTTTTCTCTATCTCTTTGGCACTCTCTCTTTCTCTGGAAACACAGCACTTCTTGAATGAATGGATAAATGAGTCTCTCCCTTTTCCTCTCTACTCCTTTTTTGCCTCCTCACCTTTCTTTTCTTCTTTTTAACTGCAGATGAAAGGTTAAAAAAAAATGTGTTAAGCAGCAACATACTCTAATTAGTAAATCTTATAGTTAGTTTCTACTCAGATCTCCCATTTCGTGTCTACCTGCCCGATTCAGTCATCGTCCTATCAGGGAAGGTGATAAGAATGCAAGCAAAGGAGAGAAGAGAGGGAAAAATGGGAAAGCAAAAGTAGATTATCGAGGGAAGAAGGAAAATATAAATGGGAAGGGAAATAAATCAGGAGCACTGAACACCGTTAAGCCCAAATGGCTGAAAAGACAAAGGGAAAGAAGCAAATTTTTCCCTTATGATGCTGCATCCATCCTTCCTTCCTTTCCAATCCATGGCCGCCATCGCCAGCCTAGTCTAACCTTATTTCTTAATGCCTGAATTTCTGCTATATCATCTTACCTAATCTCCCTGCCTAGTTTTTACCCCTTAGAAATCATCAAAAATGGGGCCAGCCCGGTGGTGTAGTGGTTAAGTTTGTGTGCTCCTCTTTGGCGGCCTGGGGTTTGTAGGTTCCCATTCTGGCACAGACCTATACACTGCTGATCAGGCCATGCTGTGGCAGGCGAGCCACGGATGAAATGGAGGAAGATGGGCACGGATGTTAGCTCAGGGCCAATCTTCCTCCAAGAAAAGAGAAAGAAATAAAATAAAATAGATCATCAAAAACACTCCTTTCCTCATGGTGCTCTCAGTTACAAAAAAAGAAAAGAGAACACTAAATGACTTCTGAAGGATTAAGTCCAATAGAAACATTTTAAGAATTTTCATAATCTGACCTAACTTTCCTTGCCACTCTTGTTTCTCAAGTCTCCCATATGTGAAACTCTTTACTCAGCCAGAGCACTCTACTCAATGTATCCAAATACACAGAAAAATGAGACTAGATCTCACTATTACATCATGAAAAATACAAAACCTGAATCAAGGAAAATAACAGACAACAAAAATATTACATTACAGAAAGCAGTGTGGTGACATTATAAGCTTCTAATTATAGCGCTTATGGTCCAGCTCACTTCTCATGAATACAGCCTTCTCCTTTTGTCTTCTGTCCTTTGCTCTAAGGATCCTATCACCAGGAGCATTCCCCGCCGCTCTCTGCCTTCCTAAATCCTGTCTCATCAGGACCCACAACATTAACTGACTAATTTGGAAGACGTGTGATTAACAGAAGCATTCTGGACCTGAAGTCCCTTGTTAACACTACAGCATCAGATTTGATTCTCGATGGACACCAAGTCACTCAAATTCCATCTCAGTTTTTACTCTGTAGATTTGTTCAGTATACAGTTGATTAAAAGACCATTCACCCCAGTTTGGTAGATAATTCAACCAGCCTCCAATCCAAAGTTTGTACAACTTTGATTTGTAGTAATTACAAACGGTAATTACAGAAACAGTTAAAACATTCATTGCTAATATTGTAACTCTTTGGGAACCTGATATAAATGCAGTTTTAAAAAAACAGGATACTTGAAGATAGTAACGTACACCGTGATTAACAAGATTTTGTGGTGAGAGTAGTTTATTGTCAGGTATAATTAAAGCTGTAGATGCTATTCTGAAAGTACAGACTTTAGGGGGCAAGGGAAGAGAGTTTTTGAAGCAAAGTACAAATTAGGAATAATTACAGTGATGGTTATGGAATGTCAACATCCATTTCATCATGATGAGCTCAGTCTCCTTCAAAATTCACTTGAG
Organism: Equus caballus; assembly: GCF_041296265.1. Lineage (NCBI taxonomy): Eukaryota > Metazoa > Chordata > Mammalia > Perissodactyla > Equidae > Equus > Equus caballus. The sequence continues at coordinate 1,085,917 of NW_027222395.1, forward strand.
TCCGGGAAAGCATTAGTGTAAGACAAAAGGCAGCTTTGGGAAAAATACCTTTGAAGTATTAAGGAGTAGAGTGATTGGCAGTCAGCAAACATAAAAATGGACGAAAGAGTAAATGTCTTGATCACCTACGGAAAGTGTACACTTGAAGTATCTTATTAAAAAACCAGTTTTCTTTTTCATGTCCAATGTTGAATGCACCTGCAATTGTTGTTTTTTAATCTATTTTGATCCCCAAACTGGATATAACTAAATGTTTTATGGGAGTCTATAAAGGTGATGAAATTATAAAGAAAAGTAAGTGAAAGATTATCAGACAGGAGAGTGGAGGCTTCTGGGGTGATATCAACATTGTATGATTTGACATGAGTGGTGGGTCTGTGGGTGCTCACTTCATTCTCCTTGTTTATGGTTTATGCGTGTTGCTGTTTACAAAGCAGTTATGTAGAAAATCCGCTGACACTACTACCTTCGACAGTTCATTAGCCCAAGGGTGTCTGTTATGCTTTAACCAGGGCTTTGCTCATGTTCCCTTTTGCCCACATGAAGCCAGTTGTGCATTAAGAGATGACACAAACATCTCTTGAAACAAGAGATTTCTTCTTGTTTTCTAGAAGAAGTAGCGAAGCTGGTCTAGCGCTTGGTGATGTTTCCAAACAGTCCTTTTGTGAATGGCCGTGAGAAGATGTCCTTCTTCAGCCAAGGATGAAGTCTTATACTTTGTATTATTTAAAGTACCTGATGCCATGCTACACAACTAGTGAGTGTGCATCCATCCATCTGACAGATATTTATTGACTCACCTACCAGCTGACTGCCTGGGAAGCCAGAGCAGTTTGCCAACTAATATGGTTAATTGGGATTTGATAAGTGCTATAAAGACACCAGAGATTCAGCAGTTTCTCCCAGCTATGGAACTTATTTTGGCTAATGGATATCACTCCCACTCCCATTTCAATCTTACAAAGGGATGCTAGAAGAGGATTGAGCAGTCAGAAGGTGGAAACTTAATAAAAATTGAAAGTCAGAGACGGGAGGGAATGAAAGCAGCAGAGGAAGAAGGAGGCAGAGACTGGACGGCCAGCAAGGCCTCAGTGCCCTGCACAGTTTAAGCTGAGCCAGGTATTCTTCCTGTTTCCTTGCTTGATCTTTGCTTGATCCTCCCTCTTGCCGACGCCCTCACCTGGAGGAGTCAAGCCCAGCACAGATGCCACTGAGACAGGTCAAAGCCAGGGAAAGGTCCTGGGATCAAAACTTGGCTAAGTATGATCCAAACTTCCAAGCAGTCAGAAGTAGAAAGAGCCAGAAGATAAACCTAACCCATTTTTGAAGGGGTGCCAAAGGTGAAAAGCAGGAAAACCAAAATTACTCATCAAGTCTAAAGGGGGAGCACAGAGCCAGAAGCTGAGAGGAGAAGAGGAGTCAAGCGAGTCAGTGCCAGGTAAAAACAGAAATAGAGAGTTGAAAAAAAAAAAAAAAAACAAAGCAAAGCGAAATGAAGGGTCCAAGACAATAATTGGGAGCATTCCTTGGGGTTTGATAATGGATTTTATGGGTTAGCTTAAGTTAAAAGCAAAAGATGTGAGCAGATACCTTCCTTCCTTCTGACATTATCTCCCACCTTATCAACAGTCCATTGTTACCAAGGCATTAACAACACTTACCAAACAAAGTCTAGAAGCCCTTTGGGCAGTCTTGCTAAGAACCATCTTAGTCTAGACTGATTTGGCCTTGAGGATGACCACATCTCCTCAGGACAGTTCTCCCTGGAGTCCTCCATTGGCTATTTTGGGAAATGACGCACTTGGACAAATGGTCTACCTAAATGAATGGTTCAGGTCTGAGCAGCATGAGACACTGGCAGATAGGAATGCCTCCCTTAGCAGCAGGAAATTCAGCACTTACCACGTCCCATGCGGCATGCTCTCCCAGAATACTTTTAATATGATATCCCAGTGTATTTAACATTTTAAAATTACTCCATTTGGTTAAAATCAATTAGATTTTTTTGAGGATCTTGGTCTTTCTCCAGCCCAGTTTAAACCATAATTTCCTGAAGACTAGGATTATCTCGCCATGTTCTTTTTCACGTCCCCGTCGTTTCTAGTCAAGCCTCAAAACGTGAAGTCTGCACTGTGGGTTCATAGCACCTCAGAGATCATCTCGATTCTCCCCATCCCACAGTGGGAAATTGACCTCAGTGAACGTGGAGTAGAGTGTTTAGTATCAGCCTTAAAATAAGTGTTTTCTTTTTTATTGTCTTTTCTTCCTGTCTGCTTTTCAGAGTAGAAGCAACAGTAATTTAAACTTTTCTACTATGTGACCTACACTCCACAGGTACCTTATAATAGCTGAGCCAGGGCTTAACAAAGGAATTGGGTGTGTGTGGTATTTGTGTGAGCATGTGCTTGTGTGTGTGTGTGTGTGTCACAATCTGATTGCCGATGTGGGATGGGAGATGGGAAAGAATGTTTAGGCACTTGTGTATTTATATCAAAGAGATGGTAGGACCCACAAAAAAGCATTTTTTGTGATGTTAATGTTATATTTTGGGGGGAGGTTTTGGGGGAGGAAGATTTGCTTCTAAGGGGTGGACTCATATCTCTGTGTGGGGAGGCTCAGTTATAACGACAACTGAAGTCTCTCCTGGCGTTGGGATATTTCATTCTCGTAGGGAGAAATGCAATGCTCATCCCTCCTCCCTCACACCCCCCACCACTTCCTTGGTGCCCTTCCAAGGTAGGGCCCTTGGTGCTGGCTGCTCATTCCTCCCCCAGGGGTGGCTTTCCAAGGCCAAGAGGGCCAGAGAGGGCTGCTGCCAGAGATGCTTCTGTTCTGGCTCCTTCTCACTCCCCTTCCTGTCTGCTGGGCCTTTTGGTGGCAGCACCTAGTCCTGACGGGGTTAGAGTACCACCCTGGAGCGGATGGTGTGTGCACCAGCAAGCATCCAGTCAATTCATGAGTTATCCTCTGCGTGAGCTGGGCTGTGATGTGCCGTTATCTTCCTGCTCCCATTGTACACTTCACACACCAGCTTTCTCTCCAGACAGTTGTTTGATCACTAACTACTTCGAATATCATGACCATAGGCTCATTTATTTTTTTCTGTTTTAAAGGATGGTGCTGGTGTGCACAGGGAGCAGCCACGTCAATTTACACATTTGCCAAGGTATCCGATTGTGAGCTGCCTATCAAGGTGCTGACTTTAATAAAAGCTTATTACCATGAGCATTATTTAGCATTTATGTGGCTCCTCACAATTGTTTACCCATTATTTCTCAGCGCTCCCCTGTCCAGGTGATCAGTGTTAGCAACCCGCATTGTAGAGGCAATAAATCCGGGGTCCTGGAGAGGTTTTAGTAATATCCCCAAAAGGACACAAAGTGAATAACCACAGAACAGTGACTTTCCTGGAACCCCTTGAAACTGGCCTGGACCCCTCTCCCTCTAGCATACTTGGCGAGTTCACTCATTCCATCATCTGGTTTGCAGACCTGCACAGGGTGGGCTCTTCTCACAGATTGCAGCTCCGATACCCTGAGGCCTTCCCTGGCAACCTTATCTACAACAGCATCCCCTCCCCAAGGCTCTATCACATTCCTGTGTTTATGGACTCCACAGAGCTTAGTGCCACCTGAAGTTATCTCGTTTATGTGAAGTTGTGTGTCTTTGTGTTTGTTGTCTGTCTGCACCATTCAGGAAGGTCATCACTATGAAAATAGCAGTCTTGCCTGGGTTGTTCATGCTGTGTCCATCCTCTTTGTTGAAAGCACCTGTCATTACAGTAGGCACTCAGTAATGCTTGTTGAGAGAATGACAAAGACAGACCCTGTAAATACTGTTACTCACACGTCATTTTCTTTGCCTTTTTATCTCTTTCTGGATTTTCTGGCCATAGTCACACATACAGTCAGTTATTCTCAATTACGCTGGAGCTAATGATCCAGGCTGTGGATGGCCCAGGTCCTTGGCTTCCTTCCCTCTCTGGCTTCCTCTCCTCTGGAGATTCCTCCAGATCTTTCGGTCTTTTCTGGCCTTAGTTGAGAGGGGTCGAGAGGAGAGTAGGGCAATGAAAGTCCTATTAGACAATTTTGCAAGTTCTAATAGCTTTTGACAGGTACAAAGTTGAAATTATTGATCTGAAGATTTATTTTTTACCTTATTTGTGGATTTAAAAAAATGCATCTGTTTTATATATGCAGTACAGTGAAAAGTGCTTTGAAGAAGTTAAAAACACTGGATAAATGTAAGAGAGAATTATGTATGTATGTAGTCCCATTAACCTTGGTAATTGAGACTTGGTTGTAGATTTAAAATATAATTAGTTTTGATAGAACAGTAGCTCACACTTTTCTAATGGGTAGAGCCAGACGAGGCTTAGAAAACGTACCTTTGGTAGATTTTATTTTTGAGCCATCAAATCAAGACAAAGCTTACAATTCCTTCAGAGGCTAAAAGGGTGGCAGTAGTCGTGATTTCTCATCAACAAGTAAGAATAGGCAAATGGTCTTAAACGATTGAGTTTTCTTGCTTCAAATTTCAGGACAATGAGAATACAGTTTCCTCCGAAAAAATCTTAGGCTGATCTTGGAAGAAAGACCCCCTGGATCATCTAAAAATAAAGTTTTCTATTTAAAGGTTGGTTTTAATGTTCATTATAGCCCTATGTGCTACCAGAAAATGGTTTGCCTTTTTGTTTTAAACATAAGGAATCAATGTAACGCCTTATACCTGATAACCTGTGCTGTTGTATTTGGTCCTCCCTACAACTCTGTCCATAGATATTATTGTTGCCACTTTATAGATGAAAAAACGGAAGCAAAACCATTAAGTGCCTTCCCCAAGGTCTTAAAAGAAGTCACCAAGAAGGTGGTGTGGCTCAAGTCTCCTGACTCCAGTTTACTATTTCCCACAATAATGTTGGAAAACCACATTGGAACGGGAAGACTCATTCCAAGTACTGCTGTCACACCAGCAAGCTTCAAAGGTCAGGCAGATATTTTACTTTACGGTTAAATTGGCCACGTTTGCTCAGTGTGTGCTATATCCCAGGCCCTGTGCTTTGCCCTGGGAGGATTCTGGGAAAGTAAAAGACGGATTAGACTTTTCTGGCTCTTACAAGCTGGTGGGAATGGGAGACACATACATACAAACGTGGAAGGGCAAGGGGGACAGTGCACTAAGAGAGATACACAGCTCTGTGGGAGCAGGGGAGGAGCAGTCTCTGAACACGTTCCAGGAAAGGAGTCACCTTCCATGCCAAGATGAACTTTGCATGAATAAAGATTTAAGTGAGGAAAGATTGAGAAGAGTGAAGAGGGGAATGGGGTGTCGACCAAATTTCATCCACCTGCAATTTTACTTACTCAAATTTTATCTACCACGGCAAGAAGTTAGTGTCTAATATTTTAAAATTACTTTTAAATACAAGTATTTGTGTATTAGTTATATAAATAGAGGTAAACACCAGAACAACTATGATAGAAACAGCTCAAGTGGTTTCCATGGGGAATGGAACTGGGGGGATAGGAAGGATTGGGGTTGTGAGGTGGGGGAGGGCCTGCCGTGGTTCTTTATAAAGCCTTCAGTACTATTTGGTTTTAAAGGCACAGGTATGGATTCCTTAGATAAATATTAATTTTTAAGTGAGCCTTAAAGAATGAGTAAGGTTTCTCCAAGGAGAGGGAGGAGGTGGGTATTTATAGCAGAGGACCCAACATTAACAGAGAGAGGCGGCAGGAGAGCAGAGGGAAGAGCAGGTGACCCATTAGGATGACTGTGGAACACACCTCCCTGCGTGGGGACACCTGAGCTGGTGCTTGATTGCAGAAGGCCTTGGATAGAAGGGCGCGCACAGAGACACACACACACACACACACACACACACACACACACTCTCATGTGGTTGTCGGCAGGAAAGCAATAAAGGGTATTGGGCAAAGGGGTGATATGCTCAGAACTGAGCTTTACGTACAGCAGTGGTTCTCACCTTGGAGATTACCTTGCTTGTTAAAATTGCTGGGCCCCACATCAAAGTTTCTTCTTGAGTAGGTCCAGAGTGAGGCCCGAGAATCTGCATTTCTAATAAGTTCCCAGGCAATGCTAATGCTGCTGGTCTGGGAACCACAATTTGAGAAGCAATAATAGAGTAATCTGGCAACAAGGAGAAGTCGAGACTAGAGTAGTGGGAGAATGAAGGTCAAGGGACTGTTCCACTAGGACAGAGCAGAAGGAATGGGGCCCTGATGGTTAGTGACGGTGAGAAAGTCCAGAACAGCAATCAAGAAAACAGACTGACGGCTTCAAAGGATAGAGGACCATTGGGCCATGTTCTGGGTCACACCAAATCACAAATCACTGTTAAATCTCCAGTGCTTGGGCCAAGTATGCCAAGAAGCACCTGAAATTCATTTTTAAAGCAGCAATCCTGTCTAGAAATTAAGCTGTGAGTTTTGCCTTACTTTCCCTTTCTTCCCCATCTCTAACCTCATTCTAGTGCAATTTAGGTTACAAAAGCATCTTCCAGGGAGAGCATTCATATCTGCACGTGGTCAGAAAGTGTATCTGTCTGTATATATAAAATCGTATTAAAGCTGGTTTCCTTATTATTTCATTTTAGAACATCCCTGTAGCTAAATGGTGTTCAAAGTAAACATGGAGAACAGAAAGCATCCATCTCTACCTAGTGGGGCAAAAAATGACTGAATTCCCATACCATATAAATACCCCATGAAAAGACAGAGGAATCCTTGATCCGCCCAACATTCACTGAGTATCTGCCTTGTGGCAAGCACTGCGGATGTGCTTGGATACAAAGATAAATAAAACGTGGGCTCCACTCCCAGCAGTTCAACATCTAGCCGTCTTTGTCCCATGCTCTTAAATCTTGCTAAGGCTTGGGTTTTGTTTGTAATAGAAATTCTAAAGCAGGGACAGAAGAAGTTATCTTTTCTAAATTGCCCACCTCTGTTGTCTAATTATTCCACTGAGGAAAACACTTGGTCCTGGATTACTTCGCTGAGCTCAGATATGTTTTGCTGACACACAGAGTCTGGGCAGCATCCAGCCCCCCGTTTACTCCCTGGTCTTTAAGTCTAGTAAGTATTTTATCATTTACACCTTTCGATGTCCAAAGAGAGTGCCGCTCGGGGTTTAACACATGTAATTTCCTTTACTACCTCCCCAAATAACAGGGTCATTTCAGGACCAGGACAGTTTGGCACTGGGACGTGTTTCCCAGAAGTACTAATAGTTCGAGAGAGGAGCAAGTGTCTTCACATCTGCAGGTCTGGGTGCCGAACTTTCTACTGTCGGTGAGAATCATGTCCCAGTGAAAATGTAGAAGTGAACCAACCCTCAAAGGGATAAGGTGACAGGGAGTGGTGTTTACTTGAGTCAGAGAGTAACTGAAAATGACTTCTGCAGCTGGAATAAAACAAAGGGTTGAAGGTCAACTTCCTCTTTGATTTTGGCTAGTCAGCAGTTCAAGCAGCCTTTTCAAATGTTTCGTGTCTGCTGACTTGTCCAACTCTATAAAAGACCCCACATCTTGCACCAACCTGTACCTCTTGGGCACTGGAGCGAAACAAAAGGAAAAATGTTCCGTCTTATTAGAATTAATGAAGTCATGCCACTCACATCCGTCCACGTTACTCCACTTTGGTCACCACCATTGTGGTCCATGCTGACATCATTTCTCTCGTAGATTACTGCAGTGGCCTTCTCACTGGTCTCTCACATCCTGTTTACCCCATCCAAAGCATTCTTCACATTAAATCACTGTAATTCATTAATTCACAGTATTAATTCACAGTAATCTTTTGGAAACTCAAATAATACAACTAAAATCTGAATACCCTACACATATAAAGAAATCCTAACTTAAAAATTTCCCCTGGCTCCCCATTGCTCCAAAGACTTAACTAGTTGATTTGGCCCAGAGAACTCTGCTTAATCGGTGCCTCCCACGCTTTTCCCTCTTCTTGCTGCATCACGTTCCTCCCTCCTCACTCTCCCTGCTCTCATCACCCAGATTCCTCTGCCTGGAACACTTCTCCCTCCCTGCTTTGCCAAGTTGTCTCCTACTCACCTTTTACCTCTTAAGCCTTATCAGCTCCTGAGGGGTGGGTGAGGAAGACCCTCTTCTCCTTGGTTAGGCCAAATCCCCATGTTTTAAACTCCCTTGGCACCGACAACCAGCTCATGAACCCTTCATAGAATGTAACATGGGACATTTACACAATCTCGTATGATTAATTTCTGCCTGATCTCCCCTCTAGACTGTAAGATCCATGAAGGCAGAGACTCTACCTTTTTGCTTACCATTGTATTCTAGACCCTGGCATAGTGTCTGGCACATGTTAGGTACTAAATAAATTCATTCTGAAGGAAGGAAGAATGAATGAGTGGTAAATTGATACTTCTAAAATAATAAAGAGGAGGCCTAGCATTTTAAATGAGTGATAATAATGGGGTAGCACATATTAAACTTCTAGTGTTAGGTAAACACTGTTCAAAACTCTTTACTCATTCATTCCAGTTCCGAGGACCAACCCTATGAGTACACATCAGTATCTGCACATAATAGATGAGATCTGAGACTCAGGCTACTTGTGCAAGGCCAGGCAGCCAGTGTAAGGTGAAGCCTTAACAGTTGTCAATATTGTTACTCTATTTATTACTATTCTCACCTTGGTGGAGTTCCTAAGAGTGCCATCGTCAAAGGGGGTGGTGTTGGGCAGGCACAGCCCGCCCCCAGGCCTCTGAGCGCCTTCTCAGGCTGGGCCTGGAGTGAGAGTTTGGGGGCCCAGGGGCTGTGAGGGCCTGCCCACCGTAATGGAAATGGCAGATGGAGGAAAGGATCCTTCAGGCTGGGCAGTGGGGAAGGTCACTCAGGCATCCAGAAACCTTCCTCAGAACCTGTCTTTGAATTAAATCTCAACTCATATCTTCCAGAAGCCTGAGGTGAGATGTCTGGCCGTGTTGCTAGTGCCGTCGCCCTCAAGAAGCCAAACAGGCTCTCGGAGTCTCTCAGGCCCTGCCCCCGGACGTGGCCCCGCCCCAGAGCATGCTGGGCAGGACCTCCCCATAGATCCCTCCCATTGCCAATGTATTCCTCCAGAGGATTCTGAGCTCTGCTTGGTGTTTCCAGCTGTGATGAGGTAAATGTAGTCTTGGTCCTCTGGAAAAGTAGATAATTAAGGCAGATAGTCCACACATGTGAAAGTGTTGTGACTTGGAAAGGGTGGGCAGATCCCAGGTTGGGAGGATTAAGGAAAGCATTGAGGGAAACCTTTCAGTATGGTGGGAAGGAAGGAGGAAAGAAGAGATGGAGGATCTCATTTTGGTTTTGGTTTTGTTTTGTTTTGAAGTTTTTATGAAGAAAAGTTCCCATCTGATGACTTCTCTGTTTCCCTCTGGTGGTCCAGCACATGTGATCAATGAGCGAGGAGTGTGGACAAGGTGTAGGAAAGTGGAATTGTTTTGAGAACTTAGGCAAGCGAGTTGACTGAGAAAACAATCACAGAAGCTCCCCCGAGACAGGGCCTCTGTTTGTTGCCTCCACTGGGTGTCCCAAGTGCTTGGAAGAGCGTCTGGCACATGGTAACACAGGAGGAATGACTGGATTCTGAGGCAGTGGTGGAGCTGAGCAACAGATGTAGAACAGAAGTTTATGGGGCACAAACACACTTGTGTGATTTTATCCAAGAGGAAGCAGGCCCTTATTTGAAGGCAGTTCTAAAACAGGCAGAGTTGGATTTTGCTAGACAGGACGAATGAAAGAAGGGGGTAGGCTGTTTAGAGCAGAGCAGTATATTTAGGTTTAGGATTAAGTGATGCCCCATGAAGTTTTCCTTGGAGAGGGAGGAAATGAAGACAAAGGTTGTCAGGTAAGCAGGGGAAAGTACGGAGTGGCTTGTAGTTCCTGAATAGGTTGAGGCATTAGCATGCTGAGGGCAGAAGCTGAGAGGATAAAGGGAGGAATGTCAGACTGTATTTTTTCAGAACACACAAGTGTTGCTGGTGATAAGTTCTAGGATATGGCCATAACTGAACTGGAATGAAGGTAAAGGACTCTAAGATGAGAAGGAGCAGACAGTGAGAGATCAGATCATTGGATGGTCTATCTGCATGGATGTTGGGGCCTCTGATTGATTCCTTCCCCTTTGAGTTCCTTTCCTGTCCACAGAATTGGCATTTCCTCTAACTCTAACCTTCAGTCCATGGCATGACTCTGGACAAGAAGGCAGAAATGGGGTGGTGAGAGAGAGGGTTGAAGTAGACATCCGTTTTGTTTTTGTTTTTATTTTGACACTCAGCATTCACTCACCTTCTAAAAATAGTCCTTCTTTTGCCCTCTGGGGATCTAACCCCGTTGTCAGTTTCAGTCCATGTGAAGTGGAGCTGTTTATCACTAACGCTCTTACTTTAAAGGAGGGCATTGAAGTCAGGCTTGGCCAAAAAGATTGGTCCATGCTTTTGGCAACAGTGATTGGTCAGGGATGGGCATGTGACCCAACAGGAAACAATAAGGCACAGTGGGACTTTTGAAGGGACTAGTGGGAGAAACAACCCATTTTTAGCTGCGCTTTTAGTTTGGAAGATGTAGCTACGAACTTGCCAGACAGACTTACAAGGTAGCCAGTCCAGAATCTAGAGCAGAGAAATGGATAGAAACTGAAACTTGATGACATCAGCTGAGCCCCAATATGAATCCTCCTGCGTGAGGGCAGCCTGACTCCCAGAGCTTTTTCAGGTGCCTGAGTCAACAGATCCTGTTTTTAAAGTCAGTTGAATTGCGCTTGCCATCATTTACATCCAAAGAATCCCTCACAGCCTAAGGGGGCTCTCCATCCCTGGCTCCCTCTTCTGTGCTAGCACTCTGAATATATATTACCTTCTCTGTCCTTCAGGTCGTGCCCTTCTATAAAAGAGGGTAAAGAAACCTACTTCAAAGCATTGTAAAGTTTAAATGGGATAATATACATAAAAAGCATAAATTTGTTTCACAACATTGAAGTACAATAAGCAGTACTTAATTTTTCTAAATTAAATTAAATCTGGCTCAAAGACCCCATTTTAAAGGGTAGGAAGATATACAATAGTAGTCATTAATGGGAGCTTTTTGCCTATTTAGTTAAGTATTCACCATCAAATATGTAGGTAAGAGCCTGTGATCTTGAGTCCATCTTGGTTGCCCCTGGGACTTTCATTGCCCAACCCCTTCAGGCCCATTGAAAGGCCAGTGGCTGCACAGCCTCTGTGCTAAGTGTGAGCAATGCCGTGTCTTGCGACAGCTCTCAAGATGATGGGGCTTGATGATTAGTCATCTCAGCATCATCACTTCATCCCTTAAAACATTGTGCTGTCTCCTAGAGGACTTCCACACAGAACCCGTCCACCTAAGGGACTCGTGTCTACATCCTGATTCTCAGGGTCTTGGAGCCACTGCTACCTTTAGGCAACTCTCCTTCTCTCACCCCAGCACTTGTGTCAACCCCTATCTCCTCTCTCCTTGGAGCAGCCAGCTAAAGTCTCCTCCCACATGAGGGTCTGGACAGGACTGTACAACAGGTATCTCACAACTTCTGCTTGGGTTCAGGAAACATGAAAGCCATTAATAACTCCTGAACCCAGAAGCCCAGAACTTCCTGTAAGACAAATGAGGAAAGGTAACTTTTATTCCTTCTGGAATCCCCTCAGGTCGAGGGTAGAAACAGCATTATCCTGCTTCAAATGAAGGTTGCCTCAAGCTGGGCAAGAATCCCTGCAAAGGAAAATTACCTACTCTTGTCAGCCCAACCCCCTCCCACAGTGAAGCATTGCTAAACTTGCATAATACTCAGTTCCTTCTCTACCTCCTGGCCCCCATAGAAGGAAGGAACAGACCCCGAGTCTCCTGGGAGAGATAGGGAGGCAGCCTCCACAAATCTCTGAGCTTCCACTTGGCCTCCCTAAGGAAGACCAAACGTGTCCTTGTGACCCCAGGAAAATAGCCTAAATTAGGCTCTGATCCAGGGCCAATGGAAGTTCCAGAGGAAAGGCCTCAAGAGGAGCCCCGGGGCCAGCCCCGTGGCCAAGTGGTTAAGTTCGCACGCTCCGCATTGGCGGCCCAGGGTTTCACTGGTTCGGATCCTGGGTGTGGACGTGGCACTGCTCCTCAGGCCACATTGAGGCGGCGTCCCACATGCCACAACTAGAGGGACCCACAACTGAAATATACAACTATGTACTGAGGGGATTTGTGGAGAAAAAAAGAAGGAGAAGATTGGTAACAGTTGTTAGCTCAGGTGCCAATCTTTTAAAAAAAAAAAAAGAGAGAGAAGAGCCCCTTCTCATAGCCTGGGCCCCTTCATTGTGGCTGCAGATTACGGCACAGTTCTGAGTGTTAATCCATGTGAAGGCTGCCTCAAGAAAGCTGATTCCCTTAGGCAGCACCTGGTACCAGAGAAATTCACAGTGCCTGAAGCTGAGATCTGGGGTTCCCATACCCAAGCCACATCAAGGTACCAGTCAATTCATGCATTTTATTCGCCCTGACATTAGGTTTGGAGTGTGGGCTTGAGGGTATGAAAATTCAGGTAACCCATTCCCATCACATTCTATGTCACTGAAAATTCTTCAGGTGCCACAGAGTACCATGTAAATGAGACCCCCACCCCCACCCCCCATGCCCCCCAAGCTGCACAGCACTGATCTCTGGGTATAAGCAGCAAGCCCATGAAATCTAGAGAAATTCCTCCTCATCTCTCCAGTCACTGTTCAGCTAATACGTTTTCCTTCTTTTGGTAAGAGTCCTGCTTTCCCATAGGAACTGGAATCTGGGAGAAAGGAAAACAGTACTAGAAGCAGAACAAGAGTGTGGGATCACTCCTGGGTGGTAGTGTCACCTCATTTGGACAGTTCACTGCCTAGATGTGCTGAGTGTGCAAATTCTGTCTCGTTGCCTCATCCAGTGTTTCTCTGAATAGAAGCAAATATCTGGGCACCAGGTATGACTTGTCTTGTGACCCCAGCCAGTAAGTCAGCCCTTTTGAGCCACCACCTCTCCCTTGGTTAGAAGCTCTTTGGCAATGGGTTCATGGAAAACATCCCAGAATGGGAGCTACATGCTGAATTCCCTAGTACTGGCTTTGCCATCGATTGTGTGATTCATTCTCTCTGATGTTCAAGCTGTGAGAAGCAAATTTGAAATGATGGATGTGCTATATTAAATATATCAATAAGAGCAGAAGTTAAACCTTGCAAGCTGTAGGGTTTGCTTCCTCGATAAGCCTGGCTATCTCTATGGGAACTGAAGGTTGCTTCTTTAGGCCTATAGTCAGGGAGCTAGAGCAGAGTGGAGATTTGGTGGCGGAGCGAGGATGAGCCGTCTTGCTCCTAATTTTTCCTCCCCTCTAAGTCTGAATACTGGCAGTGGTGAGGCAGGTGGTTCTAAGGGCTCCTTTCACTTTACCGTTCATGATGACCCCACACCGCCTTTACCTCCATGCCACCTTTCCCTGCTTCTTTGGATGCTTCAATCTCTTTGATGTTTTTCTTACCAGACGTTTCTCCGCTTAGCCATTAAACAGCTTTACCTTTGATGACGTGGATATGGATGAGCACAAGGATCCACTTGGTCCCTTTGGTCACTTTTGCTTCAGTGAACTCAGTGGGATGTCCAAGAAGAAACCCTTGTGTTAGGAAGAGTTCTAAGAAGGTTTCAAAGATCCCTTCTTTTGCTAGTCACACCCTTGTATAAACTGCTCCCCTTGAGTGTAAGCTGGACCTCGTGATTTGCTTCTGACTAATAGAATAAGGGAAAGGTGATGGGATATCATTTCCCTCGTTAGTTTACAAGATTGTGACTTCTGTCTTGCTAGCAGACTCTCTCCTGGCTTTGATGAAGCAAGCTGCCATGTTGGAGAGGCCTACATGACAAGGAACTGAAGGTTGCCTCCGGCCAACTCCAGCCAACAGCCATCCAGGAATTGAGGCTCTCAGTCCAACAGGCCTTGAGGAACTGCATCCAGCCAGCAGCTATAGAAGTGAGCAAAGAAGTGTGTATTTCCCCAGTCAAGCCTTCAGCTGAGACCCCAGCCCCAGCTGCCACCTTAATTGCAGCCTTGTGAGAGACCTTGGAGCAGAGAACCAGGTAGGCCTTGCCTAGATCCCTCACCAACAGAAACTATGAATTAATAAATACTTGGTTTTTTTAGCCACTAACTTTTGGGGTATTTGTTATATAGTAACTAACACACCCCTAAATTACTGTAACCTTGGTGTAAGATGTAGCATGGCTGGGAAGGCAGGCACCAAATGAGAGGACAACCTCCTTGACAGCATTCCTGGAGATACTGTCTTCAATCTCGAAGACTATCCCAAGTTCTCTTAGCTGCAGTGGTATCATTGTGCTCCCCCCAGCCCTGATTAGTCTCCAGGAGGTGAGGCCTAGGTAAGGTAGTGCTGGGTGGAGTGGATAGCCAGTATGTGGGGTGTTAATCTGTCTGGAAGGGACATTTTGAGCTCGAAGTGACCCTCAGGGATCATGAGGAGTGATGATAAGGTCATTCTTCCCCTCCTCATTTTTTCCTTCCTTTTCCACTCACTCCACCATTCCTTTTTCCCTACTTGTTGTCTCCTGTTGCCCCAAATTCTGGGTGGCTGCCCGACGACCATTCCTACAAATGATAGCCAGGTGATCTCTTGGTCTTGCAATAATTCTACCAAGCTGGGCATCCTGAGGAATTTTCCCTCGGGAGCGCCTCTTCCCATTCCTTGAGGTGTCCTCACATGCAGGGAGACCTCATTGTTGAGCTCAGAATGTGCCTTCCAGACAGATTAACACCCCACATATAACAGATTCTTCGGTGGGACCCACCCAGTTCCTGGACCCTGCCCTGGCCACTCCAGTGTCCACAATCGCAAAACCCATCCATACACACACCTGCACTGACTGCTCACCTGTGAGATACTCAGGAATCAGCAACTTTTTCTAAATGAAGGTAAGTTACCGTTTTCAGGAAAAGATTCATATCTCTGGTCCTTTTCAGAGCTGCAAGGTCTCTCCTCCCGTCTGCTCCAGGAAGGGTAGTGGAAGGGGAAGGGTGGACTGCTCCCCATTTTCGTTAGGGTCAGCTGAGGCGTGGGGACGCGGCCCACCACCCAGACCTCCTGAGGGAGAGAAAGGCTCTTAGGAGCAGGTGACATTCATTCCTCACCAAGAGATCCAAGAGCAACATTTCCCCCTGCCACTCACCTCAGGGCCTAAACACCCCCACACTTCCAATTCCAAAACTTTCTGAGGCAACAAGGGGAAATTCTGGCTGTATCCTTCCAGAGGAACGCATCCCACCCTGCAGCTGTGTATAGTTCAGGATAGTGAGGGAGCAGATGGAAAGACAAGTTGAGCCAACTTCTGGACTTGAAGGGTTCTTCTCATTTTGAAAAGGCCCGGAAGTTTTTAGAGTAAACTTTTTGTACTTTTTATGAAAAAGTAAAGTGTTTTAAGTACAGGACATCTGAGTAAGGTCAAATACAGGACCCAAGATAAAACTGAGACAGCCACTGTCAGGCCCCCTACAAGGGACTGGTCATCTTGCTGAAACCAAATGAGGAAATCAGTCAGAGCTGACTTCCCTCCTTCCTTTCCCTGAGCATAAGCGCTGGGAACCCCAAACCCACTCCCCCAAAGCACCACACAGAGAACACTACTCTCTCCTAGCAGAAACATTTATTGAGGACGATCAGTATCCTTGGTTGTGCTAACCATGGTTCTCATCAGAGGATGTGTTCTCGTGAAAACGGCAATGCTTTCTCCACAAGGAGTGAATGATTTCTTTGGGGACATTTTTCCTCCCTGGAAGTGTTGGAGAAGCATTTCCTGTTTGAATAGAAGAGTCAGATCTCTGAACACAGTGCTTTCATTAGAGGTGAGGGTGGCCGCAGGGACGTGGCATACATCATGCATGCAGGTGGGTCTTGGATGGGGCACAGACTCCCTGTAGGGTGGGGAAGGGGGTTGACTCTGGCATAAATGCTGGTCCTTGAAGGCCACAACTTTCCAGGGCTGTCTGATCCTGTCTCTTTTCTGTCTAACCCTTGTACGAAAACTCTTGTCAGGAGGGACAGCATCTTGGCTGCAGGATGTGGTCCTTGCCCATTCCCCTGGCTGTGGGTCAGAGAGAGCCCCGTGGTTGGAGGGATGTCCCTCGTCAGGCTCTACCTGGGCCTGCAGTTCCCCCTTCTGCTGACTTAACTCTGCAGCCTCAGGTTCATATCTCCATGCCAGTTTCTCCTCTAGGATCTTCCCGATGGCTGCCATGAGCTCATGAGCTTCAGGAGGCCCACAGCTCACGAGAGCTGCACTTTGAGCTGGGTCTCGGAGCGGTGCAAAGGTTGACGTGAACTTGGCTTTTTGCTGGGGACTTTCCTGCCCTGTGATTTTTTTCTTGGAATTAATCCACTGAAAAAACTGCCTCATTTTTTTTCTGAAGTAACTTTCAGGAGGAAACTGTTCATTCTGTGACAGATAGGGGGAAGTGCCCTCTAATTCTCTATCCTCAATAGAGTGGCTCTTCTTTCTGTCTTTAGACGTCCCAACTCCTGAATCCTCACTTCCACATTCTCCTGCTCTGGAGTCCAGAGGTCTCACTGTCTTTGCAGCTGGTGGGAAATTCCTATCCTGGCATTTCCATGAGACATGCTTAGAGGCCCAGGGTTCCCGCCAATCCCCATTGTCCTCCAAGTGGACTTGCAGCACCTGGGAAGCTCCCATGTCCCCACTGGAGATGCTCTGGGACTGAGTCAGTGAGGAGTCGAAGGCAAGCTATCTGAAGTAAGGGATATGTCAGCGGGAGAGCCTTTAGGCTGGCTATGTTCCCTGCTCTTCAATTGAAACTTCAACTCAGTAAGGAGCTGTTTTTTAATGTCTGATGGTTTGGAAACTTGAGGAACCGGTATTTTTGGTGAGGGACATTCACTGGTCAGGGTAGTTTCTACTTTGCTCACATTGATATTTATCATTTGGGAGCTTCCCAACTTGTTGGTTGTCAAGATGTCACAAGATTGTGATGTAAGAACGCACAGTTCCTCAGCCTTGAATATCTCCCTGAAGTTCATGGTGGACGTGGAAAAATGTTTTCAATTCTTCTGCACCGTCTTTTGGCCCTGAATCATGTCCTCTCTATCACTGGAACTCACATTCTCATCCCTTGGCACATGTCCAGCCCCAGCTTGCCTTGTGGGCACCTCTCGGCTGCATCTGTTATTGTCTAGTGCAGTCTTACTCTGACTCACTTTGTCTATAAAGCTGTGTGTGAGGATCTCTGAAGTCTGTCTGCCATGCTCGATTGCCTGGATGTCCTTGGCAAGCTCCTGGTCGATATCAGAGTGGGATGGTTTTAGGGCCCCCTGTCCTTCGTTGCCCACAGATGAGGTAGCAGGGAGTGGAAGATCCAGGATGGGGACTGAATTCGCTGTTTTCACCTTATTTCCCTGAAAACTTTTAGAGCTTCCCTCAAGGGGCTTGGAAACCTCAGCTTTTGGAATCTACCCCAGAAATATAGGTGGCTGAGGAGAGAAAGTCAAATTGGGGAAGAGGCCATGTTTTGGCTTCTCTCAACTTATAGGATTTTATGGATTCAAGAACTTTGAGGGGTAGGCCCCACCTCTGACTCACGTGAAACCTTATAATATGGGCTTCTAGCACCTGTCGGGTGTTGGGATCCAGAAAAGAAAGCTCTGGAGTGGTCATCTGGGGGTGGACCCCACCTACTGTTATGTTTTTCAAATTTCTGTTTTCTATATTGTTCTGGGAACTCCCAGAAGGAGGGGATGGGTTGTCCTCAGCCAGCCAAAAATGACACACCCCGAGGGGGATCCTCCCCACAGTGATCTGCCAAAACTACTGGCTTAGATGTAATCTAAGAATGGTTTTCACTTCATTCTGGTCTGTGTCCTTCCTTGAAACATTTAAGAGTTCATTCCCTGAGTAATTCCTTGAGTGACACACACAGCTACTTTTTGTCTCTGAGGCAGCCCTCAGACTCTTTAGTAGGTAGCATTCTGAGACCCTTGGAGGACTATCTTCTGGGCTCTTCTCTAGGATATATCCAAGATTGCTCTTCATGTCCTGCCTTAGTTGAAACTTTGTTGAGATCGTCTCATGGAAGCTTCCTGGGAAACTCACTTCAGTCTCTGCTAGATCCTTGCTACTCTGGCCCTGAAGCTGACGGAGCTGTGAGTGAGCGTGCCTGCCTTTTTGCTGAGATGTTTCTGTGCATTTACACAGAGACTCTAGATTCCTACTGGCATGGAGGCAGCAGTGTGAGAATAGCCTCCTTGGAATGTGGAGCTCCATTTTATCCTGGGGTTCACGGGTGATATGAAAATGGCCAGGAAGGACAGAGACTGGTACATAGGCATGGGAGGACTGGCTGACCAAAGGAGGGGTGAGAGCTTGAGGACAAGTGGCTTCTTGAGATTTTTGGAATGCAGGGACTAAACCCCACAGACTTTCTTGTTGCTTCTGCAACATATACCATTTCAGGTGTTGATTTTCAGTTGAGATATGAGAGTCTGACTCAATCTGGGATCTATGGAAAGAAACTCCATGGTCCCTAATCTGGGATGGAGAAGAAGATGGTAGGATTGAGAGTGGGGATTGAAGGTGGGCATGGGGCTGGACCTGAGTGAAAGGTAGGGGCTGGGATTGGGGGTTGGTCTGAGAGAAGGGTTGCGGATGTACATCGGAGAGGGGAGGAGGGTGAGAATGGGGAAGTGGTGGAGATTCTGGATCCCACATCTTGACTGCAGAAGCATTACAGATTCCATTGAATAAGACAAAATGAGACCCTAGTGGGGCACTACTACTAGAAACCAGGAGAGTGGCCACCAGGGACTCACTGTGCAGAGAGGGAAGACCCCAAAAGAGCTGGGTATATTTCTGCTGCAAGTTTTCTCCCAAAGTCTTGACATACAGTAGCTGCTGACGAATGCTCCGCTGCTCTGGTTTGCCTGTGATGTCCCAGCCAGCTTTGGGGGCTGTGGTGTCTTGTACGTCAAGTGGCTGCAATGAATTCCCTGAAGACATCCGTTGGTTTTCTCAGCACATTTGCTTTGAAAATAGTCCTTCCTCCTTTTCTTTCTTCTCTAAAATCTGGAAATCCATTCTCTTTTTTATTTGTCTTGCCAAGAATGCCTGACCGTTAAGGCCAAGGAAAGAATGGCTGCTGGCCTCCATGTGATTGGTAGCACAGTCTCCCCAGAGACAGGTCTCTGGTAGACAGAGGGAAACTTGCTCTCGTTGAAAATCAGAGTGTGATAATGTGGGGAGGAACATGTTCTTGGCAGGAGCCTGACAACAAGAGAATTCTGAAATTGACAGACTTGAATGGTCAGTGCCTCTGACTGTTGGGACATAAGTGGACAACCCACCAGGGCTATCTGGAGATGAGTTCTCTGGAAGAGACTTCAATAAGATGGAAACCGATTTAGATTGAGTCACAGTTAAAGGGTGGTCTGTCGGTGGTGAGACAGACAGGCTTGGTGGTGCGTGATGACAAGCTAGTGAATCAAGCTAGTGGATTCATTATCTGGGACAAATTTGGTAAGGGGTTAATATCTTGGGAAAGGGTGCGGTCAAGAGAGAAGATCGTATTCAGAGACAGAGTGGCCTCTGGTTGAAGAATAGGATCCATTGCCTGGGTGTCATGTGGTGGGAGAGGGGGAAGGGCAAGGGGTTGGGGTGGGGAATGGTCTGCTGGGAATTTGGACTCCAAGGGAGGAAAAGGCTCTGGTGGCATAGAGTGACCCAGTGGTGAGGGTGAAAGAAAGTCAGCTAAGGGTGTCATTGGGTTAGGTGAGAGAACGGAGGGGGGCGGTGGGGAAGGGTCAGGTGGAGGGGATGGTGTTAGGTCTCCTGGAGGGACTTCTGAGAAGGCAGAGGACAGAGTGAATGATGACTCAGTCCCAGAAGCTGTGGAAGCCATAGAGGACACAGAGGCAGTATCATCTTCCAGGTCCTCCAGGAACAGCAGCCAATTGACCTCCACGGTTGTGCTATTACACACCTCCCAGGAGGGGTCTGGACATAGCAGTTGATGAAAGCAGATGGTATCGCGATGCTGGCCCCGGGGACTGAAGGAGACAGGATATACATAGCTGCAGCCAGGACCAGAACAAATATATGGGGCCCTGGCAGGTCTGACAGAGGTAGGGGCACCCATTGCATACTGTCCTTTCACATCCCCCCACTTCCTTGAGCTCACAATCTATGTTGTTTCCTTCTCCCCAAGACTTTCACAATCTGGATTTCAAAATCTGAGGATTTTCCCTCCCTTATCAATCTCACGTTTCACTGAGGCCCTAGAAATTCTTAGACCCTGCTAAGAAGCGGGATACAGGAAAGAAGGATTGTGTTTAGTCACCTTTGCAGCAGAGAAAGCACCTTCCTCGCCTCCTGTGCTTCACTCTGGCAAGCTCTCCCACCTGGGAAACCAGGAAAGTGATGAAGACAGAAGCAAAGAGATCTTTTAGGAGGCAGAGTAGAATGTCCTTTATGGTACCCTTGGTAGATTGGACTTGGAGAGCTCCAAGAATTAGGATTCAAGATCGCACGGTTAATGATAATAATAAAGCTCACGTATGTATGTTGCTTTATCATTCACAAAGGGCTTTCATTCATATATGTATGTCATCCCATGTGAGGTTCAAAAACACCATGTGAGGAACATAGGTCACTGGTTACTTCAAGGAAGAATCTGATCATCCGGGAAGTCAAAGTACTTTCACAAGGTCAGGAGACAGAAGTTCTGACTCTTGACATCTCATATGGCCACTTATTGGGCAACGCCCATTGCCCAGGTCCATCACTGTTCATGCCCAGAGCTGGGCAGAGCAGGAATCTGAGAAATGTTTCAGGTTCTGACTGCTTTCCCATGAGCCTCTCCTCTGAGGGCTCTGTTTTCTGAGAGGGACTGTATCTAGTGACTGACATCCTCAGAGACCATGGACCTGGGACCTCATGGAAAGGACAGGAAGGGTCACCCTTGGAGAGCTCAGGTGGGATATGTAGAACCTTACCACTTGGTGTTCTACCTTTTCTTCTCCTCTTGGCTCTGTCCTGACACTGAGAACAATAAGAAAAGAATCAGGGGCTGGGACTCATTGGTCTCACTTCTCTGTTTAGGAAAGTCAGATATTTGTTATCCAAGAATAATATGACTCTCTATTTTAATTCCTATAATTTTGCGTTCCTTCCTTTTATTAATTTTTAAAGGTGATAAAATTCTTTCAGTTTTTCCTTCTTTGAAAAACTCGAAGGAGGATTTTTGGCTAGAGTCCGCACTTGATCTTCTCAGTCAGAAGTCCTCTGCTCAAGGAGGGCATAGACTCTGAGGCCCACAGTCACATCTGTGCTTCCTCAGATAGGCCCCTGTATCCTGGGACAGAGCTCTTGCTCCAGCATCTGCTCAGAGACTCAGCTCTGTTCTCCTGATCTGCCCAACATGAAGGAAGGCTTGGCAAGTGGCGCCTGACATGGCAAGATGACTCATGATCAAGTGCTGGGAACGGTGTTCTCCTACACAGATCTGAAACGCTAAATAACTGAATCAAGGACTACAGAATCACTGTTTGGGATTTTATTTGGGAACCTACCAGCACACCCAGATAGTCTGTGAGCTTTAAATGGAATCCTTAGTCCTCCCTGAAGCCCTAGTTCTGCCTGTTCTCTTCCCCTAAGAGAGCAATGGTCTGTCCTCTCCTCAGACTTCCCATTTTAGGTGTCTCTCTGGCCCAGCCAAACTCATTTAAAAATGTGAGAAAGGGAACAGGAAAATAAAGAATTATTCTTTGAGGAGTGACTTTTGATTCCAGCTCCAACAGTTAAAGAGCTTGGGAGTCTTTACTACAGTCTTTAGGAGAAGCAAAAGCTGAGCAAACTGAAAATCAATGGCTTTTCTTGAAGTCACCAGAGAACTGAGGTTGCAGGGCAAACTACTACTCAAAATCTTCAGAGAGGGTGAATGCAGAGAATCACAGTTAAGATCAGCTTACCTGGAGCAGAAGCCACTAGAGCCATAAACTGGTAGAAACACGTAAAAGACACTGACAAATTGCTGAGGATGCATGTGGGCTAGCATGAAAGTGAGAAACTCCTGGAGGACCAGTTAAGGGGAGGCCCCACCTACTCATGAGTTTTACTTCCAGGAACCCTACTAAGTTCTCACAGTGAAGAACCATGAAGAAACTCTGATGTTTCTGGCATGGGAGGGTGGGGGAGAAAGGTTACCATTTTGAAAGGATTTTGAAATATCCCCTGAGTGTGCTCCGTAGTAGAAGCCTCCTCAGCAGGGGAAAAGACTACCAAGCCTTATCCCACGTGGGTGAAGGGCAATTACCCAACTGCAGCCCCCTGTAGCCTTCCCGTCTCATCTAAAGAGTTCAAAGAAAAGAAAAAAAAAAGCTTAGAAACGCTTGTGAACGTCACAACCCAGGGACACAGGCCCACTAAAAGATTTAATTATATCCCCTCCCTTAACACCTTCCCACCACGTCCCCAGGGCTGCAGTATAGTGATGGCATCATAGCTGAAAGAGTTACAAGGCATAGGCTCTGTTTAAGGAGGAGATTTAGGGGAACCTAAAGACACAAGAAACACAAAAACAAGGGCACTAGAGGAAATGGAAGCCTCTGACATGCACAGCTACGGTAAATATTAAACACAGCCCAACACCTAGCCAGATGAGCATAAAACTTCACACTAAAGGTTTATTTATTTCAGTTCCTATTTTCTAATACAGCATGTCTGGCTTTCAACCAAAAATTACAAGGCATGCTAAAAGGCAAGAAAAAACAGTCTAAACAGACAAAGCAAGCATCAGATCCACAGTCACATTGACACAGGTTTTGGAATTATCACACATAGAATCCAAAATAACCATGATTAGTATGTTAAGGGCTCTGATGGAAAAAATAGATGGCGCACAAGAACAGATGAGGAATATCAACAGACAGAGGGAAATTCTAAGAAAGAATCAAAAGGGAATGTTAGAAACCAAAAACACTACAAGAAATGGAGAAGGCCTGTGATTGGCTCATCTGTAGATTGCATACGGCCAAGGAAGGAATATGTGAGTTTGAATATATGTCAATAGAAACTTTGCAAACTGAAATGCACAGAGAAAAAGAAAAAAAAATTTAAAGCCCAGAATATCCAAGAACTGTGAGACAGTTTCAAAATATGTAGCATGTGTAATTGGCATACCAGAAGGAGAAAAGAGAAAGAACAGAGTAGAAAAATATTTGAAGTAATAATGGCCAAGGATTTTCCAAAATTAATGACAGGTTAACCATAGATTGTAGAAGCTCAGAAAAGACCCCAACAAGATAAATACTAAAAAAGTCTATACTTGGACATATCGTCTTCAAACTGTAGGAAACCAAAAGATAAATCTTGAAAGAATCCAGAGGAAAATAAACACCGTACATCTAGAGGAACAAGGATGAGAATTGTGGGATTCTCATCATAAACCATGCAAGCAAGAAGAGAGTGGAGTGAAATATTTAAAGTGTTGAAAGAAGAAAAACCACCACCCACCTAGAATTTTATATCCAGTGAGATGATCATTCAAAAGTGAAGGAGAAATAAAACCTTTCTCAGACAAACAAAAACTGAGGGAATTCATCAGCAGCAGACCTGCTCTGCAATAAATATTTTTTAAAAGTTCCTCAGGGAGAAGGAAAATGATAACTTGGATCTTCATTAAAAAGAGGAAGAGAAGGAATAAATTAAGGTAAAATGAAACTTTTATTTTTCTTATTCTCAATTGAGCTAATAATAATAGTGACAATGTATTGGGTGATTATAGTATATGGATAAGTGAAAGGAATGAAAACAATGTTACAGAGGACTTACATTAGTTATAAACGTATATTACAAACTCTACAGAAACCACTGAAATTTTTTTTAAAGAACAATTGATATAGTAAGAGATGAGAGAAAATGGAATCATATAAAATGCTTGTCTAAAACCAGAAAACGCAGAAAAAGAGAAGAAAAAAGAATAGATATAATGAATAGTAAACAGTTATAGACATTGTAGATATGAGTCCTACCGTATTTTTTAAAAATCACTAAATATAAATGGTGTAAATTCACCAATTAAAAAACAGAGACTGTCAGTGGATAAAAAAACAAGACCCAATTAGATGTTGTATACAAAATGCCCACTTTAAAAATAAAGATACAGATAGATTACAAATAAAGACAGAGAAAACTGTACCATGCTGACACTAACCAAAAGAAAACAGGAGTAACTATATTAATTTCAGACAAAGCAGACTTCAGAACAAGGAAAACTATCAGGGATAAAGAGGGGTATTACATAACCATAAAGGGTCCATGCTCCAACAAGACACACAGTCCTCAACATGTATACATCGAACAACATAGTGTCAAAATATGAGGCAAAAACTGGTAGAACTGCAAAGAGAAATAGTTGAATCCATTGTTATGTTTGGAGATTTCACCCTCTCTCTCAGAAATGGACAGATTCAGCAGGCAGAAAATCAGTATAGATGCAGTTGACCTGAACAGCACCATCAGTCAACGTGATCTAATTGACATTTTGTAGAGTACTTCATCCGATAATACACATTCTTCTCAAACTCTCATGGAACATTCACCAAGATAGACCACGTTCTTGGCCACAAAACACACTTTAACAAAAATAAATAGAGATTGTACAAAGTATGTTTTCAGACCATAATGGAATTAAACTAGGAATCAATTACAGAAGGATAGCTGGAAATCCTAAAATGTTTGGAGATTAAACAACACGCTACTAAACACATTGGTCAAGGAAGAAGTCTCAAAGTATTTTAAACTAAATGAAAATTAAAATAGAACTTATTAAAATTTATAAGGTATAGCAAAAGCAGTACTTAGGGGGAAATTGATAGCATTGAATGCATCTATTTGAAAAGAAAGATTTGATATTTCTGAGGGACCTGATTTACTTACCTGATTGATGTCTCTCTCTTTCCGAAATATTGGGAAACATGGACTCCTCTTTAGGTAGCAGAGTGACAGAAGAAGGAGCCCCACGCCACACAGGAAGGCAGGGATGGGAATACCTAGGAACTCAAGCTGGAGCTCAGCCATGGTGCATTAACATTCCTCAGACAAAGAGGGTGATCTGCGTCACCAGAAGTGCACTGCCACCTCAGGCAGCTGGGCGTTAAGAGTGCACATTCTAGACTAGAGTTCCAGGCCCACATCACAGAGCTTTAGCATAGACACCAAAGGTTCTTGATGGTTGGGGAGGGGAAAACACGGAAGTGATGAACCCACAACCCTTCCCCCACCATCCAGGCCAGCAAATCAGTCCACCCCTCTGAGGCCCTTTAGATACTTCCAACTTACCTTCCAACTCCACATATTCACCATAGCGTATATTTCACCTTGGTGAAATTTTCTATTTATTCTGTTACCCAGCTATTACCTAAGAGCCTTTTATTGCTTGGCAATCTCCTTTTGGACCCCCACGTCATCTTTGAAAGTCGGTCCAGGGATTTACATCCCCAAGATCTACTCGGCCTTCAACTAAAACTTCCCCTCATACGTAATGTGTTTTTACCTGTATGAAACCAGAAATACACTCAGCAGCAGCCCCACCTCCCATTATCTCCTCAAAAGAATCCACTATCACCAAAAAGCATGAGAGAACAGAGTAGCCTGTATCAACCAACAGAAAGCATGAGAAAGAGGGCCACAAGGGCGTGGCACATCCGTGGACCCAGGGCAAACAACTTGAAAATGTTTGGTAGTTCTTCTTTTCCCCGAATCCCTCTTAGGCTAGTCAGCCTCTAAAGGTTCTCAAATCTGGCCCCCTCCACCCATACTGTGTCTCACCCTGCTGCTCCCTCTTTTTCTCTGCCAAATCCCCTCCTCCCAGCAAAATTTTAAACTTTTCCATTATTTTACAGAGCAATTGTGCTGGACCATGACCTGCAGGGTCAAACTCATCTTGATTTAGGGACTAGGCTTCTCTTTAGCATAACTTCTAATGAGCACAGTTGTAATCATATTTGACAGTACCTTTAGATTTTTTTTGAATCACACCTATGGTTACTTCTTCCATGAAAGGTTTTATGATTTTTTCCCCATCTACTTTCTATCTTTTCCCCCAAATTCCCATTGACATCTCTGTACCTTTTTAAACAATAATGTCATTTTTGTTGATGGTGTATATATATTTATTTCATCTCCCCCCACTCTAGCTAGTCATTTAATAGTTATAACTTTAACAGCTTCATTGTTTAGTGCTAAACTGCTGGAATGAAGCCCTGTGTCATGTCCTCCCTTTGCCTGCCCGCATTCCCTCGCTGAGTCTGATGAATCTATCTTGGCCGCAGACACCCAATCCTTTCCCTCCCATGTGAGAGGGTTTACCAGTAACGACAGCTCCTTTCTTTCCCTGTCTTCTCCCTCATCCACAGCTTCACCATCGTCTCTACCCAAAAGGAAGGTACACTTCAAGCCCACCCCTCTCATGTACCCTCCCTCGACTGCAGGAGGTCTCTGTTCAGACAAATCCCTCTATGTATCTTTGCTTCTCTGGCATTGTTTTTTTATAGCAAGTCTGGTCCTGACTGCCCCTAAGGTCCCCAGGACTCATGATTGTCAAATCATCCTTTAAAGTCTGAGCAAGATCAGCTCCACCAACAATAGTTTCAGGTGGGGCCGGCCCCATGGCCAAGTGGTTAAGTTTGTACACTCTGCTTTGGTGGCCCAGCATTTCGCCGGTTTGGATCCTGGGCGCGGACATGGCACATTCATGGACACTCGTGTGTGTGTGTGTGTGTGTGTGTGTGTGTGCTGATATAGAGAGAAAGGGGAGGGAGGGAGCGGAGACAGAGACAAAGTGGAGAGATATCGAAAATGGGTCAAAATACTAATGGGTACACCTGGATAAAGGGTATATGGTTGTTTACCATCCATGCAACTTTTCCACAAGTTTATCTTTAAATAAATACATTTTAAAAATGGACCGTTGGCTGTTGTCCCAAATTTTGCCTAACCTTTGAGATTTCTGGCTTTGATTCCCGCAGCTGCCATCACTAGCGTACCCAGACCCCAGAAGTGTGCAATGGTGACTTTAAAACAGTTGTCGCAGGTTCTGTCCCAGGCAAGAAACCCTGGATCCTCTTTGCACATTTAAAGTGTGCTAACATTCCAACAGGGTTTCACAAAATACTGGAAAAGAGCATCCCCCCCAAAATTTTTTTTAAAAAATTATACATAATATAAAACAAAAACCAAAGGAAAGAACAAAATATTCAACATGTGTACAGCATGAAACCCTTAATTTCTTCCTTATCTGGTGCCACTGGGTCGTCCGTCTTCTGGGGTTTTGTGGTGTGAGTTGGTTTGCCGGCACTTCCTCTGCTCTGCTAGTCAGTTACCACTCCTGCACCGGATTTCCGTCTTCAAAAATTGTGTTGACATCTTTTGTCATATCTTCTCCCCTTCTTGTCATCCTCAAGGGCCTTATTCTTTTTAAATCCTTTACTTGTTTTAGCAGCTTTATTGAAATATAGTTCACATACTATACATCTTACCCATTTAAAGTGTATAATTCCATGATTTTTAGTATATTCACAGATGGGTAACCATCACCACAGTCAATTTTAAAGCATTTTCATGACTTCAAAAAGAAACTTCATAACCTTTAGCTGTCATGCCCCTGTCCTCTCATCCCCCCAGCCCTAAGCAACCACTAGTCTACTTCCTCTCACTCTAGATTTCCCTGTTCTGGACATTTCGTATGAATGGAATCATATGAGGTTATTTGTGACTGGCCTCTTTCACTTCTGCGTAATGTTGTCAGGGTTTGTGCATATTGTAGCATGTATCAGTACTTTTTATTGCCAAAAAATATTACATTGTGTGGATATACCGTAGTTTATTTACCCATTCGTCAGTTGATGGACGTTTAGGTTGTTTCTGTCTTTTGACCGTTATGAATAATACTGCTATGGACATTTGTGTACAAGTTTTTGTGTGGACATATGTTTTCATTTCTCTTGAGTGTCTAGCTAGAAGTGGAATTTCTAGGTAATATGGTAATTCTGTGTTTAACTTTTGAGCAACTGCCAGACGGTTTTCCAAAACAGCTGCACCATTTTTCATACCCACCAGCAGCATAGAAGGGTTTCAGTTTCTTGGCCTTCTAACACTTGCTATTATCTAACTTTTTGATTCTAGCCATCCTGTGTGTGAAGTGCTATCTCACAGTGGTTTTGATTTGCATTTCCCTGGTGACTAATGATGTGGAGCATCTTTTCATGTAATATTTTGCTTTTGGGGAAGGAGAGGAGATAAAAAAGTGTTTGATCTCCTGTGTTTAACTCATCATACAGTAGCTAGTTTTAAATGTATTACAGGAAAAAAACTTTCTTCTAAATCTTTGAAAACACTTGCATGGTGTTGTGAAGTCCTTATCACATGTACAGTTTTCTCCTTCTGTGCTCTCTACGTGCTGCAGTCACTGTGTGACTGAGGGACTGCAACACCGTGCACTGCATTTGCTTAGGAAGATTCCTTTCTGCGTGGGGTGGAGGGAGGAGTTAACTCAGTGACTTTTCAGGCTTGACTACAGGGCTGAGCAGAACTGATGGCCAGAGCATCTAAAGCTCAGTGCGTTTCCTCCCCATGGCTCTGTCCATCTGTCTTGGGTCAGTGAGCTCCACAGGTAGTAAATGTCAAAGAAACATGAGAGCTGTGACATGGGCACAAAGCATACACCTGAGAGACGGACGGCAGGATGTTCCCATGGGCTTTTGCCCCTTAACCGTAGTGTAGGAGACGGGCCGTATCACACGTGCAAGATGATGACAGTGAAAGTGGGGTCAGGGGTGCATGGGAAGTTCCACGGCTCTTGTGCGTGTTTAAACATCTCTGTAATAGAAGCTTAAAATAATGAAAGAAGCTGGGTGCCTCCTAAAGAGAGGGAGGGGACGAGAGGATACCTGGCAAGGGGGCTCAGTCCGTCAAGACGAGGGTTCAGCTCTCTCAATAAGGACATTTCAGGAAGTGTAATCACTGAGGTTAGGAAGGAAACGTCTTTTCATATAACAGGAAAGAAGGAAAGGAGGAACGGGAAAAGGTTTTTGTGAAGCTTTATTGACGGAAAGTTCCTGTCTCCTGACTTCTAGTTCCTCTGTGATCAGTGGTCCAGCACATCTACTGAGCAAATGGAGACAGCCTAAATTTGAGGAAAGTGGAGGAGATTTGAAATAAATTTGAGTGTCCCTGGAGAGAGAATGGAGTAAGGAAACAGCGACCTAAGCTCCATTTGTTTTGTTCTCATGTTAGTAAGCATGGGATAATTCTTTGTGGAATGAGTGAGTGATTTCCAGCTAGTGCTGGGGCTGAATTTACTGTGGCATCGGTAGACTCCATTGTGAGATTTAATCCAATAGTGATCAATTAGATATAGGAAGGCATTTCTGGGAAAGGCAGAGAGATGGGATTTTGCCAGACAGGAAGGATTAAAAGGGATTGGATGGGGCCCATTAGTAGCGGAGCTGTTTAAATGTTGGTTACCTGACAGACCATCAAGTCTACCCCGGAGAGGGAGGAAATGTAAACAAGAGCTTGACGGACAGACAAGGAGTAAGTGGAAAAATGAATGGCCTGGAGTTGGAAAGTTAACAAGGGGCATGTGAATCAGAAGAATGAGAGACGAGGCCAAGGGGTGGAATGTCCGACTGTAATAATCTGGATGGCTGAAGTGTTCCTGGTGATAAGCTCTGGAGTGTGGCAGTAACTACACTGGAATGGAAGGAAAGGACCCTAAGATGAGATGATGCAGAAACTGAGAGGCTGGTCTTTGGCTGGTCTATCCACATCGATGGTAGAGCCCTCCATGGCCTCCTCACCTCTTCAAGTCTCCTGCCCTGGGCCCCATCCCCCTCCCAGGACCTCCACAGAATCTGCATTCTTTCTTTGACCTCAAGTTTCAGACATTGTGGGGTCAATGGCATAACTCTGGACAAGAAGATACAAGTGTGGAGTGAGAGAGGCTGTAGTGGACACCGGTTTTGTTTTTGGTTTTTGTTTTAACACCTAGCATTCACAAGTCTTTCTGGGAAAACTACCTCCAGTGCCCTCTGGGATACTCACCCCATTTGTGTAGAGTGTGTGTGTGTGTGTGTGTGTGTGTGTGTGTGCGCGCGCGCACGCGCATGCGTGTTCGGTTTTGTTACAATAGTTACCATTATACTTGTATCTTTTCTAATGTCCTCAAATTCCTTTCCCTTACTTGGAGTCTTATTTCGTTTGTCACCTATATCTTGACCCCCTCATATTACTTATAGAACAATCATTTTATTCTATTTTTCCCTTTTTCTCCTCCCTTCCATTTTTAAAATCATGTTTTTAGAAAACAAAATTGGTATTTTATTTTTCCACCCTTGTAACATCTTTATTTTACTTAGACATCTACAACTTAATGTATTTAACGCTCACCATCATAATGCTTTTTGAATTTGGCCCCAGTTGATACTCAGCCAATTTTTGAGTCCCAGTCTGTCTAAGTGGAGTTGCCTTTCCTCCAAACCCCTATTGTAAGGGTGGGTATGTGTGCAGTCCATGGTGAGACCCCCATATATCTGTAACCTGGTGCACAGTCTGGGACTCACCTCTGGTTCATGAGCTGCAGGTGTTCTGGGGGAGACCAACCATGGCTCCACCAAGGCCGTGAATATCAGAGGCGGCACTTCCATCCCGATAGGTGAACTGTACACACTAAGGGCAAGATCTTGTATATTCTTATTAAGCATAGATGGAAGGAAGGCAGAAAGATCACCTTCCCAAAGAGGGGGATGCCATGCCTGATGACCTCCCTGCAGATATTGTTTAGTATTCAAAGAACAGCCCAGTGCCTTTTTGGAATAAGGCATCAGTGTGCTGTGCAGTGCCTGGATCAGCTTCAAGGTGGTGATGCCTGGATCAGATTGAGGAGGGGGCGGGGGGAACAGGAAACAGGACAGGGTCACCATATGGATGATGAGGCATAAAGCTTTGTTCTACCAGCAAGGTCCTTCTTTCCCCTCTTCATTTTTTCTTCCCTCCTCGCTTACTCCATGTCATCTTTTCCTTACTCTCAGCTTTATTTTATCCTGGGAGGTAGGTGGCTACCTGATCAACATTGTTACTACTGGCAGCTGAGTGATGCTTTTGCTCTGCAACAAAATGTCATTGGGCAGTCTGAAGAAATACCTACAGAGGGGAACCACTTCCCCCAGGTGCCTTTCCAGTAGGGAAACCTCAATGTAAAGTTTAAAGTATTCTTCCCTAACACATTAATATGACTCACATGACAGATTCTTAAGGTGTGTCTGTGCTGTTCCTAGCCCCTCCCCCACCAGCCCAGGATCCACTGCAGCAATACCCTCCCCCACCCCCCAAATCCCATTTAGGGTTCACCCCCTGTGGGGTCCTCTGGTCACTGACCTTTAAATCATGATGAAGCCACTGTTTTTTCTTCATTGTTGTTTTATGAATTGCATACCTATTCTTGACCCTCTTCGGATAGAGAACACCTGTCTTCCCTACTCTCTGAAGGATGTAAAACATTCAGTGAGCGGAAGGTGTGGGCTGCTCTACACTTTCGTTAAGGCTAAGCGAAGAGGCAGGAGGCAGAACCCACCTCCTCAAACTTCATCAGGGAGGAAATGGGCTTTTGGGAGCACGTGATATCTCTTTGTCAACAAGAGCTCCAGAGCACTGGTGACCTTTAAGAAGCCAGAGGAAGCAATCAGTAAAAGCTGAACTCACTCCTCCTTTTCCCTAAGCACAAGCCTGAGTTACCTGAAACCCATGCCCCCAACACAGGACACAGAAAAGACATCACTATTATTAGAGAATCATTTATTGGGGAGAATTAATATTCTCCACAAGAAGGAATTATTTTGCGGTGGGAAATTTTCCGCTCTCGAAACGCTGGAAAAGCGTTTTCTGTTGACATAGAGACGGATCCCTAAACATAGTGCCTTTAGCAGTGGTGAGAACAGCTGGAGGCCCCTGGGCCGGCTTGACGCCTGCAGCTGGAGCTTGGATGGGGCACATGCTCCCTGCGGGGCACAGATAAGGGACGCTTCTGATCCAATAGCTGATCTTTAAACGCCACGACTTTCTGAGGGTGTCCTTTCTGGTCTCTGATCCATCTAGAACATGTAGGATAATTCCGGCCAGCAAAGACAACTTCTTGGTGGCAGGACTTGGTGTTTGGCACTTTACAGGAGGGAGCCCTGTAGTTGGAAGGATGCCCCTGGACGGGCTCTGCCTGGGCCTGCTCTTCTGCCTTCTGCTCAGTTTTCACAAACTTCCTCAGGGAAGGAAGGGGCTCTTGAGGGCGGGTGACCTCTGTTGCACACCGCTGCCCCAGTTTCTCCACTGGGAACTTCCCAGGGACCGTCCTGGTCTTCTGAGCCGTGGTGGTCCCAGTAACGGTAGCTCTCCCTTTAACCAGGCCTCTGCTCTGTGCAGATGATATGGGGTTGCCCTTTTCCTGGGGATGTTCTTGCTTTTTGCCTTTTGTCCCAGGATGAAGCCATTGAAAAATGTGGTTCATCTTTTTTCTGAACAGACTTTCAGGAGGAGGCTGTGCCTTCTGTGATGAGGTCTGGGAAGACTTGCTCCCAAGCGTCTCCTCTGATGCTGTGATCTGAGTAGGGAAACTCTTTCTTGTAGGTTGGGATGTCCCCAACCCTGCATCCCCTCCACCAAGCTCTTCTTTGTTGGGGCCCGGAGGGCTCACTCTCATTGTAGCTGGTGGGAATTTCTTATCCTCGGACCTCTTTAGGTCTTTCTTAGGGACCCAAGGCTCCTGCCGCTGCTGCCTGCTGATCCCACTGTCCTCCAGATGGACACGCAGCACCTGGGAAGCTCCCATGTCCCCACTGGAGACACCGTGGGCATGAGTCGCTGAGGCCTTGTAAGTCAAGCTCTCTGAGGCAGGGGACCTGTCAGTGTGTTGGCCTTGGACCTGGCTCTGATTCCTCTTCTCCAGTTTCGACTTTAATTCCCCAAACAGATGTTCCTTAAGATCCGATGACTTTGGGTCTTGGGGAACTTGTCTTTTTGGTGCAGGGCTTTCAATGGTCCCAGTAATTTCTATTTTACTGTGATTCTCACGTATCATTTGGGAGCTTCCTGGCTTGCTGGTTGTCAACACATTACCAGTTTTTGACTGCAGAGCGTTGAGCTCCTTGGCCCTGAATATGTCCCTGGCCGTGTTGTGCACGGAAAAGTGTTCCGACTTCATCTTTTTGTCCTGTCGCCCTTCTCTTCTATCACTGGAACTCACTCTCTCATCCTTTGTCTCATGTTTGGCACCAGCTTGCCTTGCAGGCAGCTCTGGGGGGCATCTGTTGCCTAGCTGAGTAAATTTCTGACTCGCTTTGCCTGTGATGCCCCATGTGACAGGCAGATGAGTCTGCCTGGCACCCTTACTCCTCTGAACAACCTCTGCAATCTCTTGGTTGATACCAGAGGGTGATTGTCTCGGCACCCCTTGTCCTTCCCTGCCCATAGGTGAAGTAGCAGGGCAAAGACGATCCAGGACCAGGGCTGAATTTGTTGTTTCTGCTTTTTCTTGAAGAACAGATTTAGAGCTTCCTCTATGGGGCTCGAAGCCCTCGGATTTGGAGTCGACTTCCAAAGTTGGGTTATTTGAGGGGGGACAGTAGAAATCGGGCAAGGACTGGGATGCAGCATCTTCCAATTTAAACGCCTGTATGGATTCAAGGACCCTGCAGGGCAGGCCCCACTCCATCCTCATACGGAAACTTTTAATATGGGTTTCCATCATCTGTTGTGCACTGGAATCAATGAAGCAAAGCTCCTGGAAGGTATTCAGGGAGGATTCCCCACCCACTGAAGGTGGCAAACTCCTCTGTGTTATTTGGGTGCGGGATTTGTCAGAAAGCAGCAATGTCTGCTTGCTAGCATGCCATGAACTGCACACAGTCCCAGGGAGCCGAGCCTCACTGATTTCCTCAAACTTCTTGCTCAAATGTGCTTTCAGGACATTTTCAAGTTGTTTCTGATCTAGACTTTCCTCCAAGGCCCTTGAAGTTTTCCCTGACAGACTTGCCATGTGACTATTTAGGTCTTTCTCAGAGTCATATGCCGGATCCTTATCTGAAGAGCTCTCTGGGTCACTCAACAGATGAGCTTTTGGGCCGTTCTCTGGGCTATGCCCCTGATCCTTCCCCATCTCCTTCTCTACCTGAAGCAGTTCTGAACCCCTCTCATGGAAGCTTTTGGATTGGCTCAATCCAACATTTAGATCTTTGTTCACCGAGATCCGTGAGAGTCCACGATTGCTTTCTGACTTAGCTATCTCTGAGAAATCTCTTGGAGGCATCATCAGTGACAGACACTCACAGATCCTGCGGGGCAGGCCCCACTGGTGTTGGATGAGCCTCTTTCGAAGGTGATGTTCCAGTTTCTTCCTCAGCTCATCACTGAGAGGAAACTCTACGGGAAGGGTGGAGATGGAGGCATGGGCCTGGGAGGCCTGATGGTAAGGAAAGTTGGGAGCTGAAGAACAAAATTCTTCCTGAGATCTTTGGACTACAGAGGGGGAACCCCACAAACTTTCCTGTTGCTTCTGCAACACTTTCCATTCCAGTTGTTGAATTTCAGATGAGGTGAGAGACTCTGATTCATCCTGGGGTCTATGGTAACACACTCCACAGATCCTTATCTGGGGTAGAGGACCAGATGGTAGGATTGGGAGTGGGGATTTAAGGTGGGCCTGGGACTTGACCTGAGTGAGAGGTAGGGGCTGGGATTGGGGCAGGGTTTGAGGCAAGGGTTGGGGCTGGATCTCAGGCAAGGATGGAGGTGGGCGATGGAGAGGTACTGGGGATTCTTGGCTCATGGAGGCATTTGAGATGGTATTGAAAAGGAAGACTGTGGTGCAGTCACTTGAGTCACGGATAGCAGAGGGCAAGGACTCGCTGTGCAGAGACGGGAGACCCCAGAAGAGCTGCATACATTTTTCCTGTAAATGGTCCTCCAAGATTTTAGGATATGGGGGCTGCTCACGCATGTGCAGCTCCTTTGGTTTGCCTGCACTGCTCCAGAAAGGAAGGGAGAATGCTGAGTCACACTCATCAGCATTTGACTCTGACATTTTCCCCGAAGGATCTAGTTGGTGGCCTGGCCTAAGATTTTTGGGAAAGAGCCCTTCTCCTTCTCCTTTTCCTTCCACATCAGGAAATCACTCCTCTTTCGGACTTGTCTCTCCAGGAGTGACAGGACATGAGGGCTGAGAAATGAGAGGTTACCAGGCTCTATAAGGTTAGCTGTAGGGTGTCTCTCCAGAGAGGACTCTGAAGAATGGAGGGCAAGAAACTCTCAATTAAAATCACGTGGTGCCAAGGTGGAAGGTGCTAAGAACAAGTCTTTGGCACAAGCTTGCCACCAGGATAATTCTGAAATTGACAGGCTTGAATGGTCAGTGCCTCTGATTGTTGGGACATAAGTGGACAACCCACCAGGGCTATCTGGAGATGAGTTCTCTGGAACAGACTTCAATAAAATGGAAACCGATTTAGATTGAGTCACAGTTAAAGGGTGGTCTGTCGGTGGTGAGACAGACAGGCTTGGTGGTCCGTGATGACAAGCCAGTGAGTCACTGGGATTCATTATCTGGGACAAATTTGGTAAGGGGTTAATATCTTGGGAAAGGGTGCGGTCAAGAGAGAAGATCGTATTCAGAGACAGAGTGGCCTCTGGTTGGAGAATAGGATCCATTGCCTGGGTGTCATGTGGTGGGAGAGGGGGAAGGGCAAGGGGTTGGGGTGGGGAATGGTCTGCTGGGAATTTGGACTCCAAGGGAGGAAAAGGCTCTGGTGGCATAGAGTGACCCGGTGGTGAGGGTGAAAGAAAGTCAGCTAAGGGTGTCATTGGGTTAGGTGAGAGGACGGAGGGGGGCGGTGGGGAAGGGTCAGGTGGAGGGGATGGTGTTAGGTCTCCTGGAGGGATTTCTGAGAAGGCAGAGGACAGAGTGAATGATGACTCAGTCCCAGAAGCTGTGGAAGCCATAGAGGACACAGAGGCAGTATCATCTTCCAGGTCCTCCAGGAACAGCAGCCGATTGATCTCAGCAGTTGTGCTATTACACACCTCACAGGAGGGGTCTGGGCATAATAGTTGACGAATGCGGGTGGTATCGAGAGGCCGGCCTAGGGGCCTGCGGGAGACAGGAAGTAGAAAACTGTAGCCAGGACCAGAACAAGGAAAGGAGGACCTGCTGGCCTGTCAGGGGAGGGGCCACCTGAAGCCTGCTGCCCCTTCACAATGCCCCACATCTATGACTTCACCATACACTCAGCAGCCCTCACCCCAAGGCCTTCATTCACATACCCGTTCCTATGGCAAACCCCTCCCATGACTACTGCAGGCTGTACTGAATCCCTGGAATTGCAGAGAACATGTTAAAGAAGGATCAGGAAAGAAAAGACTAGTCACCTTTTCAGAATAGAAATTAGCCTCCTTTTCTCCTCTGTTTCCCTCTGGTAGTTTCTCCAACCTGGGAAACCAGAAGAGTGAATTACATGTAATAAAGGTAGAAGCATAGGTGTTACACGGGAGTCCCTTTATGGGAGACCCTTGGGATATTAACGGGATATTAACTCTGAAAGCCCCAAGAATCAGTAGATGTGGTCAAACGGTCAATGATAATATTAATAAGGTTCACATGTGTTTGTTGCTTCATTTATAAAGTACTGTCACATACATTATCCCATGGGATGTTGAAAACCACCATGTGAGGAACATAGGTCAATGGTTACCTCAAAGAGGAGTCTGATCATCCAGGAAGTCAACGTAGTTTCACAAGGTCAGGAGACAGAAGTTCTGACTCTTGACATCTCCCACGGCAACCCACTGGGCAACACCCATTGTCCAGGCCCATCACTGCTTCATGCCCAGAGCTGGGCAGAGCAGGAATCTGAGAAATGTCTCGGGTTCTGACTACCTTCCCATGAGCCTTTCCTCTGAGGCCTCTATTTTCTGAGAGGGACTCTATCTAGTGACTGATCCTCAGAGACCATGGACCTGGGACCTCATGGAGAGGACAGGAAGGGTCACCCTTGGAGAGCTCAGGTGGGATAGGTGGAACCTTACCACTTGATGTTCCACCTTTTCTTCTCCTCTTGGCTCTGCCCTGACGCTGAGAACAAAAAGAAAAGAATGAGGAGTGAGGACTTAGTTGGCTTGCTCCTCTCTCTAGGAAACTCAGATATTCATCCAAGATTAATGTCACTCTCTATTTTTATTACTAGCACTTTGTGTTCTTTCCCTTTCTGAATTTCTAAAGGTGATAACATACTTTCAATTTTTCCTTCTTTGAAAAACTCGAAGGAGGATTTTTGGCTAGAGTCCACACTTGATCTTCTCAGTCAGAAGTCCTCTGCTCAAGGAGGGCATAGACTCTGAGGCCCACAGTCACATCTGTGCTTCCTCAGATAGGCCCCTGTATCCTGGGACAGAGCTCACACTCCAGTGTCTGCTCAGAGGCTCAGCCCTGCTCTCCTGATCTGCCCAATACAAAGGACGGTTTGGTCGAATGACGCCCGTCATGGGAATGTGACTCGTGATCCAGTGCTGGGAACAGTGTTCTCCTACACAGATCCCAAACTCTCTAAATAACCTAATGCAGGGCCGTGAAATCACTGATGGGATTTTATCCGGGAATCCTCCACCACACCCAGATGGTCTGTGAGTTTTAAATGGGAAACAGTCCCAGCTGAACCCCTAGTCCTGCCTGGCCTATTCCCCTAGGAGGATGATGTTCTATCCTCTATTCAGACTTGCCATCTTAGGAGTCTCTCTGGACCAACTCATTTAAAAATGTGGGACTAGAAATGGAAACAACAATAAAAAATCCCTGTTGGTGGCTTGCCCAGGGATCCTTACCTTTTGGTAGATTTTGGTTTTCCACAAGGTTGGTAAAGATGGAATCCCCACCAGGAAGCACAGGAACAGAAGAAGCAACCACAACCCACACACGATGGTGAGGTTGCGGTCACTATCTAAGAATGTTGAGCAGATGCTCAAAAACAACTCCATATGGCTATTCAGAAATGAGAGAACATTCCATTGACTGAACTCCATTTTCTGAATCGCAAGGCTGCCTGAGGCAACTGAGCTCTGAGAGTGTCCGCACTTGCTTATAATCCCAGGCCTGCATCACAGAGCACTGAAGAGTCACAAAGGGTTTCAGAGGGTGGGGGAGGGGACATGAAGAGGGTGTGCCCATGGCCCTTTCCCCCCACCAGCCCAGCTGATCTCTCCATCCATCCTGGGCCCTCCAGGTCCCTCTGCCCTACCCTGCCATCCTATTTTCCAACTCTGTCCGTTCATGAAATCATACAATTACATTAATGAAATTTTCTGCCTGTTCCACCTGTACTCCAGATATTACCTGGGCCCCCTTTACTGTTTGGAGAGCTTGACTTTGGTTTCACCAATTCCACTGCCTCGAAAGTCTGAAATGCTCCCTGGAATTTTTGCTTGTACCCAGACATTTACACTCAGAATCATATATGTCCTCAAATCCATCTTTCCTTTAGAATGTTTTTGCCTTACATGAACCCTGATATAGAACTTAAAGTTCTTCTTTACTCATTTGGTTTTGTGAATGTTGAATAACAAATTTTAGTTTTTTGCTTCAGTCAGCCTTTACCATTCTCAGCCAGTGGGGCTGACTCAAATAACTGAAATGAGTAATTCATTATTCAACATTCACTAGACTAAAATCAGTACAGGTGTACCTCACTTAATGAAAGGGAAATGTTTAGAGAAATGCATCATTAGGCAATTTCATTGCTGTGTGAACATCACACAGTGTACTTACACAAACCTAAGTGGTAGAGCCTACTACACACCTAGGCTATGTGGTGCTACCTGTATGGGACCACTGTCATATATGTGGTCCATCAGTGACCGAAACATCCTTAATATTGTTATGTGGTGTGTGACTGTGGTGGATGACAATGACAAAATGGAATACCATTTTCAAGGCTTCTAAAATGGAGCTGGGAGGCCATTAAGGAAGTGGGGCTTATGCTTGTACACCACATCCACCACCAGACGTTAACTGAACTTTTGAGCTTTACCTGACAGCAGAGGTCACATCTTGAAGTGTTTCCTCATTCCAAGAAGGGACAGTCTGCCTAGGACCAACTATGTTCTGGCAAGTCAGCTCACCCCATGCCAGAACCAGTCAGTAACTGTTCACTGTAGACCTTTGTAAGCCTGTGTCCTTTCCTTTTATCTACCCCTGCCTCCTTTGTCTTCCTAGGAGCACATTTGAGCTTCTACTCGAATCTACATCTCCTGAATTGCAATTCTTGAGACCCCAAATAAACTTTTTGGTTCTTTTGCAGTTTATGCCTCTTATTTGCTGACTTTATATGGTGACAGAAGTGGGATCCCTAGCTACTGACCTTCAATTCTGGTGCCACTTCACAGACACAAGCAAGGTGCCTGCAAAGAATCTTTTGTGCTCTGCTGTCTCCTCCTGGTGGCTCTGGTTCCTGGTGGTAAGTCCTCCTGGGCCTGGACCTCCCATTTTTGGTAGAGGTCCAGACTCTTTCTGTAGGCGTCCTTTGATACTGGTTCTGGCCATCCTTCCGTTGTCAGCTTTGTCAGAAACTTCTGTTTCTTTCACTCCTTTTTTGGGCCTTTGATCCTTTGGTAAGTTCATACAAATGAGAAATCCATTTTCTAAGAGGACCACCAAAGAACAGCCCCACTCTGGGACTCCTGCTGGTTTTGTCTTTAAAGAATACAGACCTTCTACATGTAGATTTTTGTCCCACTGGGCTCAGATTACTCAGGGTGATTTAAGGCTTCACTGGCCTAAATGGGGCTCCTTTGAAATTCCTAAATTGGTTTATCTGTGCACTCAATTGGAAAAAGCCTATCAAACCAAACAAATAAAATGGGAAACTTTTTAACATTGGTATCTTGAGGCCTCTAAATGAAACACTGAAAAGGACACTTCCTTGCAAGCCATAACAATGTCATAACTAAGAATTTCAAGTGATTAAATGTAAATGCCATCGATAAAAGAATATTAACTCCTCCTGTATTTGTCAGGGTTCTCTGGAGAACCAAGGAGATTATCTATATATATATAATATATATTAATAGTGATATATAATAGAATATATAATCCATTGTATCTATATTTAAATTCATTTATTTAGTTCTATAAATTACATATATACACATAAAATTTATATATAAAAGAAACTTTGGCCTCGCCCCTAACTGCCTAAAAGAATTTAAGACAGAAGGCCTGTTCCAGGAAGGAGCTGTCAACGTAGGGAACTCTAGATGTGGTAGAGAAGAAGGTACCTAGCCGGGCCCATTTTACACAAGTTCTCTCTCATTTGTTTAGAGATGGCCCAGCAAACATTTGGTTTTCTGTCTCCTTGTGAATTGGCTTCCTCCTCTTTGAAGTCCCAAACCATGACCCCCAACCCCGCGCCTTTGTAAAATATCTAAACCCTAACCATAGACCTGGCAGACACGCTGTAGACTGAGCAGCAGCATGAAGACCAGGGTCAACCTGATGACATTGTGGGTGGGACTACTGGCTGCTTGTCCACATCCTTGTCCTGGGTGCCCAGGAAGGCAGTCACCCAGCAACTTGCAGTGAGGTGTGGCGTGTGACTATGTTTCAGCCAATGCAATGGGAGTGGAAGTGGTGTGTGCCATTTCCAGGTTGGAACTTTTGAAAGCAGGTGTGTCTTCTCCGTGTTCCTTCTTTCTCCTTGTGCAGATTGGTTGCAGACGACGATACAGGCATCAGGATTGGCAGAGCCAAGAGACGGGAATTCACGGGTGACTGACACACCCTGTGGAAGAGAACCACCTGCCCAACGCGAAACCCACCTTGGCCTGTAAGGTAATCACACATAAATTT
Organism: Equus caballus; assembly: GCF_041296265.1. Taxonomy (NCBI): domain Eukaryota; kingdom Metazoa; phylum Chordata; class Mammalia; order Perissodactyla; family Equidae; genus Equus; species Equus caballus. The sequence goes on from NW_027222395.1 coordinate 1,126,920, forward strand.
CTACTCTCTGGTTATTCTTTTTCGGGATCTGCTTGTTATTTTCTTAACTATTATGGAAATATTTCAAATATGCAGAAGAGTACATAGTATGACCTCTATCTCCGGCCCCAATACCCAGAAAGAACAGACGTTCAATTCTGCCCTATTTGCTTCCGATGTTGCATTCATTTGCTGGGGCTGCCATGACAAAATACCACACGTAGGGTGGCTTAAACAATAGAAATTTATTTTCTCACGGTTCTGGAGGCTGAAGTTCAAGATCAAGGCATTGGCCGGTATAGTCTCTTCTGAGGCCTCTCTCCCCGGCCGCTTCTCCCTGTGTCCTCACACGGTCTTCCCTCTGTGTGTGTCTGAGTTCTAATCTTCTCTTCTTATGTGAGTATCAGTCACATTGGATTGGAGCCTACCCATGTGACCTCACTTTACCTTAATTACCTCTTTAGAGGCCCTCTCTCCAAATACAGCCCTATTTTGAGGTCCTGGAGTTAGGACTTCAACATATGAATTTTCAGGGACATGATTCAGCCCACAACGATATCTCTGTTTTTAAGAAGCAAAATGTTGCTGTCACACCTAAAATTCACATTTCCATCCCGTTCTCCTCCCTCCCTCATCATAGGTATCAATATCCTAAAATTAATTACATTCTTTATGATTCCAAGAATATCCATGTGCATGGCTCCATTAACAAAAGATTACATTTTTATGCATAGTCAAGACATACATGTGTATGTCTCCGTTAACAAATTCTTACATTGTTATGCACTTAAAAAATGTACAGGAACAGCATCACACTGCACATGTCCTTCTTTGATTGGCTTTGGGCTATAAATGGGGAAGGAAAAACAGCAGCCGAGGGTAAGAGAATAAATAAACGGCTTATGCATAAAAACCCAAAAGGACAGATTTCCAAGAGCATCCAGGTTGGTGACCATGTGCAGGTTCTGGGAGAGTGGTTACCTGGAGAGGGCGTGGAAGCTCACTGCCCTTTCCCCATGCCTTGCCCTGTGCGTCTGTTCCATCGAGCTATTCCCGAGTAATATCCTTTTCTAATAAACAGGTAATCTAGTAAGTAAGAGGTTTCTCTGAGTTCTGTGAGCCGCCCTAGCAAATTCGTCGAACCGGAGTAGAGAGTCTTGAGAACCTCTTACTGACAGCCAGTTGCTCAGAAGCATAGGTGACAGCCTAGACTTGCTCTTGGCACCCGCAGTGGGGGCAGTCTTGTGGGGCTGAACCCTTAACCTGTGGGATGTGATGCTGTCTCTGGGTACATAGTGTCAGAATCGAGTTGAATTGTAGGACACCCAGCTGGTGTCCCAAGAATTGCTTGTTGGTGTGGGGGACTCCCCTGACCCCCAACCCCACACACATTGGAATTGGTACCAGAACCTAGGAACAAACTGTGAAAGATAAGCATCTTAGCTTGGGTTCCCATAACAAAATGCCATAGCGTGGGTGACTTAAACAACAGAAATTTATTTTCTCACCATTCTGGGGGCTGGAAGCCTGAGAGCAGGATGCCAGCATGGTCAGGTTCTGGCGAGGGCTCTCTCCTCAGCTTGCATAAGGTCCCCTTCTCACTGAGTCCTCAGATGGCGGGGTGTGTGTATGCGTGTGAAGAAACAGAAAGAGAGATCTCTTCCACTTCTGATGAGGCCACAGTCCTATCTGATTTAGGTTCCACCATTATGACTTCATTTTCACCATAATTACTTCCTAAAGACCTTGTGTCTGGACATGGTCACAAGGGGGGTCAGGGCTTCCATATATGAATGGTGGGGAGAGAGAATTCAGTCCATAGCAATAAATAAAGAGCAAATAAATAGAAACAAAGGTTTGGCATTTCTCTTTCTCATTTCCTTTCTTCCTGACTTTACTGTCTTGCTCTTTGTCTAGCTTCTTGAACAAGCAGCTCATTGGTTTCTAATTTTTCTTTTTAGATACGTATGTTGAAGGTATCTTTCTTCTAAGTATTGTTTAATTCCATCCACCAGATTTTGTCATGTAGTGCTTTCAGCTATAAATATTTCCTGAGTTCCATATGAGATCCCTTTCAATGCAAGGTTCTATAAGTTCCCAGCCATTAATATTATTTTCTCATCTGTCGCTCCTTTTACAAGTATGTAATGTTCCTCCTTGTCACCATGTTGGTTTTGTCTGGAGCTTTACCTCCAGATTTCTATAGATATACTTTTTTATTGACAGGTAAAGGACAAAATGAGGAAATATTTTTGCTAGATATAAGCATGGTATCTGTCTACACTCCTGGGACAGTGTAGACTTCTAATCTGTCACTTATCCACCTTTGTGAAAAGGAATTCTAATATTGGCTCACTGAAGTCATTTTGGTCAACAGCACAGGAAATCGGTAATATGTATGTGTGGGGACCTGGAAATGGCCACCCCAAGATATGTCTCTTTGGCATCAGGATTATTTGAGGCTGATTGCTTTTGATAAACTGGGACAGGGAAGGAGGAATGGAACTTGCCCTTTGTTAGGGCACATTTACATTTGTAAGGTAAATCTCTATCTGTAAAAGTTGCCTCCCTCTCTGTACCAGGAAGAAGAAAGGAGATGACCTTCTCTCTAAAAACTCTTAATCAATACCAAAGGCAAGGACTTAAATCTGCATTTTATTGTGCTAGTCTGGTAACCTCCTGTAACTGACTTTCCTCCCCCTCCCAACGTTGGCATTTCTTAAGGATTAAGCATCTTTCCTTAGGCTAGGAACTGATTGCTGAGCTCACCTGTGACTGCCCAGCTCCAGACAATCGACTTGAGTCCTGCCATGCCCACTGAGATAGCAGACCCACTACCTGCTGTGTCCATCAAGTGCCGACAGGGCAATCTTGTGACTATTGTGGGAGGGACATTTCAATCACATGTGAAACACCCCATTTGGCGGTATATAACCACTATGTGCACCCCACTTCTTTGGTGCCCTTTCTTCCTTTGGGAAGAAAGGCACCGGGCCACGGTTCCTCATAAAGCTTTGTTTAATTTTCTCTTGCTTTTCTGTCTCATGTGAATTTAATTCGTTCTCCAGCCAGACGAACCCACACTTGGGAAGAGGAAATGTCTTCCTCCCCTACATATGTTTTCATCAGTCAGATAGTCCATGTTGTGCTGTATTCACAACAAACTCCTAAGTCTCAGCTAAAAATGACCAAGGTTTATTTCTCGAACATGCTCCATGTCATCAGGGGCTGGCTCTGTATTATCCTTGCTCAGTCTGGAGGATTGAGTAGATGGCAGCTAAAAGATGCTCGATCCAACTTCTTGCACAACTGCCAGGCAGGAAAAACACACTCCTACTGTTTGCCAAAGGTTTTTCTGGAAGAGACAGCCTCATTTTTGCTCAAGTTTCATTTGCCAAAGGCTCACAAAGTCACATTTGACTTTAAGGGGCCAAGAAGATACATCCCTTCTGTGTGCCAGAGAAGAGCCGACACTATTTGGTGAACGGCAGTAATAATAACTATACGCTGTGCTCTATTGTGTCTTCCAAAGCTTATTTTTGCTTTTTGTTTGTTGATTTTTTCAAAAATTCCCTTCAGTTATGTGAGTTACCGTAAGTCCTTCTAGTCAATTTCTTTAATAAGAAAACTGAAGTTAGCCAGAGTTAGCTTCTTTTGCTTAAACAAAAAAACCGATCTAATGCATTAGACTTTGCGTTATAAATGTTACTGAGCAGCTTAGGAAAATGAACTTCAGTTTACACCTTGGGCTGGTTTTCAAGAAAGGGTACACACCGATTTTTGAAGGATAAGGTTTTAATAGGAAAAGAAGCAGGGCATGGCATGAGCCAATATTTAGATCCGAATAATTATTGGTGACTGCAGCATGTCAGGCAGGGAGCCAACTGTTTTTGCATATGCTCTCTAAGTCAATTTTAATTCTTTATAAGAACAATATGAGGTGAATCTTAATATTCATCACTTATATATGCAGAAACTGAGGGTCAGGGAGGTGAAATGACCTGTGCAAAAGTCACTTAACTAGCAAATGATGGCTTTGTTTCAAGTCCATCATCTGATCAGGCAGAGGTAAAAGAGAAGAATGCAATGTGTGTTTTTGGGTAGTGGGTACTGTTTGGTTTGGCAGGACTGTGGGATACATGAAAGGCGGAGGGGCCCTTGAGTGCTAAGGCAGAGAGTTGGAGTCTATCAGGTAGGCAGTGAGAGGAAGGTTTCCGCATCAGAGAGGGCACTGGTGGAGCCATGCCTCAGAAACATTGATCTGCTATTGTCCTCTACGATGAAGAGAAATGAGGCACGCTGGAGGCTTGGAGACCAGTTGGAGGAGCATTGTAAAAACTCACATAGGCCTGAATGGGCATGGGTGTTGGCAATGGAAAAAGAAAAAAGTATTCTATCGAGTCTCCAGACACCCAGGGAATTGCTGAACGAAGTCTGAGTTCTCCCTATGTAGATAGCTCATACTTTTCATTATAGGTTTCTCAAGAACTTGCTCCCAGAAAAACCTGGATGGAGAACAAAACAGGTAAGTGCCCAAGTGAGAAATCTACAAAGCTCCTCTCCCCCAAAATCACCTCTTCCCCATCTGGCATGTCTGGTTCTGGCATGTCTTGCAGGTGGTCAGTCATGTCCATCACCTGGTTTCGGTGTGTGCGACACCTGTATCTGGTGTATCCGGCAGGTGGTTCTCACAAGACTTGTAGGTGGTTCAGACGTGTCCAGAAGGTGGTTCTGGTGTGTCGGGCATCTGGTTACAGTGTGCCTGGCATGTGGTTCAGGATTCTCCATCTAGTGGTTCAGGCTGGTCTAACAGGTGGTTCAGGTGTGTCCAGCCGCTGTTTCAGCTGTTTCTGGAACCTGGTTCTGGCCTGTGCTGGACCTGTTTCTGGTGTATCCATCATATGGATCTGGCATGTCCAGCACAGTGTTTGGGCGTGTTCAGCAGGTGGCTTCAGCGTACTGGGCGCCTGGTTCCATCGTATCTGACCATTGGTTCTGTGGTGTCTGGCAGGTAGTTCCTGTGTGTCTGGCATATGGTTCCAGTATGTTCTGAAGGTGGTTCCGGCGTGTCCGACTGGTGGCTACCATGTGTCCGGAACCTGATTCCTTCGTGTGTGGTTGGTGCATTCAGTGTGTCCAGGTGTTGGTTCTGGCGTGTTTGACAGTTGGTTTCCGCATGCCTGGCGGGGGATTCCAGGCTGTCTGGCAGGTTGCTCTGGCCGTTTCTGGAAATTGGTTCTGGCGTATCCAGGACCTGGTTCCGGTTTATCCAGCAGGTGATTTTGGCATGTCCGGCAGGTTGTGCTGGCGTGTTAGGCTGGTGGTTCCGGCTTGTCTGGCAGGTGTTTGTGGCATGGCCAGCACCTGGTTCTGCCGTATTCGGGAGGTGGTTTCAGTGTATCTGGCACATGGTCTCGGCATATCCAACAGGTGGTTGCGAAGTGTGTGACAGGTGGTTCCTGTGTGTCTGGCATGTGGTTCTGGTACGTTCGGAAGATGGTTCCAGCATGTCCTTTGGGTGCTTCTGGCATGTCTGCAAGGTGGTTCTGGCGTGTCAGTGTCATGATTCCAGTGTGTCCGGCGGGTGGTTCCAGGTGGTTCTGGCGTGTCTGGTGGGTGCTTCTGGTGTGTATGGCGGGTCATTCAGGCATGTCTGTATGGTGGTTCCAGGTGTGCGGCAGGTGCTTCTGGCATGTCTGTTGGATTTTTCCGGTTTCTAAGGGGCCTGGTTCCAGGTTATCCGGCAGGTGATTTTGGCTTGTCCAGAAGGTGGTTCCGGCGAGTGAAGCAGGTGGTTCAGGCGTGTCCAGCAGGTGGTTCATGTCTGTCAGTGATGTGGTTCCGGCATTTCCAGCACATGGTTCTGGCACTCTGAGAGATGGTTCTTTCATGCCCGTCATGTGATTCTGGAGCGTCCATCAAGTGGTTCTTGTGTATCCGGCAGGTGATTTTGGCGTTAGAGTCAGATGGTTCTGGTGTGTCCTGCAGGTGCTTCTGGCACGTTGTGGACCTGATTCTCACATCTGCGGTGGGTGGTTCCACCGTTTCCAGATGATGCTTCTGAAGTGTCCAACAGTTGGTTCCAGCATTTAAGGCAGGTGGGTCACACAAGTCCCGCCCGAATCATTCGGCCGAGGCACGAAAGATTGTCCTTCCACATGCTTAGGAGGAGAGAGACAATAGGATTTTAACCAACCACTCTTTGGAAGTTAAGAAAAACTTGCTTCCCACAGTGCTCTTACAGCATACTGGCAACCTCTCATGCCGCCCTTGTGCATGGGTGGAGAGAGTGTTCACAAAGCAGCTATGGAAGAAAGGCCAAGTTTGCTCAGCAGAGTCCTACATTGCCCTAAAATTGCAAGGCACAAAACACTGCCTCCAACCCTCAAGGGGAGATGAGCAATAATCCATCTTGCTTCCAGCTCTTTGGGAAGCTGAGAAAGAACTCACTTGCCACACTGTTCTTATAGTGTACCTTGAACATCTCATACAAAGGCACCTGAAATGCTGTTTATTTGGAGCCCTTAACTCATTGCTTTAGAACTTCTGCTTTTGGGGCATTTCCATCTTGCCAGCCCGGCTCAGACAAAATGCCTACATCTTCTCCTTAAGCAAGGAGGCTGAGGCCCGAATGATTGTGCATCCACATGCTTAGGAGGAGAGAGACAATAGGCTTTTAACCACCGCTTTTGTGCACTGGAGGAGAGAGTGTCAGAAAGCACCTATGGAAGAAAGGCCCCTTTGCTCTCAGCCGTGCCCTACATTGCTCTAGAGGTGGAAGGCACAAAGCACTGCCTCCATCCCTCAAGGGGAGACAAGGCACAAACCATCTTGCTTCCAGCTCTTTAGGAAGCTGAGAAAGAAGTCACTTTCCACAGTGCTCTTACAGCATATTGGGAACCTCTCATACACAGGCAGCTGAACGCCATTTCCTCCCAGCCCTTAACTCGCTGCTTTAGAACTTCTGCTTCTGCCACATTTCCCTCTTGCCAAGCCGGCTCAGGGGTAATGGCTACATCTTCCCCTTAAGCAATTGGGCCAAGGCCCAAATGATTGTGATTCCACAAGCTTAGGAGGATAGAGACAAGAGGCTTTTAACCAACTGTCCTTGTGCATTCGTGGAGAGAGTGTCAGAAAACCCCTATGTCAGAAAGGCCCATTTGCTCTCAACCATGCCCTATATTGCTCGAGAGGTGGATGGCACAAAGCACTGCCTCCGTCCCTCAAGCGGAGACAAGCCACAAACTGTCTTGCTTCCAGCTCTTTAGGAAGCTGAGAAAGAACTCACCTGCTGGATATGCTTGAACCAGGCACCTTAGAGGCTGGAAAAACCCGACAGGCATGCCGAAAGCACCCGCCGAACACTCTGGAACCACCACACAGACATCCCATAACGACCCAGCAGACTCACCGGAAGCACCCACCGGACACACCAGATCCACCTGGAACCACCCACTGGACACACTGGAAACATGAGTCTGACACACCAGAACCAACTTCCAGACATGCTGGAAGCACCTAACGGAAAGGCTGGAACCGTCTTCTGAACCTACCAGAACCACATGCCACATACTTCGGAACCACCTGTTGGATATCCCAGAACCAAGTACCAGATACACTGAAACCACCTCCCAAATACGCCAGAACCAGGTGCCAGACACGCCACAAACACCTGCCACACAAGCTGGAACCACCATCCTAACACGCCAGAACAACCGGCTGGATACGCCAAAATCACCTGCCAGATACACCGGAACCAGGTCCTGGATACGCCAGTACCAATTTCTGGAAAAGGCTGGAAAATCTGCCAGACACGCCAGAATCACCCACCGGACATGTGGGAACTAATTGCAAGACAGGCCGGAACCAAAGCCAGGACACTCTGAAAGCATCAACCGGACAGGATGGAATCAGGTCCCAGACACACTGTTGCAACCTGCTGGACATGCCGGAACCACCTTTCGAATGTACCAGAACCATATGCCAGACACACAGGAACCACCTGCCAGACACCATGGAACCAACTGTCAGATACACCGGAACCAGGCTCCCAGTGTGCTGAAGCCACCTACCGAATATGCCAGAACCATGTGCCAGACACGCTGGAACCATGTGACGGATACACCAGAAACAGGTCCAGCACAGGCCAGAACCAGGTGCCGGACACACCTGAAACAGCTGCTGGACACACCTGAAACACCTGCTAGACCAGCTTGAACCACTTGACAGACAGTCTGGAACCACATGCTGGGCACACCAGAATCAGGTGCCCGACATGCCAGAACCACCTGCTGGACACGCCTGAAGCACCTGCCAGTCTTGTGAGAACCACCTGCCAAGAACTCCAGAAACAGGTGTTGCACACACCAAAACCAGGTGCTGGACATGAATGAACCACCTTAAAGAAATGCCAGAACCAAGTCCCAGACACGAGTGAGTCACCTGCAAGACATGCCAGAACCAGGTGCCTGACATGCTGGAACCACCTGCCACTCACGTCGAAATCACCTGCCGGATACGCCGGAACCATGTGCTGCACAGGCGGGAATCACATACCAGACATGCCGGGACCACCTGTTGGATATGCCAGAACCAGGTGCCTGATTCACTGAAACTACCTGCCAGGCACACAAGAACCAGGTGTCAGACAGGCCTCGACAACCGACTGGGCACGTTGAAATCACCTGCATGATACCCCGTAACCATGTGCCAGACAGAACGGGACCACCTGCCGGACACACCGGAGCCACCTCTCAGATATGCCAGAACCACATGTTGGACACGCCGGAACCATCTCCCGGACTGACCTGAACCACCTGCTGGACACGCCAAAATCACCTGCCTGATACGCTGGAACCAGGCACCTTGGATGCTGGAAAAACCTGGTAGACATGCCGTAACCACCCGCCACACACTCTGGAACCACCACACAGACATGCCAGAACGACCCGCCAGACACACTGGAAGCACCCACCAGACAAGCCAGAACCACCTGGAACCAAATGACGGACATGCTGGGACCATGACTCTGACACGCCAGAACCAACTCCCGCACATGCCTGAAGCACCCAACGGTCACGCCTGAGCCATCTTCCGAACGTACTAGAACCACATGCTAGACACTTCGGAACCACCTGCCAGACACTTCGGAACCATCTGTTGGATGTGCCGCACCCAGGTACCAGATACCCTGAGGCCACCTGCCGTATACGCCAGAATCAGGTGCCAGACATGCCACAAACACCTGCCACGGAGGCCGGAACCACCAGCGTAACACATTGGAACAACCTGCTGGACACGCCAAAATCACCTGCCGGATACACCAGAACCAGGTCCTGGGTACACCAGAAGCAATTTCTGGAAAAGGCCGGAACAACCTGCCGGACACACCGGAATCACCCCTGGACATGCGGGAACCAACGGCCAGACATGCTGGAACCAACACCTGGACACTCTGAAAGTACCAACCGCACACGATGGAATCAGGTCCTGGACACATGGTAGCCACCTGATGGACACGCTGGAACCACATTCAGAGCGTACCGGAACCACATGCCAGACACGCAGGAACCACCTGCCAGAAACCATGGAACCCACTGTCAGATACGCCGGAACCAGGCACCCAGTACGCTGAAGCCACCTGCCGAATATGCCAGAACCATGTGCCAGCCACGCTGGAACCATGTGATGGATACACCAGAAACAGGTACAGCAGAGGCCAGAACCAGGTGCCTGAAATGCCAGAACCACCTGCTTGACACAGCTGAACCACCTGTCAGTCTTGTGAGAACCACTTGCCGGATACACCAGACGCAGGTGTCGCACATGCCAAAACCAGGTGCCAGACACATGTGAACCACCTGCCAGTCTTGTGAGTACCACCTGCCAGATACACCAGACACAGGTGTCGCACATGCCAAAACCAGGTGCCGACATGACGGAACCACCTGCAAAACATGCCAGAACCAGGTGCTGGACATGCTGGAACCACCTGCCGGACACGTCGAAATCCCCTGCCGCATACGCCGGAACCACATGTCACATGTGCTGGAATCGCCTACCAGACATGCCGGGACCACCTGTTGGATACGCCGGAACCAGGTGCCTGATTCACTGAAACTACCAGCCGGACACGCCAGAATCAGGTGTCGGACACGCATGGAAAACACACAGGATATGTCGAAATCACCTGCATGACATCCCATAACAATGTGCCAGAAAATAAAGTACCTAGGATGTGTGAAATCCTATTGAGGCATATTCATATAATGCATTTATTATCGTCTTTCTCGCTTTTTCTGTTTTATTGTTATAATTTTTTTTTTTTTGAGGAAGATTAGCCCTGACTAACATCTACCACCAATCCTCCTCTTTTTGCTGAGGAAGACTGGCCCTGTGCTAACATCCATGCCCACCTTCCTCTACATTATATGTGGGACTCCTGCCACAAAATGTCTTCATGAGTGGTGCATAGGTCTGCACCCAGGATCTGAACCGGCAAACTCCAGGCCACTGAGGGAGAACATGTAAACCTAACCACTGTGCCACCAGGCCAGCCCCAAGTTTTCTGTCTTTTTAAAGCAATTTCAATTCTTGCATTTGTTTCACCAGCAGTGGTATCATCATCTTGGACAGTTCCTCCAGAGTCACAGTATCTAAAATTTGGAGCATTTCTGTTGCTTGTTTGGATAAGTGATGTCAGAATGTCTAGTAAATCTTCCCTAGGAGAACTGTCTAAAAGACGTCTCAATTTAGCAACTGCAGGGACATGTATATTCAACATTTCAATCGATAGTAGTTCATTTTTATAGAACTCTTCTGATAATTCTCCCAGCTTCTCTTTAGTTTTACAGGTGTTGAAAAATCCCTCAAGTCAGTCCAACAGTTCCACTTTAATAGCAGGATATGACTTCTCTTTTAAATCTGTACCATCTGCAAACAGCACAGGCATGTGGTCAACAAAAGTGAGTGGGAATTGGGCTGGGTACTGCCCACAATCTGAACCATCAGTGCCGCGGCCCCAATCCTGTGCAGTGGTGGCAGATCCTGAGTATTGCTGGCCAGGTAGGTCATGCTGGGGATGAGACTTAGGATGGTGCTCTGCAGCCCTCGAGCAGGCAGCTCCACACCAGCTGCCAGTTGCAAGTCCAGTCCACACTGAGTGCACATGGGGGAGCTTGGAAGCAGGAAGCCATCTGGGTGAGCAGCAGCAGGAAGTGGCTGAAGGAAAATTATGGGAAGATGAGGGGAGAAAATGTATAATAAATAAAGCTTGCCTTGTTATGCAGATAAATCTCTCAGTTAAAAAAATTCTCTAGGGGTTGGCCTGATGGTTCACTGGTTAAGTGTGCACGTTCCACTTTGGTGGCCTGGGGTTCGCCGGTTCTGATCCCAGGTGCAGACATGGCACTACTTGGCACGCCAGGCTGTGGCAGGTGTCCCACACATAAAGCAGAGGAAGATGGGCGTGGATGCTAGCTCAGGGCCAGTCTTCCTCAGCAAAAAGAGGAGGATTGGCAGCAGTTAGCTCAGGGCTAATCTTCCTCAAAAAAAAAAATTCTGTAGGGGCTGGCCTGGTGGCACACGGGTTAAATTCACACATTCTGCTTTGATGGCCTGGGGTTCACCAGTTCAGATCCCAGGTGCGGACCTACACAACACTTATCAAGCCATGCTGTGGCAGGCATCCCACGTATAAAGTAGAGGAGGATGAGCATGGATGTTAGCTCAGGGCCTCTCTTTTTAAGCAAAAAGAGGAGGGTTGGTGGGGAATGTTAGCTCAGGGCTAATCTTCCTCAAAAAAAAATTCTCTAAGAGTCATTCTCTTTCTGGTGCCGATGCTTTTACTAATGGAAATTTCCTTTAGAAACATAAATTTCCTTTCCAAAGAGGAAGTCTATCCTTCATTTAAAGCAGTCAAGGTGGAGATCAAGAGTTTTTCCTGCATCTGCTGGCTCTCGATTGCTTTTGGCTCCAAATAATTTGTATGTCAAAGTACCATACTTTGGGCATCTTCAGCATTCCTTCAAGAAGAAACAACTTGTTCTTGGAAGTCTCTGTCTCCTCCCCAACCCAGATGCACTCAAGCTGTTAGGGGCCAACAGCAAACAGGGTTCTGCCTCAAGAAGCTTTGGGGAAGCCTCTTCACCCTCAAAGGCCTGAGACACACTAGAGGGATAGATCACTGCAGGTTCTTCAGCCATTGAAAATAATATAAACAGCTCCATTCTCATAAATTTAACAACTTGAAAACAAGGAACAACTTACCAAAAATTTCAAACTAACAAAACTCAACCAAGATGATAGTATTTTCCTCAATCGGGCGCTGCTAGCCAAGCTTTTTGCCACAAAACTCAAGACTTGGATTCATGCGACACACCTGAAGAAAGCACAAACTCTGGGGGGAACTGCACATCATTTGGTGACTTAAAAATAAAGATTTCTCCAAATGGAAGCAGACAGTATCTGATGCGAAGGTTTCCAAGGTGTCTGGACCAGGTCTGTTGGAAGTTTGTCTGCCAAACCTTTGAGGATGACATGACACTTCAGATCATCTCCAATGCCTCTGATCTTGATAACATGCAAACTTCAGGTAAAAAGTGCCAGAGAGTTCTCCCTCCTCTCACTCCGTGTTCCTCAAATGTGGCCACAATAGGTTTCCAATCTGTGTGTTTTTCCTCCAACCTGGGACATGACTCCCAGAGAAGCTCCTTCCTGGCATCGAGGGACGAGAGGCTACTGAAACTGGAAAAATCTGACTGCAGATCAACAGTGCTTTCAGAGAAAGATCGCAATCAAAATGGGGACATGTGAAAGTTAATAAACGGAAACGTAGTTGAAATAGTGTTGGAAGGCTAATAGAGGGAGTTCTCATGCCCTATGTCAAAGGCGCAGTGCAACAGGAAGAATAAAGACTTTCTCTTCCTGACCAGTCAGAAACTAACCCAAGGAGAGACAGTCACAACTCTGCCGATGAAAAGCCACTGCCCTCAAGACTGTGTCCAATAGCCCCCACAGTTTTCCCCACTCTGAGATAAAAGAGCTTCTCCTCTCTTCCTTGCTGGGTGCTCCTGCATGGCTTGCCATGGTTGCACACTCCAAATGGCTATTCTTCGCTAATCCCAGATAAACCAATTTTTGCCAGAGAAATAACTGGCTGTCTATTTGTTTAAGGGCAAGACTTGTTAATAAGCAAGAGATGTAGAGAAAACATTTGATACAATCCAACTCTTGTTTGTCATAAAATTTTCTAGCAAGTTTGAAATAGATGGAAACTACTTTCACTTGTTGAAGGTCATCTACAGAAAATGCACAGTTGACTTCATGCTTAACAGGAAAACACTAAATGATTCTCCCCACAATAAGGAACAAGGAAAGGAATACCACTTTCACTACTCTTATTCAACAAAATACTGAAGCTTCTGGCAATAACAGAAGTAAAGGAAATAAAAGCCATAGAGTTTAGAAAGGAAAAAATGTAACCATTCCTAGTTTCATTGTTGTCTGTGTAAAAAAACTCTGGGAATCTCCAAAAAAAAAAAAAAAATCAGAACTAATACGTGAGTACAAAAAGTTCACCAAGTACAAAGTACAAGATCAACACACAAAAGACAATTTTATTTCTACAACTAATGATGAACCTGCAGATGATAAACTTGAAAATGCTGTATTATTTAAAACCACTCCGAAGAACATGAAATATTCAGGCATAAATTCAAGAACATGTGTACAGGATCTGATGCTGAAAATTATAAAATACCGATTACAGTGATTAAAGAAGATGCAAATAAATTGAGAGCCTTACTATTGTCAAAGACAAATGCAGCAGAAATTAGTTAAAGTGGTGAAAGCAGATTTTATTCAGTAACAGCTGACAAGCTGAGCTGCGCTCAGATTTGTACGGAGGTGAATCTAGAATTTTAAAGAGGGAATGAAGGAGCAGGGTTCAGGGGCTCAGTAGAGTCAAAGAAGTGAAAAAGTACAAAGGTTGGTCAGCGTAACTGTGATTAGACCCACTGTGTTCGTTACTTTGCAGTTATCAAAGTTAGGATTCTATCCTCACTCAGAAGTTGAGAGAAAGAGGCTCTATCTGTCTTAATGATCGTATTTCAAAGGAGTGGCTCTTAGGTCCTTTAGAGAATTGTGAGAGATACATATCTACAGTTGTAAGCCCTCTTTAGTAAATACTCTAAGAAGGGGGATCGGAGGCCTATAATTGGGTGTTGACTAAAATAAATAGCAAATTTTTCTGTCAGCTTTGAGCTCTCAGGAAGGCATTTTAATGGTGGGCTGGAGTCATTCCGGTTACACAGACTCATGCAGCTAGAAGCCACGCCAGAGTCTGGTTGAGTCTCCTCCTGGTGTGGGGGTTTGGAAGGAGTTGTTATGTGCTGAGAATTCTGCAGTCCTCACCATGTTACTGGATAGAATAATGAGTACAGGTCTCAATTATCCCCAAATTGATCTATAGGTCTAATATTATTCTAATAAAAATTCCACCACAGTTTGTAGACAGAGACACCTTTTTCTAAAATTTATATAGAAAGGCACATAGCTGAGAGTAGCTAAAACAATCATGACAGGAAGAATAATGCGGCAGTAAACACTTTAACAATATTTAGTATTGCCTTGTACATACTGTAATCACAGCATCATCATTTTCATTGTAGGACAGCTACATAAATCAATGGAACAGAGTAGAGAATCCAGAAATGGACCACAGAGTTATACCCTAGTGATCTCTGACACCAAGAGTGAACCTTAATGTAAATTATGGACTTTGAGTGATAATGATGTGCCTATGTATGTTCATCAATTGTGAAAAGTATACTACTCTGATGAGGGATATTGACAACAGAAAGGTTATGCACATGTGGGGGCAAGGACTATATGAGAACACTGTGTATTTCATTAAATTTTGCTGTAAATGTAAAACTGCTCTAAAAAATAACATCCATTGATTTTTTAATAGGCAATACAAGAATACCTTGTAGTGATAAAACTGATCATTATTTTAGCTGTGATGGATACACAAACTTGCACATCTGATAAAATTGTACAGAACTAAATACACAGGAACAAATTAGTACAAGTAAAACTGGAGAAATCTGAATAAGATAGTGGATTGCATCAATGCCAACAAGCTGGCTGTGGTATCGTCCTATAGTTTTGCAGAATGTTATCATTGTAAGGAACTGGGTAAAGTGTACACTGGAACTTTTGGAGTTATTCCTTACAGCAGTGTAGAATCTACAACGATCACACTATAAATTTCAATTAAAAATAGTTGGCAAATGGAAAGTCAGTCTATGTTTTAAGTTAGGAAGTTTCATTAAATGGTCAGTCCCATTACTTTATAAATTGAATACAATGCCAATAAAAATTTTAACGAGCTTTTATGTTGAGTTAGATAAATGATCCTACATGGAAAAAATAAACACATAAGCTAAGCTAGGAAAATATGGACCAGGAAGAACTCTGAGGGAGGAGCTGCTCTATCACACATTAAAAATATTGCAGAGACTGTAATGCGACAGGAGAGGATTGTTGCATGCACAAGAAGAGCAGAGAATGGAAAGGGAGGGGAGAGGGTGGCAGAGTTCAGGAGAGTGGGGGAGGGGTGGCCTGATTGGAAGTTGTTGACACGGGGAAGCCGGAGCTCACTAAGTAGAAGGCAGGCACCCTATGTGATGGTTTAGGGAGCATATGTGGCTTTCTCTGGCGGTCCTGTGTTGAAAGCAGAACGAGAGTTTTGGAAACTGGCAGTTACTGACCAAGTGCTGACTGTTCTGTGCTGAATGCTGCAGGGGCTGTGATTTGGCTTCTTGGGATGTTTGCTTCCCACGTTGGGAGTCAGAGTTATACTGTCATATATGATCTGGCCTTTGTCCATTTGTATATTCAGTCTCAAAAAAACAGTCGGTGCACAAATTCATCAGTTAGCTCGTCATTAAAAAATACTCTCTTGGAAAGTTAAACCTTCGAAAGTTAAAAAGATGAAAATGGTAAAAAGATGAAAGACGCCAAATAAGTTTTATAGATAAATATGAAGAAATTGAATAAGAATCTCAAAATAAAATATCCAGCAGTGAAGTAAATTTACTTGAGAATATATCATGCAAACTATGTTTAAGTAGAGTGTCATTTTTATTATCAGCATAGGAGAAAAGATGAGTTATGGAAGGGATTCTGCTCGTGCTCAGTTATTTCCTTTATTTAACATTAAATCTTGAATAAAGTATAATGTCAAGCTGACTCATTTACTCCTTCATTTTAAAAGCTGAAGACTATTTCCTTGGTTTTTAAATAATGAGGTGTAAAGAAGGGGGTGAGGTGTTGAAAATAACTTCCACTGAGATTGACAGTAGCAATTGCTCTTGATTTTTTTGAGAGTCGTGGGGTCGCCCATCAAAGCAGGAATGCTATTTATGTTCAGAAATTAAGAATCTGAATTTTATTAGAAATTTTGACTTTTATACACCCTCAAAAAGTAAACTTAGGAATTTATTTGAATTTTTAGCTCTGTTGAGGTATGAGTAATAGACAAAAAATGCACACGTTTTCTATATGTGTATTGATTAGTTTGGACATATGCATACACCCATCATATCATCCCCACAACCAAGTGCTGAACACATCCATGACCTCCAAAACTTTCCTTGTGATTTTTGTGTGTTTTTTTAAGCTTAGGAATTTCATGGATTTTAACCTAGTGCTCAGATAAAAGAGGGAGAAGATGAGGTGTACATTGTTTCATTATGGTACCTTAAGACATAGACTGTCAACATACACATGACTTCTGAAAAGCAACATTTATTACTTTCACAATGAAATATTTTCTCCTATTTCCTTCAAATATATGGCCTTCTTATTCTACCCCCCACCCACTTCCTTTTTGAGTAGGGACTCAGGAGAAATTTCCAATGGTACTAACAAACAGGGTCCAAGGGGTGGCTGCCCCTCAGCCCTGCAGGCTTTTCCCCTGTGAGAAGCGACCACTTTGCACGTGTGTGAGCCAGTGTGGAACAGGACAGAGTATGTCTGCAGAATGGTTCAGCCTGCCCAGCCCCTTTGCTGCTTCTAACCTATGGCCACGAAAAAGGCTAAATGGAGGGAAATTAAACTTTGATGTGTTGATGATTGAAAAGGAAAGTGCCTTGCTCTCTAAGGGATAAAGTCATTTGGAGGAAAATCAAATAACTATCATAGTTATTTTTTCCTATCTTATTTTTCCACTGAAGCCACTAGATATTTCAATCTTTCTGACTTCCTAACAGAATCCAGTAGTACTTTCCTTTTCTAAGGCCAATGAACTGTTATGTAAGGGGCTTCTCTTGCTTTTTCCAAACCCTCCTGGGATTCTGTTTATCTACTGTTCGTTTTCCACCCCCTGCTTTTCAGATTGCTTTGTTCACTGTCCTTGTAAAATAAATGTGGCTCATTAAAATAAGCAGCATTAATATGTATCTCTTTCACTGCATTTTATCTAATAAATATGCTGAAGATTTTCTGCATTCTGCATGTGAATCCTTTGTTGAATATTGGAAGTGGGACAATCTCTTCGCATCCTGTGACTTGCAAATTCCCTCTTGTAATGTGTCTTATGATGAACCGAAAGCCTAAATTTTAATGAATCCCAGTTTACTGATATTTCTTGTATGGAGAGTGTGTGTGTGTCTTCTTTGAGAAGTTTTTTCTACCCTGTGGTCCCGAGGATGTTCTCTTATGTTGTCTTCTAGAAGTTTCATTATTTTACCTTTCCCCTTTAGGTCAAAGTGTCCAGGAATTGAGCTTTGTGTGTTGTGAGGGTAGGGCTCAAGGTTTCCTTTACATCCATATGCCCGTCTCTACGAGTAATAACAGGCAGCATTGGGACAGGTGGACACAAGCCTGGGAGTTAGGGGTCCTGTATTCTCAGCCTTACCCTCCCTTTAAAGCACCCTCTGAACGTGGGCAGGTGATTTTCCCAGTTCTCCCTCCTCTCAGACTCCTTCCTTCCTCTCTTCCTCCTATCCTTCATTCCTCCCTCCCTCGCTCCCTCCATTCTTTCTTTCCTTCCTTCCTTCCATCTATCCACCCAAGCATCTGTCCAGGTATCAATCTGTCCAACTGTCCTCCTGCCTGTTCGCCTGTTTGTCCTTCTTCTCTCCTTCCATCCTCTTTCCTCCCATCTCTCAACTTCTCTTCCTTGTCTTTGTTCTTCCTGCTTTCCCTGTGACCCTCCATTTGTCCACTCTTCCTCTGTCCATCCAGGTATCCCCTCTATCTGTGCCTCTACCTGTCTCTTTGTTGTGTGTCTCTCTTCTTCAAGCACACTGTCTCTCTTGGGTTCATCTCACTCACAGGATCGAACATCCCTCTACTCACACAATCCCTCCTTCTGTCACTCACATTTATGGCTCACCTGTGAATGGTTGTCCTGGGACAGCCACTGTTGGAGTACAGAGGAGCCTGTGGGGCTTCACCCACTGTGTGGGGTCTCTGTGTCTCCCAGATGACAGCCCTTTCCACAGCTCCTGAGCTGGGCAGCATGTTCCTGCCTACTTCCTCATTGCTTGAGCAACCAGAAGACACCACAGGCCTAGGGGGCCCCTCTTCCTTCCCCAGAGGAGCTCTCCAGCCCCACACCTCAACTGACCAATTCTTACTGGGCAGCTGGGAAGCCGAGGTGTGCAATTCTGCTTTGAGGGCAAGCATGCTGATCACAAGGATTAGACCAATATTTCAATCTGATGCAGCCCTCAGAGAGCCCCTGGTCTTGTGAAAGTCACAGAAAATTCTAATACAAGGTGGGATGCTTTGAGGAGAAGCACCTGGCATCCTTTGGGTGGGAAGAGCTCTCTGGAGGGAGTTTTGCCCAATTGGGGTCTTTAAGAAGGAGTAGGAGTTATATAGGGAAATAAGGTGTGGAGCGTGTTCCTGGCAGAGGAAATTGCATGAGCAATGGCCCTGTAGGCAAAAACAGCATAGTGTACGGGAGAAGTGACAGGAATTTGGTTTGCCTGAAGCACAAAGCCTAACCCTGAGTGAATGCATCAATGAGGCTGAAGAGTCAGCAGGAGCCAGATGTGCAAGGGCTTTGAGTGCCAGGTCAAGAAGTTTGAACTTAACCCTGAAGGCCTTAGGGAGCCATGGGTGATGCTAGAGCAGGAGTGTTCTAGTGAGATCTTCATTTCAGAAAAATGCTTCTAATGTTCAAGGCAGAGAACATCCTTTAGACAATGCATCCAGTGAGCATGTTAGGGTGTTGGTTCCGGTGAGAAAAGATAAGACCTACCTGGGACGTGAATGAACAGAAGGAATGCATTGAGGAGCAATCTGTAGGTGCAATTGGTGTTACCGGCAGGGGAGGGAGGAGGAGCTGAGAGATATGCTGGCTTCAACTTGGATGAGCGCAGCATTGGGTGGTGGTTCCACTGGGAGCAAAGGCAACAGATGATACTGAGTTCAGGCTTCTGATCTGGTCTCAGCCCAGCTCTCAGTGATGGCCATCTCTCTCCCTCTCTTCTTGCAGCCAAGGGGCACGACCTGAAGGCCCTCACACTCAACTCCACCATCTCCAACATCCAGTATTTGACAGACATGAGCAAGAGCTCAGCCACATTGAACTCCACTGAGAGAGTCCTGCAGCACCTGATGAGACCCTGGTGCCAGCAGCTCCCGGCAGGATGTGTCCCAGCCAGCCGCACCCCACCTGCTGTCTCTCCTGCTCATCCTCCTCCTGCCTCCTCCCCTGCTTGGATCCTTGTTCAAGAAGAGCAGCCTGGGTCCCTTGTCTTGGGCTGTAGACTGATCTCCCTCAGGGAAGTCCCTTTTCTGAGCATATGAGAGTCATGAACACTTTCGGTGACCACCGCAGTTTTCACTCTTGCCACTGACTGCCAATTTGCTCCTCCCTCCCTCTGGCCCCCATTATCAGAGGATTCAGGACATCTCTCTAGAGTCCCCAC
Source organism: Equus caballus (assembly GCF_041296265.1). Taxonomy (NCBI): domain Eukaryota; kingdom Metazoa; phylum Chordata; class Mammalia; order Perissodactyla; family Equidae; genus Equus; species Equus caballus. The sequence goes on from NW_027222395.1 coordinate 1,146,848, forward strand.
ATTCCTCTCTCCCCGGGCCTGCGGAGGAAGGGGCAGCCTCCAGCATGGAAGCTGTCTGCACCTACCACCCTGACCCCATGGCTCATGATGGAGAGTGTGACAGAGACCCCATGTGACAGAGAGCAGCATTCCTGGGTGCTGAACCAGCTGATCCACCATGTGACCCCGAGGGACCTCTACTCCCTGGTCAGCGACAGCCTTTTTGTCAGTTGTGAGTGTGCTGAGCTGGATTGACAGTGATTGTTACTTATGCCTGTTCTGCTTTATTTCCTCTCTAACAAGTCAGCCCAGGTTCTGAGTGGGGGACACAGAAACCACATATGTAAAAAGTTTCAGCTTACAAATGGAGACTATGTAAATGGATTTGTTGATCCCAATAAAAAAAAATGTGAACTATCTCACTATTAATTTTTATATAGATTGCCTGGACAGATGGTAATATCTTGGTTATAATGGGTTTAAATATACCATTAAAAATTAGTTTCACTTGTTTATTTTTACTTTTTTAAATGTCAGTATTTAAAAAAAGTTTAAATTTCATTAGATAGAGTGTGAAATTCTACTGTTGGACAGCACTGTTCAAGACGTGAAAATAAAGCCCAGAGAAAGTGGTTAGGGACAATTTTTCCAAGGAAAGGAGTCAATCTGACCCACGTGGCAATATGCAGAAAACAGTCTCATACACACATACATACACACACACACACTTAGTAAGCAAGACCAACATCATCATAGAGTTGAACCACTACTTCTCAAGTGGCAAGAGCTTGCAGTCCTACATTGCTCTAAGTGGACGAACCTCAGGAAAGGAGCCAGGAGTCAAGAAAATTTACCAACCAGGAAGATCTAAAACCAGAGAGTAAAGGTCAGGATCTTTGGTGAAGTTCCCAGCGGCGGATTCTGTTAGAGACTCAATACGTTAGTGAGAACTTTGCAAGAAGGGTTGTTACAGAACTCACCTATCCTTTCCTATGTAAAAGTACACAAGTTTTGTAAAGAATACTAGCTCCTGCCAATCAACGAAAAGATGGTAGAACACGAATATCGCCCTTGTAAATCACTCCTGGATTAGTGAGCCAGTCAGGGAACAGATGACAGTGGATTGAGCTGGACCTCGTTAGGCTGATTCTGACTTCATGACCATCCTGTGGATTGTCTCATGCCAGGAACTCTAAAACATGCTGTCCCCACCACTCTTTTGCCACCAAGGTCCACCAACCAGACCTTGCTGACAAATGCCCTGGCTGGGCCCCTTCTGACCACACCTGGAGGACTCTCCCCAAATCATACTCCGTCACGGCGCTCTTCCACCTGCCACTGGCCAGGGAGGCATTTCCTCCAAGGCTGACACTCTGTGTGCCCAGCTCTGGGAATGACACGTCTCCCTCAAGTGAAGAAAAGGATCTGAGTCAGAGCCTGTGGGCTGCAGCCATTAGGACAAGGCCTGGGGTTTGCTGCCAGAGAGAAGAGAACCTGTGGTGGGTGTGGGTCCCAGGGTTCAAGAAGCCCCCGTGATTCCTGGATAGAATCCCAGAAGACGATGCAGGACGGAGGAGGGATGCTTGGGTGTGATTGTCCTTGGGAATGTCCATAGGGAGGCGGATCTGCCATTGGTAATGCCTTCAACAGTGTTGCTCATTCATCGATTCATCCTGTCTCAGGGAGTGCTGTCTACATCCTTCCAGCCCCTAGTCTCCCGTCTGGAGCAAACAGACAGCGTCAGAAGAACATTTACATTTCATTTGTAATGTATGCGTACAGGGCATGCAATGTGCTGGATGTTGCAAGTGTTTTGAAACATTAACTCCTTTAGCACTCTCCATATCCTCACAAATTAGGTATGCTTATCCTTCTTGCCAACAACAGATGAAGAAACTGAGGCACCAATGAGGTAAGTACTTTGCCCTCTACCAATATCTAGGAAGTGATTGAGGTGGAATTTGAACATAAGTTGTGGCTCCATATTCTCTGCTCTTAACCATGTTCTTTGCTCCCTATGACTTCACACCATGAAGACGTTGGCTCAGTGTATCCATTTTCTTGTTACACCCGGTAGCCCCACTCTGATCTCTGTCTGAAAAAGATGCTATTCGCATCAAAACTGTTGCACATACACAACCAAAATGACTTCTCCCCATATCCCATGTCCTGGAAAATACATAGAGAACATTTCAAAACATTTCTTGCCCAGGCTGGGAGTGCTTCTGGGAAATCCCACTGTTCCTGTAAGAAGCCAAGGGCAGGCTGGGAGCTGTGTCTTAGGGGAAAGGTGAGATCAGGAGATGCTATGGGGTTACAAAATGGATGGGGGACCTCAGTAGGAATTGACTTCAGGATCTGGTGGTGTTTCAAGCTGGGTGCTAATTTTCTGGCTTTGGGTGTAGGGGCTGGTGCCGCATTCCAGGGAGAGGCCAGTCTCCCTGTGTTCTTGGGGAAACCAGACCCTTGAAAGCAAGGGAATGAGAATTTCCTTTCACAATGGACTTGGGAGGGGAAACATTCAGCCCAGAAGAGACAGTCATGATCCTGAGGAAACCAGAAGAAGCTGCCTCCTCGTCCACCAAGCAGAAAGCCCTCCTTCATGGACTCACTTTATCCAGATGAGACCAAGGAGGAGGACATCATGAGATGCCCTTGCAGGTGGGAGACCTGTGACAGTGGAGCCTGTGCCTGGGAGGCTCTGAAAGGCATCATAGGGGTGACATTTGCTGTCAGCAGGGTGCCAGATGAGAGGCACGCCTGCCTGTGTCTGGGAACAGTTTGAGTGTCAGGGAGAAGGCACCGCTGGCGCAGAGGCTCACAGGAAGAAGTGGGTCTGACCAGACAATGTCCGAAAGAGGGCAGTGTAGCTGGAAGGAGCCTGAGAAGGGAGAGGAGGGTAGATGGGGACAGGCAGGGCCAGAGGGCAGGAACTGGCAGACTGTGCTTTTCCCGTCGCTCTCTGATGACACTGCTCTAAGACATTGCACCTAGAAAATACAAATCCTTAACATCTCACAAATTCTGTGTGCCAGGAATGGGGCACAGCTTAGCTGGGTGCCTCCGCCTCAAGGTCTCCGTGAAGCAGGGGCTGCGGCTATATTGCGGCTCGACTCGTGGAGGGTTTGCTCCCAAGTTCACTCACATGCATGTTGACGGGGTTTGTTTGGACTGAAAGTCTGAGTTCCTGCCTGTCTGTTGGTCGATCATTCCCTCCGTTCTCTCCTATGGAACATCTTCATAGGACAACTGAAAACATGCACACTTGCTCCCCCAGTTCCAGAGATATAAGCTGCAGAGAGAGAGAGAGATGGAAACAGAAGGAGGGAAAGACGGAGGGGACTAAAGCCAATGAGTAAGAAGGAAGGGCCAGGCTTTTTGTTCTTAACCCTGGGTGGCAGGCCATCCCATCACCTTGGCTGCATTCTATTCACAAGGCAGTTCCTGACCACTTGTGGTTCCACAAGGACGTGCACAGCAGAAGACAGTGAGCACCAGGAGCCATAGTGGAGGCTGCCCACTACATAGGCCGACACGAGGCACTTGGGTCTGATTCTAAGTCAAACAGGAGACCTGGCAAGGTTTCATGCCAGTGAATGGAAGTATCTGAATTTCCCCTAATTTCCACCTCTTAAAGGTGCAGACCTGGAAATGAGGCCCAGAGGGGCAGTGACTTTCTCAAGGTCACAGAGCTGGAACCCAGTCCTGTTTTGAGGGGTACTCCACACTACATCCCACCCCTTCTTGTGATTCTTTCATCTCTAAGTGTGTGCATCAGACACATGGAAACCAGACCACAGGTGTTGTCGCTATTGTCTGTTCTACACTTGAGGATGTCCCAAGGGAGATATTTCTGGCCTCGTCCCCATCGTGCAGGTTGGGTGATTGAGGAGGCCCTGGGAGGCCCATTGGCATTTCCAGGACACAGAGCTTGTAGGAAAAAAGAGGTCGGAACTCAGCTGCATGTCCTCAAGCTGGAACCCTGGTTCCATCTCAAGGTCCTGTGTTGGGATCTGTGCTGGCTATTTGTGTACAGTTCTGGAGGTGACATGGGCAAGGAGGGTGAGCAGCCAAGATCCCAGAGAGGTTTTCGGTGGGTGTTATTGAAGAAGGCGCCCAGGTAAGGGAAACTTGAGGAAGTGACCTCACTTCCTTGGAGACAGACCCCAACAGAACTTAGCACACTGGTCTCCAGGCGTCCACATTCTAGACATAGCATCCTATTGAGCCCACTTGAGTGGCGACACTGAAGACAAGAGGATGTTCTCCTGCTGTCTCCCGAGTTGTGGAGGCTCTGGCTTCAGGAAAGCCAAGAAAAAGAGCCTTTTCAGTCACTATAGACACTGGCTTGGCCCTCACCTGCACCGCCTCTGTCCAACTGGCAGGAGGAGCACTCAGGTAACACAGGGAAAGCCAACCGGGTTAGGCCACAACTGGATGCCACCCGCACAACAATTTGAGCCTCCTTGTGTGTCGGAGGGGAGTGAGAGAGGGACGGCGGTGCTGAGTGGGGACCCACCCTGGGCAGGAGCCATTTGCTCGGTGTTGGAAGCCTGGCAGTGTGTCGTGTTCCCAGCCTAGCTGGTGGCTAGCAGGATGGGAGAGTAGGTGCTGGGAACCAAGCTCCTCTACCCATAGGTTAGTCCCGAGCCCTCCAGGTGTCATCTCATTCCCTCCCTGGCTAGAGGTCTATGCAGATGCTGCTCGGTACCTGATCTGTGCTGGGGTTTCCTCCTGTGGCCAAGTCGAGGCATGCCCCTCAGACCTCCCGGCCCGGCTCTCGGGCACTGTCTTTGCAGAGCTGCACGCAGGAGGTGGTGGAAGAGCTGACGGATGGCTTCGGGTACTCCATCTCCCTGGACAGGGACCAGCTGCACCGCGCCACCATCAATAACCAGGGCTGCTCTGAGGTGAGAGTGGGCACGGAGGGGTCTTCCCACCCAGGCCCCTGAGATGACCAGGGCAGGCCCAGAATCCAACCTCAAACTGCCGTTCTCCTGGGACCCTAACAGGGCTGTCCCCCATGAGTGTCCCACAGTCCCATTCCCAAAGGAATCTGGACTTCCGCTCCTCCCCACCAGCTGCATAGGAGGGTAGGAGGGCACTCTTTGCATTTTCCTAGGAAGATTAGAGAAAACGTTGATGTCGTTGTCACTTCCCAATAGGCCCTGAGTATCTTTGAATTTTGCCTTTTTTGGAAAATGAAAGCTCGATAACAAGGGTCTCCAAACTCCCTTTAATGTAAAAGAAATAACCGTCAGCGTGTTTGAAAGTCAAAGGGGTTCTCAGAACGTGTCACTGCCCTGTACACTGTTTCCAGACCTGGGAGGGGTGAGGTGGCCACATAACATTTCCCTCCAGGTCAGCGTCTGATGAAGCCTCAGGCAGTTAGAGGGGATGTCCCTCAGCCCTCACTTTGGGCGGTTCTCAGTTCTGAGCCACAGGACCTAGAGAAGCCACTTGGCATGCCTAAGCCTCTGTTCTCCTCTCTAGAGAGGGGTGTCTGTTGAGGATTCACTGGGCTGGTGCTCTGCACAGAGGGAGCTCTGTTGTCCCTCAGCGAGCAAATGGCCTTGAGGGAGCTCAGTGTGGAATCCTTCGCAGGACCAAAGTCAGATTGTACTTTGAGAGCCCAGAACTTTGCTGAGTTGGGACCCCTGTCTCTCCTGTCGCAGACGTCTGGGAGGGGCTAGGAGTTCCTGCGTCAGCTGCAGACCCCGATAACGCTGGTGGTTCGCAGTGGTGACCCTGACTCTGTGTCCCTGCTCGTCCCACCCAGAGTGAAGATGAGTCCACTCTGTCTGTCACTGAGGCCTGCAGGATGCGTGCCCTCCAGGCAGGCATGATGCAGAGGCTCTCAGAGACTGTGCTGCCAGCCTTCCCCAGCAGAGTCCTCTGCAGTGTCATCACCTCCCTCTGCAGCTACTCAGGCTCCAGCACAGCCCACCAGGTGCTGGACCAGCTGTTTCCCAGGTGACTGCCCACCTCCCCCTCAGCACAGTGGTGACTCTGCCCACTGCCAGCTGTGTGTCTTGCCTTGGGAATGTCACCGCATCTCTCTGAGCCTGAGTTGGCTCCTCTGAAACGTGGGGTGGGAGAGGATGAACTTGCTAGGCTTCTCCCAGGGATGAATGGGATCAGCCCTCCAGGTGCTGCCCTGGTGCCCGGCTCTGCAGAGAGGGTGGTGGGCCATGCTGTGGTTGCTGGTGGTGATTATTTCTCTGTCCCCCACGGAAAGTAGTCTTCCTCTCCCTTCACTGGCTTGTGGCTTTTTGAGTTTGGAAAAGCACCTGGAGAACACCCTGTCAAGGAGTTTGAGATGCCATCCAGCTGGCCCTGGTGCTTGTCCTTGGTGTAGCCACTTAGGGATCTCTAGGGCCACAGAGGGGCCACAGGCCCACTCAGACACCCAGGGTGGTTCTGCTTGGAGGTCATTCAACAATGTCTATGAAGGACCTACTCTGAGCAGGACTTCTGGACACACTAAGTGTCACTCAGTGACTGAAGCAGACAGCCTCCCTGGCCCTCCCCTCTAATCTGAGAGTCAGACAGTCACACTTGACATCATTCACAGGTCCCATCTACCCTCCATCCCGGGCGATGCCCTCATCCCCTTTGGGACACATGGAGGCAGCTTGGCCCATTGCGTGCGGGATGCTGGAGGACAGGACCACCTCCCAAAGTGAGTGGTCTTTGGGTCGAGAAGGACGGCCTCCTGTCTCTTGCAAACAGGGTGTGGGGAGAGGATGGAGGCTGTGGCCGGGTCAGGCCTGGGAGAACCCTGCATCTCACCCATCTTGTGATTCCCATGGGAGGGCTGAGTTCTGGTGGCTTCCACTCCGGCAGGACTGGACTCAAAGACAGCTGTGCATGGGTCCCAGGCCCCTTGAGAATTGGAAAGGAGACTGGGCTGCGTTGTCCCCTAGAGACCCACTCCCAGCAGAGTCCCAGCCCCTCCTGCCTCCCTTTCTCCACATCCACCCCTTGTGAGCACCACCGCCAGGTCCATAGTAGGAGGTGTGTGAGCAAGCTGCTCCCAAATCTGCTGGAGTCTTCATTCCAGTGGCCCACATTCATGCAGGGCTTGGGTGGGCTGTGTCCAGACCCTTGGGGAGGAGAGTATCGGTGGGAACAAGAGACTCTCACAGACTCTGTGTTCAGCCTGCTGGATGAGCAGGCCTGCCACAGCCAGGACAGCCAGCCGGGGCTCAGGGCTGGGATGGGGCCCTCCTCTGGAGGGGGAGGGTCTGGCAAAGGGGCGCAGATGCTAACAAGAGTGCCTTGGGAGGGCGGTGTTTAAGGAAAGGCCAGGCCACTGACTCTCTGGCCCATCTGCCTCCATGCAGTGCTATCTATTTCCTGCTGGGAACCTGGCTGGGCCAAGGGCAGGATTGCAGGGAGCCCCTGCGGTTTCCCACTTGGACCCTGCAGCTGGCCACTCTGCACGTCAGCTTTGGTGGCTCCCATGTGGAGGGCCATGCCTACCTTCTGCCAGGCCACCTGGAGCATCTCAAGGCCATTGAGGCCGAACGGAAAGGTGAGGGGACTGGAGTCTGGGAAGACTGTCTGTGTTGAGGTTCATGGGCTAGCGTTCCCTTAGAGGCAGTGGAGCCCTTCCTATCTTTGGAAAGGCACAGAAACTGTCAGGTGTGTGGGTGAAACTTTCTCTTTATCCTGCTCTAGAGCCAGCTCCAAAGCTCCTGCCACTTCCAGAGCCAGAGCCAGTGCCAGCCCCCGGGCTGGAGCCAGCTGCACCTCCAGTCTCACCACGTGTGGTAGAGCTGGAGCCAGCAGCCCCTGAGTCGGCCACTCCAGGACCAGAGCAAGGGCCACCATTAGAGGCAGCCCCAGAGCCCAACTGCCCCTGGGCCGTGACCACCGAGGACCAGCTGCGGGAGGAGAAGCTGAACATCTTGGACTTCCCTCCCCAGCTGGTGGCAGAGCAGCTGACGAGGATGGCTGCGGTGAGCAGAGGAGCTCGCGGGGCGGGTGGCCCCTGCCTTCCCGGTGCCATGAGCCACCCCACACCTGCCATTCCCTGCTCAGGATTCCGATGATCTGGGTCCAAATCCCTGCTTCCTTCCTTATCAACACTGTGACCTGGGCAGATTTCTTTCTCCCCAAGCCTTCGCTGTCCCCTAGCGAACACGGGACAGTAGAGACAGACACTCAGCACCTGCTGTATAGGGTGGCTGTGCCGATGAATGAGGTGGGAGAGAGTGGAAGGTGGGCAGAGTCTGGCCCTTTGGTGGGGGACAGGCACTCACTGAAGTGCTGCCAGGTCCTTGGGTGGATCCCCCACCTGCGCAGGTGGCACAGACAGCCTCAGCACTTAGCAGGAAGGTGATGTGTATTGACTCCAGTGGAGACAGTCAAACAAAGCTGGGGGTTGTCCCTGCCTCGGGGGAATGTGCATGGGAATGGGGTGTGGGACCCGAGGGGCACTGGGATGGGTGCATGATGGCCCTTCTGGTGGGCATGTGTGGGCTGCCTTCTGGAGCTTGGAGGAAGTGAGACGGGGCTGGGAGCAAATGTCCCCTCCCTTCCCCACAGTACTGTGTCCGGGGTCATCCTGGACTGGGTGCATTCAGTGGACACAGACAAAACCCAGGGACTCCCACAAGCCTCAGGCCACATGCTCTGCTTCCTGAGCTCCAGTTCTGATCTCACCCTGCCTGGGCCTATGGGGGACTGTGGACGCCGAGCTGGGGTGCGGCAGGACCGGGTGACACTCCGAATCTTCTGCAGGAGCTGTTCAAGACGTTGGTGCCCGCCCACTGCCTCGGCTCCATCTGGTCCGAGCGTGACAACAGGGAACGAGAGTACCTGGCACCCACCGTCCGTGACAGTGTGATGCACGACAACACCGTGGCCAATTGCATCCTCGTCACCTGCCTTGGGGACCCCAGCATGACAGCGCAGGACAGGGCCAGGGTGGTTGAGCTGTGGATCAGGGTGGCTGAGGTAAGCCTTGGCACGCCCTGTCTGGATGCGTGGGAATTGCCTCTTGTTTCTCAGCCCTCAGGATTGAAGTCTGGGGTCTTAGTCCCTGGACTGTCCCTTGACCCTCATGCCAGGGCCACATTGACCTTGACTTGAGGTCCCAGTGGGGACAAGCTCACTTCCTTCCTTGTGTTGAGCTACAAATCCTTGTGCCTGGCAGTGTTACTCGTCGGGTGGCAGGTGTGCCCTCCCTGGCTTCCCTGGGCATCTGTCTCCTCCAGGACAGGGGAAGTCCGTGAGGGGACAGAAACCAGAGGCAGCAGAACTTCAGCTCCCCATCACGGCTCCATCTCTTCCCTTCCCCAGGAGTGCCGAGGGCTCGGGAACTTCTGTTCCCTCCACACAATCCTTTCTGCCCTGCAGAGCCCTGCCATTGCCCGTCTCCAAGACACCTGGGGACAAGTTTCCAGGTGGGTAGTCTGCTCTCCAGCCAAGCACCATGAGGGTGAGGTGGCCCAGGCAGCCTGATTTGGGCCGGCATGTCCCCCAAAGTCAGCTGAGGCCACCTGGAAGACAGCGAACGCCGGGCACAGGAACTGAGCTGGGTGCTGGGTCTCTGAGTCTCTCAGCGCCCTTAGGCCAGCAGTTCTGTCCCAGGGATTCATTTCCTTCCAGACCAGATCCTGGCTTGAGCCCAGGTGGAGATTGTCAAGTGTTTCCTTTGCAGCAACAGAAGCCTCTATGCAGCTGAAACCAACACTGTTCCAAAGAGATCTGTTTGGGACATCTGGGAATGGAGGCCCCCGAGGACAAGAGGGGAGGCCCCTCCGCAGTCCCATGGGGACCTTAGAGCTCAGAGCACCCCAGTGAAATCCCTCATCCAGGCCCCAGGCGGTTTGGATCTGCTGGGTTCTCAAATAAATGGGATTTGCCTTCAAGCATCCCACAGTTTTTCTTGCTTTCTTTCTTTCTTTCTTTCCCCACCCCGCAGGGAGAGTTCTCGAACCTGGAAGAAGTGGGTCAGGAGAGAGAAACGCGTGAGCAGGGAGCTGCTGGTGCAGGTAACCTGGAGGCTGGAGATCTGGAAGGAGGCCAGAAGGAGAGGGGAGGGGAGCATCCCAAGGGGATCCTAGGAGGTGAGGCTATGGCAAGGCTCGGCCCAGGCTGGGGGTCAGAGAGCCCGGTGAGGGTGGGGCAGGCCGGGGCCACTCGGCCAGGCCCTGCAAGACACCCTGCCCTCCCCCTCCCTGTCTGTTCAGCTGGGGTCTGGACGCACCCCTGGAGTCCGGAGGTCGGGGCCTTGGTCAGATTTGGAGCCAGGGCTGGGGTGAAGGCAGCGGGGACAGGGCCTGTAGCTGGCACAGGGAGCAGCCTCTCCCAGTGGGTCTTTGAGCCAGTCACTGCCCCTCTGGGGGCCTCCGTCTCCTCCTCTGGGAAGTGGAGGGAAATGATCAGCGGTGCAGGCCTCCCAGCGGGGTGCTACCATCCAAGGGAGGACAGGAATGTGAGGAGATTTGTGCCGGCTCCTCCTCGAGAGGTGAGGGGAGAGCAGTGATGACACGCGGATGACTCTGTGTCCTCAGGAGACTCCTGGAAGCAGGTGACGTTCTCCTCACACTTTTCAGCTGAGGAAAGAGGGCCAGGGAGGCCTGGGCAGGCCCAAGGTCACACAGGACTGAGTCCTGGAGCTGGGACTGGTCTAGAATCAGAGCACCCTGGAGGTGGGAGCAGCAGAGGCAGCAGGGGACTGGAGCCGATGGCCAGGGTCTGAGATCAGGGGCCTTGGGGGACATGCGGAGGGGAGTATGGGCGCACTGACCCTGTCCTCGGTCCCGACAGGAGGCGACCTCCGTGTTAAAGACTGCAGAGAGGGCCCGCCAGGGAGCCCAGGAGAGGCAGCGGCAGCAGGTGAGGGTGACTGTCGGGGAGGGGCCTAGGAGTCAGAGGAGAGGGGGCTCCCCCTCCCAGCTGGAGACCTCCCTCAGGAGAGGGGCCTTCCTCCTCAGGCGAATCTGCTGTGGCTGCCAAGCATGACGGGCCTGCAGTGGCAGTGAGCGGGAGGAGGCCTGGAAGGGCTGGCAGCAGGGCAGATTTGGGGTGGGGAAGGGCAGGGGCCACTGCCCCTGGGAGGGGCCAACAGCCAGCCCTGGGACTTGACTGACGGAGTTTGGTGTTCCTGGAGGGGAGCGGGGGAGGGAATTGTGTGTGTTGGGGTGTCCCGAGGATCCTAGGCTGCTCTGTGTGGGAGCGTGGGGTGGGCAGGAGGCTGGGCTGAGGGGTTTCAGGGGAAGGTTCATGGGGGCACCTGAGAGCGGGAGCTCATCACCATGCCCATCCCGATGGCGGCACAGGGGGTCGTCCCCTCCCTGGTGACGTTTTTCCATTCCCTGGAGCTGCTGGACGCTACGATGGAGGATTATGTGGAGGTGAGTGAGCCCGGAGGTGGGTCCGGGGGCTCAGGCTCCTGAGGGTGGGGAGGAGAGAGTCCTGTCCTGAGCCCTGAGCTCTCTGCATTTGGCAAAGGTCCTCTCAGCAGGGCCTCCAGCCTCGTGTGGGAGTTGGGGTGTCAGGCCCATCTCCCCAGTGGGTGATGCAGGCTCTGCATAAGCCACCGTCCAGGTTCCCTGGGCTGCTGAGGCTCAGAGCTGCCTGACTGTGTGGCCGCAGGAGGTGGTGTCTGAGCTGGACTCAGCCTCTCCCTCTGGCCCTGCCAGTGAGGCAAGAGAAGTCGGGCCCCTCCCAGTCAGGAAGCACATCAGAGGCTGAGCTGTCCCTTCCTGCCTGAGGCCTGACTCTCCCCACGTGTCATCAGAGAGGGTTGGGTCACAAGGTCTGTTGCCTCAGTTGCTCTGCGCCCCCTGCTCTGGAGCCCAGAGACTGGCCCAGGTCCAAGTCCGGGCTCTGGATGGGCCTGCCCACTGGCAGTAGTGCATCATTGCAAGAGGTGTGGACGGGGGCTAGTGCTGGCCCCAGGGGGCTGTTTCTGATGGACTGCGGCTGTCTGCTTTCCAGGGCAATGTGCTCAACTGTCGGAAATGGAATGAGGTAAGCGGCTGTGGCCTCCCGGTGGGGAGGGTGGGGGTTGGAAATCAGAGACCCCCCCGCAGTGGGCAGGACCCCCTCTGACCCAATCCCCAGGGTGGAACATTTATTTGCACAGTTCGATATACAGAGCTAGGGATCCTATGGCATTGGTGGGTGGGGGAAGGGCTGGCATCAAAGACTCCTTCCTGGAGGAGGAGCTATTTTGGGCCAAGTGTGACAGCAGGCAAGCCCTGACTGGAATCGCAGGGAGGGAGGGTTCCCAAGTGGGCAAAGGCCCCAGACTGGCCCCTTGCCCCCTTCCTCACCCCCTCCACGAGCCCTGCAGGGTCCCCCACTCAGGCCCTGTGGGCATCCTGTGCTTGCTCTGTCCTAGCAATTCAAACTGATGGACGAGATCGAGCTGCTCCAGGAGGCTGCAAATCTGTACACCGTGCAGCCCGATGAGCACTTTGGGGCCTGGTTCCAGGCCGTGGAGCCCCTGAGCAAGGAGGAGAGGTGAGTCGGGTCAGGAGTTGGGGGAGGGCAGGGCAGCCTTTCTCTGCTGACCAGCTCCAGAGCCCATGGCCGTTGCTCCATGGTCAGCCCCTGATCTGATTGCATGGCGACCCCTGGGGCCCTTCGACTCCAGCTGCTGGCAGGCTCCAGGACGCACATGTGATGTGTGGCTCCTGAGAGCTCCCAGCTCCGCTCTGTCCTGTAGCTACAGCCTGTCCTGCCAGCTGGAGCCCCGATACCACTGGGTCAGAAAGATTCGACTCTTCTTCAAAGGCAAGAAGAACCGCTCAGGCCAGAGTGAGTGTCCAGACCGGCAGTGGCTGAAACCATGGGCTCAGGAAACATTCAGGCTGAGCGTGGGCCTGGGGAGGCAGACAGCTGGCCCTGGGTTCCAGCTCCACTGCTGAGCAGTCCCGTCCTGGGCGGTTGCACTCACGTTTCTGGGACTGGTTTCCTCCTCTGTGAAGTGGGTGACGCTAAATCAGATGGGGTTCTCTTGGCTGACTGAGCACAGAGCGCAGTGGGGGCCGGGATGGGGTGTGCACTGTGGTTCCAGGGCAGGCCGCTCAGGAAATGCCTCTCTTTCTCCAGACACCAGACCCCCAACCAAGGGCCCAGTGGTGGTGGTCAATGACCCTCCTGAGACCAGCTGAGCTACAGCGGGGACACAGCATTGACACTCAGGGTGCACAGGGCCACCTCCCCTGATTCTGATGAGGAGAACTTTGTGATCCGTTTCTTGGGGTCCCCTGTTGGCCACGAGGGAAGGCACCAACCCCTCTTCCCCCTCCCCCCTTTTGCCCAGCACCTATTTCCCTATTTGGCAGGGCCATATTTTGCTGTCAATGGTAAATGCTCCGTTTGAGTATTATATTAAATTGTTGCTTCTTTCTAATCCTGGGAGTGGAGGTGTGAGTCTTTCGCTCGCAGCACTCATGGAAACCAGATCCAGAAACTCACATTCCTCCTCGAATTTAGAAATCTCCCAGAGTGAGCGGCTCAGTTTATGTGGAGAAGGGAGAAGTGCCAGTCCCCTCCCTGGCTACTGAAGGACGTGCCCAAGTGCCCCTCCCGCCGAGGACAGGATCATTGCAGTGTGGTTCACCCTGTCCAGGAGCAGAGATGGCCCCTCCGACCTCTTGGGACTAAGCGGTTGGAGGCGTTTTCTCAGGCAGAGCCACAACCACTAAGCTGGGTGTGTCTGTCAAACTAGCACGTGCCTGTCCCTAACACACGTCCTGCCCAGGACAGTGGCTGCCTTTCGACACTCTGCTGGAAGAGGGAACATTTTCCCAGTTTCTCTTGCACACAGATTAGGACCTTGTTTTCTGATTCAGTCTCCGCAATGGATTCAGCTCTAAGTGGGGAAAATACCGTCAAAAGCTCAAAACGTGCACATAGAGAGGACGAGGCCAGAGGAAGGTCCTGTGGACATGGACCATGGGCAGGCAGGACTCTTCCTTCTCGGGCCCACTAGGGGCTCCCTGTTCACCTCTGACCTAGACTGGATCCCCCTGGGCTTCTGGTCCCTGACTCCGAATACCATTTCCTGCTTGTTGCCTATCCAAGGGGAAAGCTGTGGGATGCAGCTTTTAGGGCCTCAGCCAGGTCTCCCTCCATAAACCTAGTGCTCCCTGTGAGGTAGGATTTTCAGCATCTCTGCACTTTTGCATACAGTTGTATCTTGGGGCAGAAATTCCCTAGATGCCCCCAGCATTTCTCATCATCATCGTGACCAGGAATGACCCTACAGTCTCCCTGCTGCCGAGGGTGACTTCTGGGCCTGTGTGCTTCCCAGGCCTGTGGTGTCGGACAGTCCCAAATTTACACAATCTGGAGTATTTTTAGTGATTTTCCTAAAGTCGTTGCTGTGCCTGAGCCCAGCAAGTGTGCAGCCCCTCGGCTGGGTGTGTTCTTTTCCACAGTCTTGTGCTGTGGTTCTGTCATGGGGATATGTGCCTTTCCTGTTGGGAGCTTTGAAAGAGGAGGCCTAAGAAGGGTGTGAGTTGGGGGTCTTGCGGGGAATGTCAGCAACCTGATGATCTGTGGATGTGCGTGGACACAGCCTTACCAAGGGAAATGCTGAAATGCTTCCCATCTGGGTGCTAAACAGACACTGCTCTGAGCTCAACAGGAGCACCGGGTCCAGAAGCAGGAGCGAAAGCGTGACCACCCACCCTTTGCAATGTCGTCCCTTGGAAAGAGCCTGAAAGACAAGGGCAGGGTGAAGCGCTTGGCACTTCTGAGTTATCCCCTCCTTCCTGGTGGCTGCAAGTGTCACTCAGACACAGGCAGGCTGGGCTCTGCCAGGGAGGCCATCTCAGCACAGCGGGAAGCTGAGGATCAATCCTGGTCCCCGGCAGCCCAGGTCTTTGCTGATGCGGCACAGCCACCCAGCAAAGAGACTTGCCAGAGGAAGGTGGGGAAGGCTGTGCTGTCCCTCGGAGGAGAAAGAGTCGTGGCAGGTCCCAGGGCTAGCCCAGGGCTGGGATGAAGGCATGGGTGTCCCAAGAGAGTCTCCTCCGGGACTGGGGTGCTCCTGAGAGCCGACCCGGCAGGTAGCAATATTTAGTTTGTTGTGGGAGTACAGCTGTGGACACAGGAGGCACCATTCATCCCATCTTTGGGTTTCCAAATTGGAAGTAGGTTGTGGAAGTCCACGAGGAAAGAAATTAGCAAATCTGGATGAAATGTTTCTTGTTCAAGGCACACAGAAGTTACCAAAACTGGCTTCCTAGGAGCTGACTTAGGGGAAGAGAAAGTAACAATGTGAGTCCCTTGAAATGCCTCAGGTGAATATGGTGTTGGCAGGAAATGCTCAAAATGTTTGAGGAACTGGTAAGCTGGGTGCCATTTAAACTATTCCAGGTCTAAGGACGGATGCTTGCATCTTGGCTTCCAGTGCAAGCGAAAACAAGGCCACTTTGGGATTCAACTCAGTCTTTCCAAAGTGGTCGATGAGACGGCGTTTGTACTCCTCACTCACGGACCTCGAGAACTTCTTGCTGTGTGGTCCATGCACAGATGCATCTTCCATTTATGGGAGCTAACAAAAAAATCTGTCCAGTTGACAGCCATACCATCCAGCCTAATGCCGTCTCCCCCCACTCACAGTGCCCTGAACACCCGTCTTGCTGATTTGGACATGATTTGCCTCATCACAGTGAGAGAGCCATGCCAGGGGGTTCTAGAGCCCTGGGAACCATGTTCACACCCCCTCTATCTGCCAAAACAGGAGCATCTCTGGATGGGTAACCTGAGTCCAGAACCCTGCCTTTCTCTAGGCTTGGCTTAGGATTTGTCCCTGAATGGCATGACTCGACCATTCTCCTGAATGCTGCCCCCTGGCTTAGGTGTGTCTGGAAGAATTACCAGCATAGACTGGCCTTTCTTTCACCCTTGAGGAGACCAACGAGAACGCCCCTCGACTCGCCAACCTGCCCCTGGGTTTCGATGTCTACCAGGCCTGTCCCTGTGATGCCAAGACCTTGGAGAGCACACTGTTCTGGCTCTGTGGAGGGAATCGGACTCTCCCTAACTACAAGCGCCGGACTACAGCAAATCCGTGGCCACTGTTACAGGAACAACTTCAGCAGTGTCAGCCGAGGTCGGAACCCTTCTGGAGCTCTCCAGAAGCCCCCAGGTAAGAGGGTCTGAATGCTGGAGAGAGAGATTCTGGTCTTCCCCCATGCCTTTCTCTCAGCCAATCACAGGGAAAGGCAGAGCTCTACATAAGTCCTCCCAGGGACATCCTCCCATGGGGAGTTTGTTAACTGGGTTGGGAAGGAAGACCACGGTGAAGGAGAAGTGCCGTTGAAACATTGAGACTCAGCCCAGACTCATGCTCAAGGCCAAGGCATCCACCCCACAGCTCCTGGGAATATTGGCTGAGGACAGCTCACAGCTCTTTCCCTCACAGGACATTCCCACAGCATAGGGAAGCGCCTAACCAGAGGATGCAGCCCTCTCCAGGGACAGCCAGGGGCCCATGTCTGGCAGATAAGAGAGTAAGAAGCCTGGTCCCCTTGTCTCAATTTGGGACAACACCAAAGGGCCGTCCCAGCTCCAGAGATCCCTGAGGGTTGGCTGAGACCCAGTGGCAGCAGGCTTGGGCTTCAGCTTCTCCTGCGACCATCTCTGCTTTGCTACCTTCCCATAGGGATATCTCTCCAGAACACTTCCATACACTTTCCACATGCAATACTCCCCATCAGACTTAGAGTCTCTTGGCAGGGCCCTGATATGTGACAAGCAGCCGTCAGCAGACACGACTTCTGACCATAGCAATATGAGATTCGGGAAATTCTGCTTTGGGAGAATCACCCTTTAGACAATCTGAGAGGGTAGGTCATCGTAATCTTCAGGACAACCTTAGGTAATGCTCTGGTAAGAAATTAAATGCAATGATTAAGAAATCCATGACTCAAGATGTATTTCTCCTCAGATTTACATCAAATATTGGTCGCCGGGGTGAAGGGAACCCTGCTTCCCAAGTCTCGTTGGGCAAGGCTGATGGAGACCCTATGACCTTGTTGCTACACCATCTGAAACTCACGCCTTCTTCCATTGCCACTGAAGGACACAAAGAGCATCTGGGGCCTTACACACCCTCCTTTCTCCTTTGGCCTAAAAGTGATGCCTTGGGCAGAAGTAGCCACACGTCCATTCGAAAACCAAGAGGGCTAGGAAACCTAGTCTTCTGTGTGCCAGAATGAAAGGAGAACTGGATGCAGTCTGCCACGCTCTTTCTCTACACCAAAGCAGACAGTCGCTCTCCCTGTCACATACAGTGTTCCCTCGCCCTGTTTCCCCAGGAGGACATCCTAAGACCCACTGAACTCAGGATCTCTAGAAGATCCTTAGGCTAACAGATCCAAGTGTTCAGTGGCCACACATGACAAACACTACAGAACTTTCAGGGTTGGATCAGAATATCTCCTAAAGAAACTATCACCATCGATTGCAGTCAGCATCCCCCAGAAACGCTGGGGAGGGGGAGAACCTGATTTCCCTAGTTGTCACGTCATAATATTCCAAATGGTAAGTTTTCTGCCAAAAGCCCCAGAGCATACAAAGAGACAAAGAAGGATGGCTCCTACCTAGGAAAATCTAAGAACAGATGGGGCCCCTGAGGAAGCCCTCAGGGGCGAGCACACAAAGCTTTCTCTGGTTGTTGCTGTTCACATTCCTGTGTTGAGCCTCTGTCTTCCTAAGTAGCAATATGCTGAAAACCTCTGTTTCAGGGTCAAGACAGAGTCAGAGGCCATGGATGCCGGAAATGGATTTGTCTCTTTTCTTCTGTCTTTGTCCGGGACTGTACCTACTGCCTCATCTCGATTTACAGGGAAAACCTGGGAAACCTACCCAAACAAGTGTGTTTTGGTTCCTGCAGGCAGAATACGGAAAATATTGCAGTTATTTTGGGTGACGAAACTCAACTTCGTGGAGCCACTTTCCACCTCAAGGTGAATTTTGTTTAGAAAAAATTAAACATAGAGTTATCAATGACCTAACACGTTCATTTGGGATTTTCTGGCATGGAGGGCTGTGGCATCTGATCCGAAGGTCCGACTGTGGACCACATTTCCCAAAGGCCAAGGGGCAGAGACACGCAGCTTCTCTGTTTCCAGTAAAAAAAGACTCCATTTCCCAGCAGGCAGCGGGCAGGAGGGGCGCGGCTCCAGGCGTTTGTGAGCAGGCAGTTGGCCAGCCTGGGCTCCGCCCCCACGGGGGCCGTCCTGTTGGCCACGCCTCCCAACACGCTGTGCTCCCGAGCTGGCACAGCCTCTCCGCTCACACTGCTCCTCGCGCTCCTGCCGTCTCCCCACTCAGGGCGGCTCGACTGCCCCGCCCCTCTGTGGCCACGCCCCCTGCTCGCCACGCCCCCCTCGCCCCGCCTCCCCGCTCTGCCTGTCACTCAGACTTACGCTCTCTGGCCTTCCCCAGTGAGGCTGCAGGCTGCAGCCCCGGCTCCTCTGTCTCCGCGCCTCCCCGCTCGCCACGCCTCCTCACTCGCTCCGCCCCCCGCCCCTGAGCCAATGGGGAAGCCCCAGACATCCGCGTCAGGCTTGGCGGTGCCAGCGTGTGGAGCCGGTGAAAGGGGCTGCAGGTTCAGACCGGCGTGAGGGGCGTGCCTGACGCGGAGAGCCGGCAAGCTGGGGCCTCGCGGGCGTCCGCGACGATCCGGTTCCCCTCAGCCCAGTGCGCGCGGGGCTGTCCCGTCCAGGCCTCGTCCCTCCTGGGCGGGGGCGGCCGGTCCAACGCGCGCCGCGTCGGGCGCTCGGCCGGCGGAGGACGGTCTGTGCCGCCCTGGCCCGCGACGCCGGGGTCCGGGCGTCGCTTCCGCGGGGAGCCCGGGCGGGAGCGCTTTGACGGGGCTCCGCGGAGACGAGGAGGCCCTCGGAGGACGGCGGGCAGGGCCGCAGCGGGGCGGGAGGGCCGCTCCGAGGGGAGACGCGCCCTGAGCCCGGGCACGGGTCCCGGACAGCCTTCCGGGCGGCGGCGCGGCCTTGGCCCGCCGTGTCCGCTGAGGCTTGCGGGGCGCTGTCCTCGAGGGCCGGGGCGCGGGGCTCGCGGGCTGCACAGGGCTCCTCGGGGCCTCCGTCCCCTCCGTCCCCTCCGTCCCCGCTCCCCAGCGATGGCGGGGCTGTCCTGGCGGCTGTCTGAGGCTCAGAGAGGCAGCCTGCTGAGCTCCCCGCTCTCAGGGGCTCGAGGGAGGGACAGCCGGCTGAGTCCGGGCGGAGGGAGTGGGAGGCCGCCTGCTTCTCTACCTGCCTCCCCGCGACTCACCTGGTTGTGTCTCGCCTGGTGTGGACGCCTCCCGTCTCCCCACAGCTCCCTGTCCTGGAACGACCTGGACGCCCTGCTTTGCTGTGGGAGGGCGGTGGGTTGGGGGACGGTCGAAGAGCCTCCTGAGTTCTTGTTCTTGTTCTCTGTTTTACTGGGATCGCCTGTCGAGGCTGAAATTTGCAAGCGTTGGAGGAAACACAGGGCAGCATTTCTTTGTAGGAGTTCAGAGCGACAGCCACTTGCTTTTGAGGCCATGCTGAGCAGGATGGTTTGGGGAAGGATTTGGTCTATGATCATAAAGCAGTTGCAGAGGGAAGCAGAGGTATTTCCTGTCACCATTGGGTCCTGCTGGTGTTTATGCTGTTGCAACTGGCGTGTCGTGATTGGCATTAAGTTTCTGGGTAGATAAGGCGATGTTCCTCTGCTCCCTGGAGAAGGGAAGGTGTCTCGGGAGGTCGCTTAAAGGCTTTCTCTGCAGAAGGGGCCGCAGGTGGTGTTCTCTGCCTCCTGACGGTGCCGCTCAGATTCTGGGTCGGCACAGTGACCAAACTTTTGGACTTAATAACAGGTCACCATGTGAAGCACTCCTGTCACTTCAGCGCTAGCATCTGCGTGAACAATCTGCACGGATATTTACAGGGTAACGGCTTGCTGTTGTGTTCAGTGCTGCAGCAGTTGTTAAGCTGATGAGATGATGCAGGGCTGTGTCAAGCGTAGAACCTCGCTGACAGCAAGTGAGAAAGGGCCCAGGAGGGGCCATCTGACCTTTGTAGAGGCGTGACTTCCAACGCGATGACTCGTCCACGGAGGAAGGTGGATCGGTGCTCTCAGGCTGTTCTGTGATGACATCTAGGTGAGCACAGCATTTTCACAAGTGCTGAGGGGACGTGTGATGGTGTGAGGGAGCCTTTTTATTGGTAGTTACTTTGGGGGCATCACTAGGGAAAATAAGTTAGAGAGAATGTAGTGACACCAAGCCCTGCCGGTACAGACTGATTCTGGAAGGAAACTCAGGAATCAAACTTCTTTCTCTGTTCTCTCTTTTCCAGTGTCTGTGCTTAATCACGGGGTCTTCATTCCTCAATAGTATTTCCGTCTTTCATGGTTTATTCTTTGTCTCCCATTTTGGGAATGTCTGTTTATCCTCCTTCAATAGTTTGTTTTTACAGTCATTAAAAAAATCTTTTTTTTCCCAGCAATTGATGTATGGTAGGCACTAAATCTTATTCTGGATATTAAGTAATGACTAAGACACTGTTTATTCTCACAAGGCACTCATTGGCTAAACATGATGGGAGATGTAAAAAAACTGTAATATCCAGAGGTGACATTGAACTCTGGTGAAGTCTATCCAAAGAAGTTGACTCTTCAGTGAGAGTCTAGTGAAAGCTTCACAGACAAGCTTGTGACTGCGCTCAGCCTTGAACAAGGTGTTGGAATCCTCCCAGGTGATCGAGAGGTGGGAGCACTCCAGGATGAGCCGGGAGAGGAGGACATTTAGGGGGTAATTAGACTGGAAGGTGTGTGTATAAAATTGCAATACGACATTGTAATTGTGATGCAGATTATTCCTATCTGACCAATCCTGCATAGCAGAGGGTGGGAAATGAGCCTGGTCAGAGAGAACACAGTCAGGTTAAGAAAGAGCCTTATATTTTGGCTACAGGATTGTGGTTTGATTCTGAAATTAGTGGATGGTAAGTGCAGGTTTCATGTGAGGGGACAGCCGTGATCAGGTCTGCTCTGTGGAAAAGTCACCCAGGTCAATGTGAGGAACAGACTGTTGCTGCTTTCAAAGTGTAAGAGAGACTGAGGGACGGAAACAGCACGGGAACCCTGGGAGTGGAAGGAGAGGAGCGGGTCTCTGAGGGGTGAAAAATAACGTATCCCAAAATTCCGATTAATTTTTCCATTAAGTAGTGAATTTTTACTAGAAACAATGCCAGAAATGTTATATTCATTATTTAAATCTCCCAGAAACTATGAATTTGGTATCATTATCCTGTTTCATGAAGAATGTGACTGTAGTGACAGTGCTTGTGCAGGGCACATAATGGAGTCTGGAGACATGTTCAGAACTCATGGTTTCCAGGTATTTTGCATTTCGCTAGTACTCTGATTTTTAATTCACTTTATTTTTTGAACAGTTGTACAGTTAGAAAAACTTGCTGTGATAGTACAGAGAGTTTCCCTCAGCTCCGTTCGCAGTTTCTACTCTTATGAACACATCCTGTCTGTTATCCTACACTACATTTAGTCCTTTCTGCCTAGCCTCCCCTGGCTGTGACAGGTTCTCGGGCTTTCCTTGTTCTTGAAGAACTTGGTAGTTTTAGGGAGTAATGGTCAGGTGTTTCGTAAAATGTTCTCCAACAGAATTTGTCTGTTTTATTTTCATGATTAGATTGGGATTATGGATTTGTGGCAAGAAGATCAGAGAGGTAAATTGCCATTTTCATCTCATCATTTCAAGGGTCCATGCTCTCCCTGTGACTTCCCCCCACTGATGTTAATGTTGGTCACCTGGCTGAGGCAGCGTTTGTCAGATGTCTCCCCTGCGCACTCTGTCCCCTCTGTCCACACCGTGCCCTTTGTAGGGACTTTTGTCTGTGCAGCCCGCGCCTAAGAAGCGGAGAGTTAGCCTCAACCTCCTTTAGAGCAGAATGTCCGAATGAATCATTGGTATTCTCCCGCACAGGAGATTTGTGTCTTTTCATTTCCTTATTATTCAGTTATTTACATTGGTACAGTATTGATATTCATACATTCTCCGGATTATAATCCAACAACTTTATTTATTTTGTTGCTCAGGTTGTTCCAGCTTTGGCGATTGAGAGCTCCTTCAGTTAGCCGATGTGTCCCTTTGGCGTCCCCCCAGCATTCTTGGCTTTTTTTGAGTAGCATTTCATGACTTTCTTATGTTGAATGACACTTTAGTCTCATTTTCTTACATTTCCTTCCCGAATCCTAGAATTGGAAACCCTGTTTCCTTTTGTTGGACTGTGGTATTAGAATTAAGACCTGGGTACCAGGTGTGTTTGCAGCTGTCAGGGCATTAGGTTCTTTCAGCGGACATAGCAGGGAAATATATCTGTGTGTAGTAGCCTGTGTGTATTCAAACACCTATAAATCTATCTATACACAGCCTTCTGTGTCTATGTTCAGCTAAAGTAAGTTCACACTGATGTCTCCAACTCTATCACCACGTGGATCATTCTAGCCTCTTCTCCTTGCTTATCTGTAAACTCCTACTCCAAATAATAACCTTGTGCCCACTGTTCACTGTCCATTTACTTATCTGCTCATTTTCAGTCCACATGGATAGAAGTATCAGCATTGTTAACAATACCCCCCGGGTCACAACTTTATCAGCTACAATACAGTGCGTCTGCACAGTTTCTTTCATCTTCAGTTTTACAGACTCGACTCACTTCCCAAATTACATATTTCTGCACCTTTTTACCCACTCCCTTCATTCAGACTGTTTCATACATTTGTAATACAGTTAGATTTTTTCCACAGTTTTCATTCACTTCGGGAATTTTCTTGGACACATACGTGGCTTTTTGCTTGCACACATTGTTTCACTCTCTGTGCTGTAAAATTCAGAGTTTTGATAACTATCTAAGGTTTTGTCCATATTTACAGTATTATGCAGAAGAGTTTCACTGCACTAAAAAATCCCTTGTGCTTTATCCATTCGACTCTCCTTCCTCTTCCATGAAGACCGTGCTACTACTGACATTTTATTGTCTCTATACATTTGCCATTCTAGAATGACATAAAATTGGTGTTCTACAATAGCCTCTTCAGATCGCTTCTTTCACTTAGAAATAAGCGTTAAAATTCATTCATGTCTTTTTGTGACTTAATGCTTTGTTTCCTTTTATCACTAAATAATAATAATCCATTTTATAGCCGTACCCCGGTTCTTTCTCCACTCACCTATTGAAGAACATCTTGGTCATTTCCAGTGCTTAGAAAGTATAAATAAAGCTACTATCTATATTAGCCCACAGGTGTTTTGTAAACCTATTTCCAAATTACTTGGGTAAATACCTAAGAATGCAGTTGCTGGATTGTGTGGTAAGACTATGCTCATCTTTGTAAGAAACTGCCAAGTTTCTTCTGATATGGCTGTACCATTTTGCTTTCCAGATCGCAATGAATGAGAGTTTGCTTTGCCCCACATCCTCACGTGCAGTTGGTATTGTCAGTTTCCTGCATTTATCAGTTCTAACAGGTGTGTAGAAGTGTCTCATTGAGGTTTTATTTGAAATTCCCGAATGACCTGTGGTGGTGGTTGTCTGTCCTCAGGCTCGTTTGCCATCTGTATGTCTTCTTTGGTGAGGGATATATTCAGGTCTTTTGCCCATTTTTCAATAAGGTTGTTTATTTTTTTGTTGTGGTTGACTTTTTTTTTTTGAAGATTTTATTTTTTCCTTTTTCTCCGCAAAGCCCCCCAGCACATAGTTGCATATTTCTCATTGTGGGTTCTTCTAGTTGTGGCACGTGGGACGCTGCCTCAGCGTGGCTTGATGAGCAGTGCCATGTCCGCACCCAGGATTCGAACCAACGAAACACTGGGACGCCTGCAGCAGAGCGCGCGGACCTAACCACTCGGCCACGGGGCCAGCCCCCTGTTGTGGTTGACTTTTAAGAATTCTTTACATATATCTTGGACATATTTTCTTTATCATATATCTGTTTTGCGAATATCGTCTGCCAGTCTGTAATTTGTCCTTTGACTCATCGATTTTGCCTTCCACAAAGCAGGAGTTTTTAATTTAATAAAGTCTAACTTGGGGCCGGCCCGCTGGCACAGTGGTGAAGTTCACGCACTCCACTTCGGCAGCCTGGGGTTCACAGGTTCGGATCCTGGGTGTAGACCTACACACAGCTTGTCAAGCCATGCCATGACAGCATCCCACAGGCCAAATAGAGGAAAATCGGCACAGATGTTAGCTCAGGGTCAACCTTCCTTACCAAAATAATAAATAAAGTCTAACATCAGTTTTTTTTCATAGATTACATTTTCAGTTTGTATCTTAATAGCATAATTCCAGATTCGAGTCCACTTAGAGTTTGTTGCATAATCTTTTTAGAAGTTGTATTGTTTTGCATTACATTTAGGTCTCTGTTCCATTTTCTAAAAGTTTGTGAAAGTGTAAATTCTATATCTAGGTTCATTTTTGTAAGAGCTTTAATGAGGTGCAATTGATAGAAAAAGAACCTGACATATCTAATATGTACTATCTGATGACTTGCCCCCCCATATCAACTGACAGATATGTATAAATTTCTCCTTTAGCTTGTGACAGGGTGGATCACATTGATTTGATTTTGGAATGCTGATACAACCTTGCATACCTGAATAAATTTCCTCTTTGTCCTGGTGTATGATTGTTTTACATTGTTGGCTTCAGTTTTCTAATATTTGTAGAAGACGATAACTGCTCATTTCTGAGACTTGCTGTTCTCAAGTTTTCCCTAATTTTAAACTCTAGTTTTGCTTTTAGGGTACTGCTGGCCTCATAAGATGAGTTGGAAAGTGTTGTCTCTGGTGATATTTTCTGGAACAGATTGTTGGGAGCACTGGGTTTCTGGAGGGAGACCTGGCTGAGGCCCTAAAAGCTGCATCCCACAGCTTTCCCCTTGGATAGACAACAAGCAGGAAATGGTATTGGGAGTCAGGGACCAGAAGCCCAGGGGGATCCAGTCTAGGTCAGAGGTGAACAGGGAGCCCCTAGTGGGCCCGAGAAGGAAGAGTCCTGCCTGCCCATGGTCCATGTCCACAGGACCTTCCTCCCCATGCCCCTCCTCTTGGCCCCTGGCAGCCACCCTTCCACTTTCCATCTCCGTGAATTTGATGACTGTGTCAAATACCTCATATGAGTGGAACCATGCAGAGTTTGTCCTTTTGTGTCTGGCTGTTTCACTCCGCATGACGTCCTCAAGGTTCATCCATGTTGGAGCGTGTGTCAGCGTTCCCTTCCTTTTTAAGGAGGAATAACTTTTTATGACATGCGTATGCCACATTTTGTTTATCCGTGTCCCTGTCGTGTTTGAGTTGCTTCCACCTCTTGCCTACTGTGAATAATGCTGCTGTGAACGTGGGTGGACAAAAGTCTCTTCAGTTCTTTTAAATTTATACCCAGAAGTGGAATTGCTGGATCATAGGGTATCCTATTTTTGATTTTTGAGGAACTGCCAACAGCTTTCCACAGCGGATGCTCCATTTTACATTCCCACCCGCAATGTGCAAGGGTGCCAGTTTCTGCACGTCCTTCCCACCGTGTGTGTCTCTGTGTTGACAGCAGCTGTCTCCGCGGTGGGGGCGGTGCCTCCAGGTGTTTGAAGCACACCGGATTTGATACAGCAACAGATATTTACAAAGTCACAGAGGGACCCTCGGCTGGGCCTCCTGGGCTGCCTCCCGGAGCTCTGAAGAGCCGGCCTGCAGGGCGGGAGGTCACTGCCCGCTCCACACAGCCGGCTGGTTGGGGCACAGCTCCCCCTGCTGCCGGGAGCTGGGATCAGGGCCTGTCCCACAGCGCAGCAGCCCAAGATCAGACATTGGGATGCCGCTGCAGAAAACCCCACATCCCAGTGGCCCTGTTGGACAGTGGAACACAGCCCAAAGCAGCACGGAGATGCCCCGCCTTCACCTCCCTCAGCGTGTTTCCTGATGGCCCCTCCCCCACACCCAGAGCCAGCTGCACGGGAGCCTGCCCAGTGTAGTCTTTTGGCTTTCCAGCCTCTGCATTTGAAGAGGTGGGAATGGATGCCGAGGGCCACGCACCATGCCGGTTCAGCAGGGGCTCAGGACCCAGTACCCTTGATATCCCCAAGAAATGTGGTGCCAGGAAGTGGCACCCCTTCAGCCATACCTGCCTGCAGGCTCCCTCCTGCCAAAGGCCTTTGCAGGTGTCATTCCCTCCTTCTCGATGGTTCCTCCCTACTCCCTCTGCCTCCTTGTATCAAGTTAACTTCTACTCAGCTAAAAATGTCACGTTCTCATAGCACCTTTGTTCATAGTAGATGAAAATTAGAACACCACAAATAGCCATCAACTGAGCATATCAACTTGTGTATTCATGCAATGGAAGATTGTACAGCAATGAAAAAGAATGGCTTCTCCTCACGTGCAACAACATACACAAACCTCACAGATGTAATTGTTGAGGGGAGAGGCCAGGCACAAAAGAGCACGTTCTGTGTGATTCCATCGTGTGAAGCTCAAAAAAAGGCAAAGTTAATCGATGGCAAAAGGGCTGAGCAGAGTGGTTCCTTTAGAGGGAGGTGTTGGCTAAGAGGGGCCCAGGGAGCCTTCAGGGGCTGTGAAGGCTCTACGTCTTGGTCAGGGTGGGGATCGCCCCTGTATACACATCAGTAGAAGTTCACCCAGTTGTGTACTTAAAATGGGCCTACTTTGTACAATAAAAAAGTAAAAATAAGCAAGTTCTTTTCTCTGGGAAGCCTTTTTCCCAGACTAGAATGAATGCCCCTCCATGAGCTGTCGGCCTTCTGTGCAGCCCTCCTTCAGGGCTCTGGCCACCGCAGTGACAGTTGGTGCTAGTGGTCTGCTCCCCTGCTAGGCCATGAGCTCCACATGGAGGTCTCTCTGTGTTCCCATGCTTGTCTCTAAGGTCCCCCTGTAAGGACCCTCTAAGGTCACAGGACAAGCCCGCTCTCTGCCACCCACCTTGTGGGCCTCGTGCTTACAACGTGAGTTCTAAACCCAGAGCCAGGAAAGAAAGACCACATCTGTGACTGATGGAACCCGGCGGCCCCGCTGAGCCGAGAAGCCAGGAAAGGTGGGTTTCCAAGACAGAACCACCTATGCCTGTCACTCTTTTTCCTGAAAATGTCCCACGTTCAAATACCTTTTCCAAAAAAAGACAGACTCTTTTCGCCTTGGAAACTCAGCACTTGTGATCCCTAAAATCATGCACCCGTAATATTTCTGTAACTGTATTCACGTGACACGTGAATGCTGTCAAAGCTGCCTGGTGCGTTTAGAGGCAGAGAACGCATGTGTGTCGAGGGGCAGTAGGAGGAAGAGGTGATGAACTGGTGTGCCCGATCTGTCTGCAGCTCGGCGGTCTAAGAAAAGCTGAGGGATGGACAGCGACAGCTCAGGGGTCACATAGCCTGGGCCTCAGCCCTCCCATGTGAACAGGATTTTCACTACCTCCTAGATGGCAAAGCCAGGCCAATGCAGAGGTAGATGTTGGCTCAGTATAGAGACAAGCTTTCAAATGATTAGAGCTGTGACCTCGAGAGGTGGTGAGCGCCCTGTCCCTGGAGGTAGGCAAGCAGAGACTAAAAGACCATTCGTGAGGGATACTGTGAGACAGGCAGAGAGTGTCGAGGGGCAGTAGGAAGTCCTCTTGGAGGATCTCAGATGCCCAGGAGTCTGGTGTCTCCATCCTTTTGAAACACTTTGTCCTCACTGAGGTCACGATGCTTGCCAGGCCCTCTGCGACTGGATACAGAGTCTTGGAAGGTGGGAGCGGGAAGGGGCCTGCAAAAGTGTGGCTTCCCACCTCAGATGGCAAGAGCAGCACAAACTGCACCAGCGGTTGCCTCTCGTTGCGCTGTCCCTGGGTGCCCGGTGTGGAGGGAGGACTACACGTCACCTCCTCTCAAAGGGCGGCATCAGAGAGTTGTGCTTAAGAACCTGGTTCTGGAGCCCGGCTGTCTGGGTCCCACTCCTGACTTGGGGAGTGGGGTCTCAGGGTCAGACCCTGCAACAACGGTTCCAGGGCAAGTACTTGATCTGGGAGGTACTGTCAGGGGAGCAGGCTGTGGGGCTGGGGAGGGAAGGAGCCAGTAAAGGGTGTGTGATCGAGGGTGGCACCTTGCCGAGCCCTGGGAGACAGCGTGGAGCAGGTCCCAGAGTCTGCTCAAGGGAGGAGCAGAGCAGGGGGACTCGTCCACACCTTGTGGGCTGAGAACTGCTGCTGGGACACTCACTCCCCAGACCCCCGGCTGTTTTAGCCCACCTGCTCCTGCAGCTGTAAAGAGCCCTGAGGTGCAGTCACAGGTGTCCCCGGCCTTTGGCATGAAAAGATGGATCCTGGAGAGAGGTGTGGCAGGGCAGCGACCGTGGCCGCTGCAGCCACTTAGGAGCTGTGTGGCCTCAGGAGTAGCTCTGCCTCTCGGTGCATCTGCGTCCTCACTTGTCAGGAGCCTACCTGACTTCAGTGAAGGTAGAGGGCTCTGAGCTGCCTGATGCATTGTCAAGCATGCGGGGGTCCCGGATCCATGAGGGTGTCTTGTTCTGTCCCCTTTCACAGAGGAGGAAGGCAAGGACAGAGTGGCTGGGCCTTAAGCACACCGCAACACAGCATGAGGGGCAGAGATGGGCCCATCTGACGGGGGGCCCACACCCACAGGACTCCCTGTCCAGTGCTCTCCTGGGGGTGGATCAAAGCAGCCACGTTCTCCAGGAGCACTTCCTCTGGCTCCCTATTGCCCTCTGCCCCTGAGCGGGTGTTGCCGGCACTGACTGCAGCATTGATCCATCCTTGGCAGCGCACCCCCCCCCCGCCCCGAGTCCCTCTGAAACCTTTTTAGCACCGCTCTGTGGCAGGTGGCAGCTCGAGGATCCCCAGGGCACGGGCCCAGCAGCATTCAGCAGGAGGAGCCAGAAGACGAAGAGACCTCCAGGGCCCCACCCACCCAGCCCACCCCAGCGCGGAGAGAGTCCGGGCTGCTGGAGAGCACGCTCTGCCTGTGCTGTGACTGTCCCGCCCATGCGGGCGCTGGGCTGCTCTTGGTGTCCTCTGTGCCTGGATGTCACCTAGAACGCCTGGAAGCAGACTCCCTGAGCCCCTGTCCCTCGGCACCGAGGAGGCAGGTCCTGCAGAACAGACACGGCTCCCAAGCTGCTCACTCGAGGGCCCCTCGCTCAGCCACCTTTCTCAGCCCTCACTGTGTGTGCCCTGCCCTGTGCCCCCAACACGCAGCATGGGGTGCACAGGCTGTGCAGCCAGCAGGGCCCGAAAGCCCCCTGGGCCACCAGCCTGGGGATCGACTGAGCAAAGGGGTGGGTTGGGGATGACGTGGGAAAATGCATGGGAGGTGCTTCCTCAGCAAGATGTCCAGCCGCGCAGGCCCTGGAGAAGCCTTACCTGACAGTCTGACCCTCATGAATGCCAGCAAGGCCAAAGCCAGCACCCTGTGCGGCCGCCTGAGGCAGGAGAGCTCCGCTCTGAGGGACCGGGCCCAGAGCCCAGAGGTTTGATAGGGGCGCTGTGAGCCTTACCCAAGGCCAGGGAGGAGGAGCCCTCCTTCCAGACAGTTCCGTCAGCCGTGGGAGTGATGGTCATCATCATCGCCATCATCATCGTCAAGCCCGCGGACTGCTTACTGGTGCCGGCCCCACTTCGATAACTCATTGAGTCCTCCCAGCCCCTCTATGATGCCTCCTCTCGTTTTATAGGTAAGGAAACAGAGGCCCAGAGAGGTTCATTAACCTACCCAAGGTCACACAGCCAGCGAGTGGTAAAACCCCAGTAAAGCTGGGGTTTGTGAGGGCTCCAAGCTTTGTGTGCCTGTGCATAGGCCAACTGCCCCCTGAGTCCCCTCTCCACTGGGACAGGACCCACAAGCTCTCCAAGTCCTCTCCCAGTGGCACCTTCTGGAACTACAGGCTATGTCAGTTGAGTCATGTCCGTCACTCCAAGGACAAGCTTGTCCCGGCCGGGTTAATGCTCCAGCTCATCTGCTGACCTCCCTCATTGGGCCTCGTCACCCACCTTCCCGTGAGCCCAGTCCTCAGGAGGCCCCAAGTTGACACACCACATGCCCTGATTGCGTCTGAGATTGTCTGCTTCCTGGTGCCAGCACAGAGGAAAATGAACAGATGAGTCTGACACTCAGCCTGGGAGAGGATGATGCCCAGGAGCAGCGGGGGTGGGCAGCCTCATCCGGAGGGCAGGGGCCTCTGGGGTGGGCAGCCCCTACGTGGAGGGCAGGGGCCCCTGGGGCGGGCAGCCTCATCAGGAGGGCAGGGGCCCCTGGGGCGGTCAGCCCCCATCTGGAAGGCAGGGGCCCCTGGGGCAGGCAGTCTCATCAGGAGGGCAGGGGTCCCTGGGGCGGGCAGCCCCCATCTGGAGGGCAGGGGCTTGGGCTTTGTATACAGTAGGCATTCAGCAAATGCCTGTCGATTTATTGAATAAGCAAGGAAGGAATGTAAGCTTTGGCAGGAACATGGGCCTTTGGTGACACTTAGGCCTGGGTTAGAATCCCAACTCTGACACTTGAACAGTTCTCTTACTTTCCTTCCCTGAGCCTCCGTTTCCCCACCTGGCCTCTCAGGGGCGTTGTGGCTGTAAATGAGGTACATGATGCAGTGGATGCCGTTGGTGCTCAGCCCACATCTCCCTGGGGCTCTTCCATCAGGTCTGCACACCCGGCCCCAGATACCACGTGCTTGCTCCCTGCAGCCCTCCCCCCTGCACCCCTCCTCACGGGGCGCCCGGGGGCTCCTGGAGCAGAGCTGGGAGTGCCTACAAATGCCCCTTCCTCCACCCCTACTCCAGGTTCTCAACTAAGGACCGACAAGTGCAGAAGTCTGAGAGGCCAGCTCCCGTCTCAGCTCCCTCTGACGTGGAGCTGATGCCCTGAGCTTCCTGCAGCGTCAGGCTGAGGCCGGGCTTCTCCTGTACAAACCCCTGGCACACAAATGCTTGTCTCAGGGCTGCTTCCAGAATCAGCTGGGCTCGTGTGTGGCTCTCCCCTGGAGCTTGAGCCCTGCCGACATTGCCATGGGAGAGGGCCTTCCTCGTCTCCCAGAGCCCTGCCCTTAATAGGCTCTGATGAGGACCTGCTGTTCTTAAGGAGGAGCCTGTACCCCCTTCCCAAGGGCACACCGCAGGGCTCTCATGAAGGAGGAATGTCAGCAGAGTCCCTGTTGAAAGCATCTCGTTTCAGAAATCCAGCTTACTTGCTTTTAGCAATTGCTAGCATTAGAGAGTTCCTTGTCCCTCAAAAAATAAGGGAGAAGAAAACTAGGGCTGGATGCTGAACGAGAGCCTGCTCATTGCCTGCCCAACATCCAGTCTCCTCTTCTTGCAAGATGACCAGGTGAGCAGCTAAGAGACTACAGTTCCCACTTCCCTGGTAAATAAGGATGGCTAAGGATATAGAAGTAGGTGTTCTTGGGCTGGACTTCCAGAAAAGCTCCAAAAAAGCTCGTGTGTGCCCTCTTTATCTTCTTTCTTTTTCTTCCTGACTGGAATATATACGTGATGGCTGACACTGTAGAGGCCATTTTGTGACCTTGAGGATGGAGCCAAACTCTAAATCTGGCAGAAGGGAAGGACAGAGGATTGCAGGTTCCTAATGATGCTCTAGAACCACCATCCTGGTCCTGGGAGCCCCTGCCTTCTGTGACCTGTGAAAACAAACCTTCTGTCTCAGCCACGATTTTCCAGCACTCTGCTGCTTGCAGCTGGACATGATTCCTAACTAACACAGATGTCACCACAGGTCCACAGTTCTGGTCCTAAGTGAGACGACGGGATTCTCTCCTCCCAGCCCCTCTCTCAACAGGGCCACTTGGTCCTGCTCACAGAGACTCAGCTACAGGAGCAGGTGACCGCTTGACATCACTGAGGAAGCCACACGAGCTCTGGGACCCAGGCCCACTTCAGACAATGGGAGAATTCCACCTTTTGGCATAGGGCCAGAGTGGGGACAGGTGACACCGGGGTAGTTTGTGGTACTGCACAGAATAGGGAGAAATGACGGTGAAACACTTGGTCTCATTTCTCCCTCTGTGGATCCTACAGTCTCGTTATAGTAACAAAGAACCAAAGTGCCAAAGCAGCACTATTCCTAACAGTGGGAGAAAACGGGAAACAACCACACGCCCACGTGCCGTGAAATGGGCAAGTGCGTTGTGCCGCATCCCCCGATGAAGTCCTCTCCAGCGATGGAAGTGAACCGTCTCCCGGTGCACAGCAACACAGATCGCTCTCCAGGTGTAACGTCCAGCAGAAGTCAGACGTGAAAGAGCATCCACTGTGCGACTTCATTTTGAAGCAAAGTTCAAAACCGGGCAAAACTCACCTGTGGGTGGACAGTCGGACAACCATCACCCTCGGGAAAGGCAGGGATGGGGTGAAGGGGGCTCTGGGGCGTGGTCACGTTCTGTTTCTTATGTGGGCTGTAGTCACACAAGTTGTTCGCTTTTCAACATTCATTGAGCTATATAATTAGGATTTGCACACATTTCTGTGTGTCTTGAACTTAAGACAGTGCTGTCAGCACCTGGAGGGGGCGCTACTCCTCCCTTTGGCAGATCGTGGAGCTCAGCACAGGACGAGTCCTCGAGAAGTGTATTGTGATGAGTGTGGGAAGTTCAACGGAAGTGCTGGGTGCCCCCTCGCATTTGGGTTGGCTTTGAGAAGAGGATTTAACTGAAAAGAATGACCTTTGCTGTGGGTACTTGAGCTGCTGTGGCAGGTAAGGGGGCGTGTATATGGCATATGTCTAGCCAGGCAGCCTAAACCCGTCCGCAGACCCACACAAGGAGGCCCTTCCCAGCTGTCCGCTTGAAAGGCTCGCTGTCTCCGTCAGGGGCCTGGAGCAGAGCAGGAGGCCACGTCTGCCGTGCAGCAGGCGCAGGGCGAGGACTGCGCACACTGTCTCACCTTAGAGGAAAACGCTGTAAGCTAGTTGTTATCGTCACTGTCAGAGTGTTAATCAGGGTTCTTTGGTTGCACGTGGAGAACATCGACTCCAACTGGCTTAATGAGAGAGGGAGCCCAAAGAGGGAAGGAGGTGGGGAGAGAGATTTGGTGGTTCAGTGTCCTAGTTTGGGACACCCATCATGGGCGCACATTTGAGTGGTCCCAGGAAGCGCTGTGTGGATGTAGGGCAGTGAGAGAGGAAGAAGAGGGGCCGTGCAGGGTGCACTACTGAGTGGTGACCACTGGGGAGTTCCAGGAGTCCCAGAACACATCTCAGGATGTGCCTGACAGCAAGGGAGCCGGGCGGCCCTCACTCAGCAGCTCGTGTCCCTCGGTGGTGGAGGGTCACCCTGAGGCACTAACTTTCTGGCCTGCCTCACACATGCAGTTCCTGTGAGCAAGTTCTGCAGGTGACCACCGTGAAGGCCAAGGGGACACGGACAGGGACCAGGTCACCAGAAAGCAGACGCTAGACGTGGGCCCTGGGTAATGTCCCAGGCAGTCCCCTTTCTCCAGGCCCTGGCTCACTTTTCCTATGCACTCATCTCCACGTGGTGCCCCTGATGTGGGGTCCCCACAACTCCACGGAAAGGGAGCAGCTCTTGCTCTTCCGGTGAAAGTCACAAAACTGGGGGCTTCCAGGTCCAAAGGTGGCCATGCGTCCTTTCTTGAACCAGTCACTGAGCCCCTGCTCAGCTAGGCCCCTGTCACGTGCTCCGACCTGAAGAGGGATGATTCTGGCCCGCCAGAGAGTACAGACCAGCGGTGCAGGAACAGCAGCTTCCCAGAGAAGACTCGGGCTCTCTGGCAGCCAAGCAGGCAAAAGTGCAGAAGCCCGCCCGACGCCCTGTAACAGATGAGAAGACTGAGGCTCACGGGGCAGCCGCCCGGCTCCCAGT
The DNA here is from genome assembly GCF_041296265.1 of Equus caballus. Taxonomy (NCBI): domain Eukaryota; kingdom Metazoa; phylum Chordata; class Mammalia; order Perissodactyla; family Equidae; genus Equus; species Equus caballus. Next base: position 1,180,701 of record NW_027222395.1, read on the forward strand.
CACACAGCTGCTAAGTGATGGAGCTGGAGCTCAAGCTGGGGTCTGTGTGACTCCAAAGCCCCCACCTAAAAAGTGTTTGGGGGGGTGTGTGTGTGTGATGATAAAAGCACTTCATAAATATTTTCCTCGTGAAAAACCATTCAAACATCGCTGAACCTCCCTCTGACAGTGCTGACCCCCAAGTCCTGGTCCCTCCACAAGACAGATAGCCGCCCACGTAGCACCTTTGGGAGAAGGAGAAAAAGGCTTCCCCTCTGTGTGGACTCAAGCCTGAAGGTGCCTGACCTGGAGAAGGCAGCACAGGCTGGCTCCACTCCCCTTGGTGGGCAGCTTTGCGCAGGGCGCATCCTCATGCAGGTCCTGCCTCTGCCCCCCTCATCAGCGGCTGTGACTGCTGTCATTCTGGGACATATCCTTGCACACATTTTCCTACACATTTACTTACCACTGGGCTAACCAGTAGAAAATATATAAGGTTGTTTTGTGTTTTTAAATACATGAATGCTGGGGCCGGCCCCGTGGCCGAGAGATTAGGTTCACGTGCTCTGCTTCGGCGGCCAGGGTTTCACGGGTTCAGATCCTGGGCACAGACATGGCACCTCTCATCAGGCCACGCTGAGGCGGCGTCCCACATGCCACAACTGGAAGGACCCACAACTGAAAATACACAACTATGTACCGGGGGGCTTTGGGGAGAAAAAGGAAAAAAATAAAATCTTTAAATAAATAAATAAATAAATAAATAAATAAATGGCATCATACATGTGTACATCATTTTATAACTTATCTTTTTTTACGCCACATGTTCTTTCCGTGAAGGCCACATAGACTGACTCCGCTGTTTGTAGCTGCTACCTGATTCTCCACATTGTGATCGTGCTATAATTTAATTATTCTCCTTGTGATAGAAATTTGAATTGTTACCAACTTTTCAACGTCACACACAATGCTGAAATAAAAACCTTTATGCCTGTCCCCTTGCATGCCTGAACAAACATTCTTCCAGGAACGGTCCTTACAGTGGGATTCCTGGGTCGAGGGAAAGCACTGTGACAATTCCATGACCTGACAGTCATTGCCGAACTGCCCACCAGAGCGTCGCAGGCTTGCCATCACCCACAGGGCTCTGCGCCCACATCCTCGGCAGCGCCGGACCTCGCGGCTGAATCTGTGCGGACCTGCTGGGCGTCCTGGACCTGCAGAATGCCTTTAGAAGACTCCCTCGGGTCTCCCTCCTCAGAATCTTCCTGAAGAGACTGGTCAGAGCTGCAGCAGAGATGAGCATTTAAAGTTGTTCACTGCAGCATTATTCACAGTGGTGAAAAGGCAGAAAAATATACACATTCTGACAGAGGGGAATACCCAAAGAAACCTTGGGCAGGCTGCTAGAGAGCCATTAAAAGTGGTATTTTTGAGGAAATTTTTGTAACACAGGAAAATGCTCATGAGATGATGTTACACAAAAAGGGCAGGATACAGAACTATGCGTATTTTGGAAAAGATGCCAAGATTGCCTGTGAGCGGGTTGATGAGGCTGCCTCCGTGAGCGGACAAGGGCCTGGGGCCTGGGTGGTGGGGCCCCTGCCTCCCTGCCCGTGCCGTGTGAGCAGCTGGAACCTCTGCTGTGTGCACGCGTTACCTTTAAATGTTCTATTCTGAAATAATTTCAAACCTATCTAAAATTTACAAGCATTAAAAAAATAACATTCTTATAGCCTTCACCTAGAGTCACCCGTTGTTAACATTTTATGACCTTTGTTTTCTCCCTCACTCTTTGTAATAATGCATGGTATAATAATATATTATATATTGCACATTATAAGTTATATATAGGCCTGGCCCAGTGGTGCAGCGGTTAAGTTCGCATGTTCCGCTTCGGTGGCCCAGGGTTCACCGGTTCGGATCCCGGGTGTGGACATGGCACCACTTGGCAAGCCATGCTGTGGCAGGTGTCCCACATATAAAGTAGAGGAAGATGGGCACAGATGCTAGCTCAGGGCCAGTCTTCCTCAGCAAAAAGGGGAGGATTGGTGGCAGATGTTAGCTCAGGGCTAATCTTCCTAAAAAAAGTGTTTTAAGTTATGTTATATATGATATGCTCTGGTTACACATAGTGATGCATCGTATGTACATGTCTGGGAAGTTGCCTCCTGAGCCATCCCTGCACAGACTGCAGACCTCATGCCCTTCACCCGCAATGACTTCAGTGTGATCTCCTAAGATCCTAGGATCAAGGGCTTTCTCTATGGTGGTCAAACTCAGATGATATTCAAACTTTGCCATGTGTCCCAACAGCATCCTCTGTGTTACTTTCCCCCGATCCACCACCCAAACCAGGACCTCGCACTGCCTTCAGGTGTCACATCTCTCTTTTCCGTCTGCCCTGGAATGATTCCTCAGCCTGTCTTTTTTTTCATGACCTTGATTTTTTAAACGTGCGTAGACGGTTGCTTTGTATACTGTCTCTGCTTTCAGTTCGTCTGATGTTTTCCCGTGATTAGCTCCATGCTGTGCAGGTTTGGGATCTCACAGCAGTGACGCTGTGTTTGTCCTTGTGCATCCTATCAGGAGTCACCCAAAGTCGGCTTCTCTCATCACTGGTGTTGTTGACCTTGACCTCTTGGTTAGGGTAGTGTCTGCCAGGTCCTCCAGTGTGGAGGTAATTGTTCCCTCTGTCATTAATAAGTAAATTTTTTTTTTGAGGAAGATTAGCCCTGAGCTAACCGCTGCCAATCCTCTTCTTTTTGCTGAGGAAGACTGGCCCTGAGCTAACATCTGTGCCCATCTTCCTCTACTTTATATGTGGGACACCTGCCACATATAAAGCCAAGCAGTGGCTTGCCAAGCGGTGCCGTGTCCGCACCTGGGATCCGAACCGGCGAACCCTGGCTGAAGCAGAACGTGCAGAACGTGCGCACTTAACTGCTGCACCACCGGGTTGGCCCCATGTCATTAATAAGTAATTTCTGAGTGATATTTCTGTGTGAATATCCTATTCCCCACCAAGCTTTTACTCATAGTTTAGCATCCATCAAATGCCTGACTCAATTATTATCCCGATGATTTCAAGTATGTATTACTTTTACAATTTAAAGTAAAACTTACTTTTAGGAAACTCGTGATTTTTCATAAAAAAAGGTGAGGGATAGATGAAACAAGATTGGAAAAATGTTGACAGTTGGTGAGGCTAAGAGATGTGTGCTCTCGTATAGTTATACTATTTTTCTCCACTTTCGTGTATTTGAACATTTCTATACTAAAAGCTTTTTAAAAAGTTATTTTACACTAATTAATAGTATTCATGCTAAAATTGTCTTCAACTTAGTTTGAAATGCATGAAAACATAAGGGAAATGGAAGGACGGCTAGATGCCGGGGTGGGGGGATGGAGAGAGGTGTGTAAAGACCGGAGGGCTCGCGAATGCAGTGTCACGAGGCGAGAGCCTGGGAGGTCTTTGTGGGATTCTGCCAACTGCTTTGGATGTTCAAAATTTGTTGTAAAATGTGGGGGGAAAAGTGTTTATTCCTAAGTGGAGGGTTATCTTATCATTCTGTTATACTTTTCTGTGTTTTTAAATCTGCTATAAAGAACACAAGTTACTTTGTTTTTTATATTTACATTCGATGCTCAGTAATTCAGAGGCTCTAAGAGATGGCTGGCCAGAAGTCCTGCCCCACGGCGAGGGATGAACAGGCTGTCCTCCTGGCTTCTCTGAGGATGGCCCCGGGTCTGGGGAAGGCCTGTGCTCCAGCGTGTTTGGGGCTGGTCCCCATGGACAGAAACACTGACGGTCCCTCAGGAACTGAGAGCAGGTGCCCCTTTGAAGAGGAGCGGCTCCTTCCTTCCTCCCTCAGTCTCTTCCCTGGATGCCCACATCACTCCTTGGCTGGCAGACACTCAGCTTGCAGGGAGCTGCTCTCCATGTGGGGCACAGGTTTGGGGGCCCTCTGTGCACACTGTGCCCTCCAGCATGCTTTTCTGCTCACTCCTTTGTGCCCCCAGGAAGGAGAGTGGGGGCAGAGAAGAAGAGCTGAAGGGAGGAGAGGCCCTTGTGAACGCTTCGCACGGCAGAGCAAGGGAGGCCTGGCCCCAGCTCCCACTCTGGCCTCCCGGCCAGGTTCCCAAACGCAGGCTCGGGCAGCTCCCTTTTCTGACCTTTTTTGAGGAGGTATTTAGTCTAACAGACAGGTTCAAATCCCAGCCTCACTGCTTCCTCGTGATGCTGGACAAGCATGTTCTCCTTTCTGAGTCTTTATTTACTCGTCTGGAAAATGGGGCTGTCCTGCGAGCTGAAGGAGATGATCCACATTAAGGGTGTACCCGTGCCTTTTGCAAAGGGCCCAACAAATGGTCACTGTCCTTCCTCCACCTGAAGCCTCTTACTGTCAGCCACTCTTCTAGATGGAGAGCCAGCGGGCACAAGACTAGTCCTCACTCTTCTGCAATTGACATTCTAGTGAGATTTATTATCAGTCCATGTGATCAAAAGCCGCTGATTTACTCATAAGTTCTGGGGTTGAATACAAGACCCCGGATGTAGAAAAGCAGTGAAATAAGTGGAAAGTGCAAGGGACGTCTATTCAGATCCTCTGGGTGCCGGAGCCAACTGGTTGCAGGTGGCAGCTCAGGTGCACTCAGGTGCCTTATCACAGGGATGCTCAGAGCCGATGCTCAGGGTCCAGATTCCTCCTAGGAGCCACATGGCAGGGCCTCCAGGAGAAAGAGGGTCAAGTTCAGGGTGACCCATCCCCTGGCCCTATCAGGAGCTGACATCACTTTAGGGTCCCCTGCCAAAATACAACTACATTTTTCTTTTTTTTTAAAGATTGTCACCTGAGCTAACAACTGTTGCCAATCTTTTTTATTTTTCCTGCTTTTTCTCCCCAAATCTACCCAGTACATAGTTGCATATTTCACTTGTCCTTCTAGTTGTGGCATGTGGGACGCCGCCTCAGCATGGCCTGATGAGCGGTGCCATGTCCGCAGCCAGGATCCGAACCGGCAAACCCTGGGCCGCCGAAGCGGAATGTGCGAACTTAACCGCTGTGCCACCGGGCCGGCCTCTGGAATGCTAGCTCTGCTAGGGACTTGCAGTGTGACCTCAGGTCAGGATCTTGCCCCCTCTGGGCCCAGTGTCTTTATCTATAAAACAAAGGGCTGGAGCTGAGGGGCTCCAAGGGCCCCTCTGGTCCTGAGGCTCTGAGGCATCCTGCTCCTTTTCTTTTGCCCAAGATGCCCTTCATTTACGCATCTCCTCAACTCCCCATCGCCCCCCTGGGCCCCCCAGCCACCTCACAGGAAGGGCGACCAGACAGGCTGTGTGTGGGGAGTGATCACATCAGGCCCATGAGCAAATGGCCTCAGGCAGCACTCATGGCAGATGACGAAGGGGTGGCGGGCTGTGGGGGCCGTGTCCCGGATCACAGACTCTCCAGCTGGTCAGGGCAAGGGGCCTCTAGGAGCCAGGCCAGGGCAGGCTGGCAGCTGCAATGTGTGAGTGCACCAAGAGTGGACTCCAGAGCCCTCCAAGCCTGGACCCTGCAGCCAGCCTGCCCTTGCCCTTCGCACCCCAGAGCAGGCTGGCAGGGGCTGCTTGGACCTTATGTACGTCTTATGGGGACAGGCAGAGGGAACTGAGAAGCTGGTGCTGATTGTGAGAGATTCGAACCCTGACCCCCAGCATCCAACACACACACACACTCACGTGCATGCACACATATATACACTCAGTCAGACACAACACACAGCTACAGAAACTGACATACACTCACACACAGGCATGGACGCACTGAGATGCTCATACATACAACAGACACGCAAGCAAACACAACTCAACCAGGCAGAGCAGACAGACAGACAGACACACACACACAGTGTAAACACACAGGCAATCCCACAGAAACACGGACATGCAGGTATCAGGGCAGCTGGATAGCGCAGCTACCCACAGACACACACAGACAGGCGGCACCGTCTCACACATACACAGCAGACACACAGATGTACGCCTCCGTACAACCCACACGCACACTCACACGTCATGGACCCACGGATAAACAGGTCACTATGCACGTAGATGCATAACGTGGCCATGCCTCTATTTACTCTCAAAGGCAGCCAGACCCCACCGGGACATGCACGGACACTGACACCCAAGGAGATGCTATATCCATAATTTTCATGCACAAATGCATGCACGCATGCAGAGGGATGGCCCCTACAGTGACCTGGTGAACCAGAGGGTGAGAACTCAGGCATGCGGGCTCCAAAGAAACCTCCATAAGCCAGCCTGGACACATGCAGGGCTGCAGGCCAAAGAGCGGCAGCCTTTCCCTGCCCTGGCCAGCTGGCTATCCTCCAGGCCCTGGTGCAGATGGGGGGGCCAAGGAGGGGGTGGTCCAGCTGGCCGCCTGTGTTGCCTGCCTCTTGCAGTCCCAGCCTGGCGCATAGTAGGTGTTAAAACAAGAGCTCGGAGCTGGGCCCGGGTGTCCAGAATGGGGGCAGGAAGACCAGGCTGGAAGCCAGGTTTGCGGAGAGCCGGCCAGAGGTCTGCCCCGCCCCCGCAGGTCCCCGCCCCCGCAGGCCCCCGCCCCCTGCAAGCCCCCCGCAGGCCCCCGCCCCGGCCCAGCAGCGGTCAGGGGCTTGGCGGCCTGGGCGCCAGTCCACCAAACCTGAATGTCCCATGGCCGCGCCCCCACCTTCCTGCGCCTGCACAAGTTACCTTGCGCACGGCGGCCTTTCGTCCCGCCCCCGGCTCCCATTGGCCGAGGGCTCCCTTTGTTAGCCGGGCGAGCCGCTGCCATAGGCCGGCAGGGCCGCCGGTCGCCCTGCCGAGGCCCCGCCCCGCCCCGCCCCGCGCCTCCCAGAGCGCGCCAGCCGCTCCGCTCCCAGTTGCTGCGGCCGCGCGGCGCCGAGGGCAGCAGCGGCGACACCGACCTGGAGCGGCAAGACCCGGCGGCGGGGGCGGGCCGCGTCCATGGGCCTGCGGCGGGCGCTCGGCGGCCGTGCGGGCGGGCGGCGGGGACCTCGCGCTCTGTGAGGCCCGCGCCCGGGGCCTCCACGCGATGGGAGGCGCCCGCGTCCCGGCGCCCGCGAGGCCCCGACCGCCGCGCGGCCGGGTGAGAGGCGGCCGGCCGCGGGGCATGCGGCGGCGCCCGCGCTGAGCGGCCCGCCCGCCGCCGTGCATGCTGCCGCCGCCGCCGCGCCGTCCGCCGTCCGCCGCGCAGCGCGCCGGGCCTGGCCGGGCCTCGGGGCCTGCGCCGCCGCCGCGCGACCATGTCGGCTGCCAAGGAGAACCCGTGCGGGAAGTTCCAGGCCAACATCTTCAACAAGTGCAAGTCAGAACTGCTTCAAGCCGCGCGAGTCCCATCTGCTCAACGACGAGGACCTGACGCAGGTGAGCGGGCCGCGCGGGCCTCGCGGGCGCGGGTGCGCCGGCCGGCTGGGGGGCCGTGCGGGGTCCGCGGCGCGGCGCGGCGGGGAGCGCGCGGGCGGCGCGGGACAAAGGGAGGCTCTCCGGTCGTCCGCGGGGCGCCTCCTCCCGCTCCCCGCGGCCCGGCCGTCGCGTGAGTCGTGCCGGGTGTGCCGAGACTCCAACGTGCCTGCTTCTCCGCGGAGGGGACACAGGGCTCGGGAGGGGCCCGCCGCTGCCAGGACCCCGGCGTCTGTCTTGTGGCCGGGCTCGGACTCGTCCGCCCGGGGCGGCTGAGGCCGGAGGACTGTGCGGTGGCCCGTGGGCGCCCCTCTGGTCTGGCGCAGCCGCCGTGTTCCCCGTTGTGGTCGCCGTCGGCGGCCGGAGAGCGGGGCAGGGTCCCGAAGGCTGGCACGAGCGTCCGGCCTTCGAACTTCGGCTGGGGGCCCGCTGTCGGCGGGGGGCTGGGGCTCCTCCCCGCCGGGCGCGGAGTGGGGACTCGGGGTCGGAGGGCCGGGCCCCTTGCCTGGCCCGCGCTGTCGGGAGAGGGCTCGGACCCGTCCCGGAGCTCCCGGGTCGGCGTCAGAGCCGCCGCCTCCAACGACGCCGAGTCCTGGGCCCGTCCCTGGAGTGGCTTCGGAGAGGAGGGCTTTGTGTGGGTGACAGCGGCCTGGGAAGTTGGGCTGCGGTCCCCGGTGGCCCTTGGGGCCCTCAGCGGTCGCCTGCGCTCCCGGCGCCCAGGGTTCTCCAGAGCACTGGCAGGGCTTTCGGACGTGCGGGGTCCTTGCCTCCCTCACCCACCCTCGTCTCCGTCTCCTCAGGAGGCGTCTGTGGCCCCTTCTCGCCGTCTTGCCCAGCCTCCATTCTCTGAGAGCTTTCCCTCCCCTCCCCAAACGAGACCGGGGGAGCTCCTTTCGCATTCCAGCCCGGTGTGACCCAGGTGTCGCCGTCCCTTTGCAGAAGAACCCCCGAGATGGAAGACATTGCTCTGAAGTGCCGCGCCTGGCTGTTTTTCATGGTGCTTAAGCGCTCCCAGGGTTTGACTTGTTTACATGGCAGAGCGGAGTCGGGTGGCAGGGCAGGGGTTGTGGCCTGGGATGTGGTGCCTTCCTCTGAGGTCAGGTTCCCAGCAGCCAGCGAAAGACCCCTTTTATCTAAAACCAAAAGCTTAACCAAACACTCAAGGCTGCAAAGTCATAGATTGTCAGGGCAGAAGGGCCAGGTCAGCTTGGGAAAGGGTGGAATTCAGTTTCCTGGTGAGTGTTCTGGGGTGGGGGGTGGGCTTTAAGGGAGGTTCTCTCTTCTTGACTGGACGCCTTTTTCTGGGAAGCAGTTTGTGTGCTGATGAGGGTCCTGGACCAGGAGTCAGGAGACTTTGCTTCTAATCTTGCTGTCACTTTCAGCTGCACGACCTTGAACAAGTCCCTTTGTATAGTTTCATTTCCTTTTCTATGAATTGGGACTAGGGATCCCTGGGTTTACCACCCTCACCAGGCTGTCGTGGAAAGCAAGGAATGGTCTTATTCAACTTTTTTCTCTTACAATTTAAAAGACAGAAATTGCCTACCGAATAGTGAACTTGGGTTTAGGAAGTTTCTGGGCTTGGCAAGGGTTGTTCTGAGAGAGATTCATGGTTACTCCAAGCGACTGCCAAATTTGGTAAATTGGGTATTTACACCTCATCGGGCCTATTTTCTTATTCTTAAGCTTAGATAAACTAGAGTGAAATCTGCATATTTGAGTTGAATCTGTTAAAAATTAAAAAAAAGTCTGTTGATTATTAATTGGATTCAAGAGAGGTTGTCAAAAATTTGAAGTACTTTACTCCTTTCATTGTATTCGCAGTTTAATTGTGGATTTTGACACAGACCCGAGTCTTCCAGGGCACAGCTGGAACGGTAATTTCTCAAATAATGAGTGGGGTTGTTTGTGCTGGGAGAGATCAGGCCAGCCTTCTACCTCCTGGGATCTTTCAGGAAGAAACTGCTCTTGAAAAGAGGAGGAGGGAGACCCCAGGGCTGTTGCCAATAACCTTAGCTGCTGCTCTCTGCATCCGGCCCTCCCCCGGCCTCTTACTCTTATCCTCCTGGCTCCCTCAGTAAACCTCAGCCAGTCGGTTCCCATCAGTCTGCCCCCTGGTTCCTGCTTCCTGCTGCCCCTGCCCGCCCAGAGCTCCTTTAGACCGTCAAGGCTGGAAGATAGACCAGTGATCATTGAGGCCACCACCCTCTAAGGCGCTATCTTTCAAGAGTTTCAAAATGTGGTAATTTAGGAAAACTGTGTAAGAAAGATTGGAGAGGGAGAAACTAGAGCTGGTATTTTAATATTCTAATGTCAGGTATTAAGGATCTGACTTTAGATGATAGCAATGAAAATAAATGGGAGGGGATGGAGTTAAAAAATAATCACAAATGAAGAATTATCAGATCTTGGAAACTGAAAGCACGTGGGTGGTAAAGGAAAAGTCAAACATGATTTGAGATTTCAATTAATCTCAATTCCCTAGATTCTTCTTATCTTTTACCCTAATAATTCATCTGGCTGTATTTTTATTTACTAAGTAGCATTTTGTACTTTAGATTTTTTTAATGGATTAATATTATCATCTACTTTCTCTGGAGAAATACTTTACTCTTGTCTTTGAACTCCTAGAAGTAATTTAGGGTATTAAAATTGTTGTAGATTTCACAAGGTTGTTAGCTATCATAATCTTAATTAAAAAAAAATTGCAGAGACTATTAGCTGGATTTTTCCAGCGACTACTGAAAGAGCTTTGAGATAAGAAAACAGGCACAAACTATGGAGCCAAGGCAGGTAATTACTACTTTCTGTTGAAATCCCAACAGTTGGGATTAGGCTTCTTTTGTGCCAAGACAATGGCAGTGTTTTCCAAGGTTTGTCCTAACCCTCTCGGTAGTGCCTGATTTGCTTGTCTTTTTTTTTTTTTTTTTAATATTTACCGCATTGTAAAAACTGCTCTTGTTTCTTTGAATGTTTTCCTGCTGATGAACTAGATTGCTTTGAAAAATGTTTTATACGTTATCTTCAAAAATCATATTGCATCCAGGCAAGCTGATGAAGAATTCCAGATCCTGGCAAACTCCTGGCAATACTCCAGTGCATTTACCAACAGGATATTTTTTGCTATGGTGGATTTTGATGAAGGTTCTGATGTATTTCAGATGGTAAGATCTTTGGTTTATTCTATTAAGTAGGAATAGGTAAACTGGAAAAAGTGGAATACATCTTTTCCTATGGCCACAAGAAGTTAAATAGGACTTGTCTTATGTAAAATCTAGAATAGTTAGTGAAATAGAAACTAAACTTGAGCTAACCATGAAATGCAATGGTCAGTGCTAACCTTTTAGAATATGGAAATTGGGTGGTAATCAAGTAATTTTATATATGGTTTTTATTGTGGTAAAATAAACATTAAAAATTACCATTTTAGCCATTTTTTTTTTTTTTTTAAAGATTGGCACCTAGGCTAACAACTGTTGCCAATCTTCCTTTTTCTTTTTAAGGATTGGCACCTGGGCTAACTGTTGCCAATTTTTTTTTCTTTCTCTTTTCTGCCTTATTTCCCAAACCTACCCCAGTACATAGTTGTATATCTTAGTTGCAGGTCCTTCTAGTTGTGGGATGTGGGACGTGGCCTGACGAGCGGTGCCATGTCCACACCCAGGATCCAAACCCTGGGCCGCCGCAGCGGAGCACGCGAACTTAACCACTCGGCCACGGAGCCGGCCCCAATTAGCCATTTTGAAGTGTACAGTTTATCAAGTAACTTTGTAAATCACAGCATAAATCCCGCCATTATGCCACCATTATGTAATATTGAAGTTCTTAGTATAGCTAGGCACCTGTCTTTACCCCCTTGCTTCTTGTCTTAGTGGAAAAGCTCCTTGATCTTGTTCAAAGCTTAAGCCTTTTTCTGTGCCCTGGATCCCATACCCACCCGCTCTGTCAATCATGATCTCTCTCACTTGTATTTTTTTTAATTAAGACTATTTTTTTAGAGCATTTTACAGGTTCACAGCAGAATTGAGAGGTAGATAAGAGATTTCCCATATACTCCCTGCCCTTACACATGGAGAGCCTCCCCTTTTATCAGCATCCCCAACCAGGGTGCTACATTTGTTACAGTTGATGAACCTACATTGACTCATGATAATCACCCGAGGTACATAGTTTACATTACAGTTCACTCTTGGTCATATACATTCTACTGGTTTGGGCAAATGTATAATGACATCTATCTGTTAACACAGTATCACAAAGGGTATTTTTACTGCCCTGAAAATCCTCTGTACTCTGCCAATTCATCCCTCCCCTCTAATCTTTGGTAATCACTGATCTTTTTACTATCTCCAGTTTTGCCTTTTCCAGAATGCCATATAGTGGGAATCGTACAGTATGTAGACTTTTCAGATTGACTTATTTCACTTAGTAATAGGCATTTAAAGTTCTTCCATGTCTTTTCAGGGCTTGATAGCTCGTTTCTTTTAAATGCTGAATAATATTCTATTGTCTAGATGTACCAGAGTTTCTTTATCCATCCACATACTGAGGGACATCTTGGTTGCTTCCAAGTTTTGGCAATTATGAGTAAAGCTGCTGTAAACATCGGTGTGCAGGTTTTTGTGTAGACGTAAGTTTTCAGCTCCTTTGAGTAAATATCAAGGGGCACGATTGCTGGATCATATGGTAAGAGTATGTTTAGATTAGTAAGAAACTGCCAAAATATCTTCCAGAGTTGCTGTATCATTTTGCACTCCCAGCAGCAAAGAATGAGAGTTCCTATTGCTCCACATCCTCAGCATTGGGTGTTGTCAGTGTTCTGCTATTTGGCCATTCTAATAGGTGTTTAGTGGTATCTCCTTCTGATCTACATTTCCCTGATGAATTATGATGTGGAGCATCTTTTCAAATGCTTATTTGCCATCTGTATATCTTCTTTGGTGAGACGTCTGTTAGGGTCTTGTGCGGGGGGCGTCTTTTGCTGAGGAAGATGAGCCCTGAGCTAACATCTGTGCCAATCTTCCTCAATTTTTATTTTTTTAAGGAAGATTAGCTCTGAGCTAACATCTGCCGCCAATCCTCCTCTTTTTGCTGAGGAAGATTGGCCCTGAGCTAACATTCGTGCCTATCTTTCTCTGTATATGTGAGACGCCTACCACAGCATGGCTTGATAAGCAGTGCGTAGGTCTGCACCCAGGATCTGAACTAGCGAACCCTGGGCCACTGAAGCAGAATGTGTGAACTTAACCGCTGTGCCATGGAGCTGGCCCCCAATATTCCTCTATTTTATATGTGGGTCACCGCCACAGCATACCTGACGAGTGGTGTCAGTCCGTACCCGGGAACACGGGCCGCTGAAGCGAGGCAGACTGAACTCAACCACTAGGCCACAGGGCCAGACCCCGTTGGGTCCCTTTTTAAATCAGATTGTTCTCTTATTGTTGAGTTTTAAGAGTTCTTTTTATATTTTAGATAATAATCATTTATCAGAAATGTCTTTTGCAAATTTTTTCTCCCATTCTGTGGCTTGTCATCTTGCTCTCTTGACTTTGTCTTTCACAGAGCGGAAATTTTTAATTAAGTACAACTTATCAATTATGTCTGTCATGGGTTGTGTCTTTGGTGTTTTATCTAAAAAGTCATCACTGTACCCAAAGTCATCTGGGTTTTCTCCTATGTTATCTTCTAGGAGTTTTATATTTTTCCCTTTTGCATTTAGGTCTATGATCCATTTTGAGTTAATTTTTGAGAAAAGTGTAAGATCCATGTCTAGATTAGGTGTTTTTTGTTTGTTTCTTTACTCATGGATGTCCAGTTGTTTTGACGCCATTTGTTGAGATGACTATCCTTTTTGCATTTAACTGCCTTTTCTTTTTTGTCAAATATCAGTTGGCTGTATTTATGTGGGTCTATTTCTGGGCTCTCCATTCCTTTCCATTGATCTGTTTGTCTTTTCTTTGCCAATCCCACACTTTCTTGATTACTTGTAGCCTGAAGTTGGGTAGTGTCAGTCCTCCAACTTTGTTCTCCTTCAATATTGTGTTTGCTGTTCTGGGTTTGCCTCTTCATATAAACTTTAGCATCAGTTTGTCAATACCCACAAAATTGCTTGCTCGGATTTTGATTGGGATAGCACTGAATCTATAGATGAAGTTAGGAAGAACTGGGATCTTGACAATATTGAGTCTTCTTCTCCATGAACATGGAGTGTCTCTGCATTTCTTTAGTTCTTTGATTTCTTTCATCACAGTTTTGTAGTTTTCCACGTATACATCTTGTACATGTTTTCCCGAATTTATCTCTAAGCATTTCATTTTTGAGGATGGTAATGTAAATGATGTGTTTTTAATTTCAAATTTCTCTTGTTCATTGCTGGTATATAAGAAAGCAGTTGACTTTTGTATATTAACCTTGTATCCTGCAACCTTGCGGTAATCCCTTGTTAGTTTCAGGAGTTATCTTGGTTTATTTTTTCAGATCTTCTAAATAGATGATCATGTCATCTTTGAACAAAAACAGCTTTCTTTCTTCCTTCCCAATCTATATGCTTTTTATTTCCTTTTCTTGTCTTATTGCATTAACTAGAAATTCCAGTACGATGTTGAAAAGGAGTAATGAGAGGGGACATCCTCGTACCTGATCTTAGTGGGATAGCTTCGAGTTTCTCATCATTGAGTATGATGTTAGCTGTAGGATTTTTGTAGATATTCTTTATCAAGTTGAGCAAGTTCCTGTCTACTCCTTGTTTACTGAGAGTTTTTATCATGAATAGGTTTGGATTTTGTCAAATGCTTTTCCTGAACCTATTGAAATGATCATGTGGGGTTTTTTTTAGCCTATTGATGTGATGGATAACATTAATTAACTTTTGAGTGTTGAACCAGCCTTGCATACTTGTGATAAATCCTACTTGGTCATGGTGTATAATTCTTTTTATGTGTTGTTGATTTCATGTGCTAATTTTTTTTTCTTAGGATTGGCAGCTGAGCTAACATCTGTTGCCAATCTTTTTTTTTCTTCTCCCCAAAGCCCCCCAGTACATAGTTGTACATTCTAGTTGTAGGTCCTTCTGGTTGTGCTATATGGGACACTGCCCCAGCATGGCTTGATGAACGGTGCCATGTCTGTGCCCAGGATCCGAACCAGGGAAACCCTGGCCCAGTGAAGCGGCGTGGAGGAACTCAACCACTCGTCCATGGGGCCAGCCCTTAATTTTTTTTTTATATGAGTACAGCACATGAGATATTTATTATATAGACATACACAAGAGGGAGTATATTGCAACACTGTTTTATATTGGACTTTTTTTTATTGAGGTTATGATAGTTTGCAACACTGTGAAATTTCAGTTGTATGTTATTCTTTGTCAGTCACCATACAGATGCACCCCTTCACCCTTTGTGCCCACCCCCCAGCCTCCTTCCCCCAGTAACCACTAAGCAGTTCTCTTTGTGCATGTGTTTGTTCGTCTTCCATATTTGAATGGAATCATACAGTGTTTATCTTTCTCTGCCTGGCTTACTTCACTTAACATAAAACCTTCAAGGTCCATCCATGTTGTTGCAAGTGGGATGATTTTGTCTTTTTTTTATGGCTGAGTAGTACTCCATTGTCTGTGTATAACACATCTTCTTTATCCAGTCATCAGTTGATGGGCGCTTGAGTTGCTTCCACATCTTGGCTGTTGCGAATAATGCTGCAGTGAACATAGGGGTGCATAAGTTTCTTTGAATTGTTGATTTCATGTTCTTTGGATAAATACCCAGTAGTGGGATATTGTGTTATTTCTATTTTTAATGTTTTGAAAAATATTCATACTGTTTTTCCATAGTTGCTGCACCAGTTTGCATTCCCACCAGCAGTGTATGAGGGTTCCCTTTTCTCCACACCCTCTCCAACATTTGTTCTTTTTTGTCTTGGTGATTATAGCCGTTCTGACAGGTGTAAGGTGATACTTAGTGTAGTTTTGATTTGCATTCTCCTGATGATTAGTGATGTTGAAGATCTTTTCATGTGCCTGTTGGCCATCTGCTTTGGAGAAATGTCTGTTCATATCCTCTGCCCATTCTTTTTATCGGGTTATTTTTTTGTTTTTGAATTATGTGAGTTCTTTATATATATTTTGGAGATTAATGACTTGTTGGATATATGGTCAGCCAATATTTTCTCCCAGTTGGTGGATTGTCTTTTCGTTTTCTTCCTGGTTTCCTTTGCATGCAGAAGCTCTTTAGTCTGATGAAATCCCATATGTTTGTTGTTGTTCTTTCTCTTTAACAACAGTGAATTTGATAGACCAATTTCCTTAAGGATTTCTAGATTGAGATACATGCTTTCGTAGATTATCCTTCGCTAATGTTGTCACCCATTAGTTTAGTCAAAACAGCCAAGGTAGATGAGTGGATGAATGGCTGTTTTCAATGGTTATCTAGCTTCTGTTCCAGTCAGTAAACACTGTAAGTAGTTTCTTTTTGCTACTAAATAGTTGACTTGAAACAGTTACCCAGACATGATAAGTTCTATGAGACTGGGCAATAGTACATTTTCAAACATGGAGTAGAAACATTGGACAGGATGTAAAGAGATCTGGCTTTTAAACAGGTTTTAGTCCTTACTCTTTCTGTCTAGCTTTGTGACCATAGGGCAGTCGCCTGAACCTCTCTGTACCCATTTATTTATTCTAATGTGAGTGCATTGTACTAAATCACCTCAGTGTCCCTTCCAGCACTACTGTTGTATGATGCAAAATATTAAAGATGTATTTACATTTTGAATAGAGATCATTTGTGATATTCAGGTTTGGTGTTAAATTAAATCAGCTGAAATGCAGGATGTTTTGTGGTCAGATTTCTAAAGAAGCTGTGAAATGCTTATGGGGGCCATTATAGCTGCTAATTGTATAATAATATGCATTGAAATATTTTTTAGAAAGGATACACTTGGAACCAATATGTTAATATCAGATGTTGATTCAGATGGGTTCTGCCGAATTATGAACAAGGATGAGATCAACAATGGTAACAGTATACTAATATTATAGAAAGTCAAAGCCCAAGGGACCTTCGATGCCATTTAATCAGCCCCTTCATTTTGACTGCTAAAGAAAACTGGCCCTAAAGAGATGAAGCAATTTACTGAAGGTTATTCCACGGAAATGCCTTCAGGTTTCCCATTTTGCTGCATATTCCCTATGGATTAGGTTCACTTGGAGATTCAAATTACTCCCTGGAGACACGAAAACTGCAGTTAATCGACCTTGACCGCAGTTAATCGACCTTGGTTGCTTCCTGACATCTGAATTGTTGGGAGAAGGATCCTAATTAGAGACATTAGCCCGGAGGGGCTGATGCAGGTTTTAGCAGTAAGGAGGAGTTTTGATTGACTCCTTTTAATACGTGAAAGTAGAATTTGGGTGGGGAGACAGCAGCAGAAGCCTAGAGATTACTCTTCAGAACTCTTCGTACTTCCTTTCACTCTCAACTTTCCCTGGGCGTAATTAGGGGAAAAAGTACTGATGACTGTCAATCATAAGATAAATACAAATCAAAATCACAGTGGCATCCCACCTCACACCCATTAGGATGGCTACAATCAAAAGAACAAACTGAATGTTGGCAAGGATAGAGAGAAATTGGAACCCTCGTGCACTGCTGCATAGTGGGAATATAAAATGGTGCAGCTGCTATGGAAAGTAGTATGGCAATTCCTCAAAAAATTAAAAGTAGAATTACCATATGATCCAGCAATTCCTCTTCTGGGTACATGTCCAAAAGAATTAGAAGCAGAATCTCAAAGAGATATTTGTACCACTGCGTTCATAACAGCATTATTCACAATAGCCAAAAAGTAAAAGCAACCCAAGTGTTCATCGACAGGTGAATGGACAAAGAAAACGTGGTATATACATGTAAGGGAATATTACTCTGCTTTAAAATGAAGGAAATTCTGACACATACTATCACATGGATAAACCTTGAGGACATTATGCTGAATGAAATAAGCCAGTCACAAAAGACGACAAATACTGTATGATTGCACTTATATGAGGCGCCTACGGTAGTCAAATTTGATGCGGGGTCAGTGAGCCGAGGAGTCGAAAGAAAGATTTCTTAGACTCTTAAGATCTGGCAGTAGTGCTCTTTTATTTAGAGGATAGTGTGGAATAGCATGGGGACAGGACCCATGGGCAGTCAGAGCTTCTGCTGCTGCCGCTTCTGCTGCCCCCGCTGGCATGGGGACAGAGCCCATGGGCAGGCAGAGCTGGTGTGTGGGGACAGGACCCACGGGCAGGCAGAGCTCCTGCTGCTGCCTCTGCTGCCCCCACTGGCATGGGGACAGGACCTATGGGCAGGCAGAGCTGGTGTGTGGGGACAGGACCCATGGGCAGGCAGAGCTGGTGTGTGGGGACAGGACCCACGGGCAGTCAGAGCTCCTGCTGCTGCCTCTGCTGCCCCCGCTGGCATGGGGCCAGGACCCATGGGCAGGCAGAGCTGGTGTGTGGGGACAGGACCCACGGGCAGTCAGAGCTCCTGCTGCTGCCTCTGCTGCCCCCGCTAGCATGGGGACAGGACCTATGGGCAGGCAGAGCTGGTGTGTGGGGACAGGACCCATGGGCAGGCAGAGCTGGTTTGTGGGGACAGGACCCACGGGCAGTCAGAGCTCCTGCTGCTGCCTCTGCTGCCCCCACTGGCATGGGGACAGGACCCATGGGCAGGCAGAGCTGGTGTGTGGGGACAGGACCCACGGGCAGTCAGAGCTCCTGCTGCTGCCTCTGCTGCCCCCACTGGCATGGGGACAGGACCTATGGGCAGGCAGAGCTGGTGTGTGGGGACAGGACCCATGGGCAGGCAGAGCTGGTGTGTGGGGACAGGACCCACGGGCAGTCAGAGCTCCTGCTGCTGCCTCTGCTGCCCCCGCTGGCATGGGGACAGGACCCACGGGCAGGCAGAGCCGCTGCTGCTGCCCCCGCTGGCATGGGGACAGGACCCATGGGCAGGCAGAGCTGGTGCGTGGGGACAAGACCCACGGGCAGTCAGAGCTCCTGCTGCTGCCCCGAGTTGAGGGTTAGGGCTAAATTTAAGGCATAGGTATATGATTCATCTCTTTACAAGACAAAGGAAAGAACATGAAAAAAAGTTAAAATGGTATCAGTGCAGGTGGGGTCTGGTCATTGGGTGATCCCATGACTTTTAGACAAGAATCAAATTGGATTAAGTAAAGGTTAGAAAGGTTAGACGCCACCACCCTAAACCAGTTACATGAGATTGCCAGACAGCAACCAACTTAAGTTCTTGCCTCTGGCATTGACCAAGAGCCTCTAGAGATAAGACCATCCCCCCCTCTTCCTGGCACAGAGAGGGAGGCATCTTCACAGATAGAGGTTTCCCTTAGAAATGTAAATGTTTCCCAACAAAGGGGCAAGCAAATTCCACTCCTTGGAGCCTGAATCTCATCTGTAGTTTTAAAACTAACCAGCCTAAAAATCCTCATCATAAGCCATTTTAAAATTAAGCAGCCTAAAAATCCTCATCATAAACGTTGAAGCATGATCTTCAGGCTCTTCTGGGTGACAGTTTAGGGGCGTTCAAGTAAACCCTGCCTGCAGAATCAGTGGTGACTAGTATATTTCTGTTTTTTTTCTTTTCTTTGTGAGGAAGATTCACCCCGAGCTAACATCCCTGGCCAATCCCCCCCTTTTTTTTTCTTTGCGTGAGGAAGATTAACCCCGAGCTAGTATCTGTGCTGATCTTCCCCTACTTTGTACATGGGATGCCTACACAGCATGACTGACGAGTGGAATAGGTCTGCACCTGGGATCCGAACCCGCGAACCCCCCAGGCAGCTGAAGCAGAGCCCACAGAACTTTAACCTACTGAGCCGTGGGGCTGGCCCCTGATTAGTATATTCCAGTGAGTGCTTTGTATCCTTTTGTGTGTGTCGGGGAGGGGGAGGGGCAGGCAGCAAAGATTGGCCCTGAGCTAGTCTTGCCAATCTTCCTCTGTTTGCTTGAGGAAGATTGGCCCTGAACTAAAATTCGTGCTAATCTTCCTCTATCTTGTATGTGGGATTGCCACTAGAGGATGGCTTGATGAGACATGTGTAGGCTGTGCCTGGAATCTGAACCATGAACCCCAGGCTGCCAAAGCAGAGTACGCAAACTTAACCACTATGCCACCGGACCAGCCCCTCATTGTTCTTTTAATGTGCAATTTCCTGATGACATATGATGTTGAGCATTTTTTATAAGTTTATTTGCCATCAGCATATCTTCTTTGATGAGGTGTCTGTTCAGTTCTTTTGCCCATTTTTAAGTTGAGTCTTTGTTTTCTTATTGTTGAGTTGTAAGAGTTCTTTGCATATCTTGGATACCAGTCCTTTATTAGATATATCTTGTAAAGATTTTCTCCCAGTCTCTGGCTTATCTTTTCATTCTCTTAACAGTGTCTTTTGCAGAGCAGAAGTTTTTAATTAATAATAAAATCCAAGTTATCAATTTTTTCTTTAATAGATCATGCTTTTTGTGTTGCATCTGAGAAGTCATTGCCAAACTCACAATCCCCTAGATTTTCTCCCATTTTGCTTATAGGAGTTTATAGTTTTGTATTTTAAATTTAGATCTGTATCCATTTTGAGTTAATTTTTATGAAAAGTGCAAGGTCTGTGTCTAGCTTTGCTTTCTTCGCATGTAAATGTCCATTTCTTCTAGCACCATTTGTTGAAAAGACTGTCCTCTCCCCATTGAATTGCCTTTGGTCCTTTGTCAGAGATCAGTTGACTGTTTGTGCGGGGTTATTTCTGGGCCCTCTATTCTGTTCCACTGATCTATCTGTGCATTCTTCCACTAATAGTACACTGCCTTAATATTGAAATTACGTCCATTGTTTGAATAGGAAATCCACTCAGATGGTACAAAATATAAGCGGGACGAAGAGTATATAGTGAAGTATAGTGAAGGCGCCTCCTGCCCTGTTCCCCCAGCTACCAGATTACTTTCCCAAGGCTGCCACCATTATCAAGCGTAATTTTCATTCTTTCCGAGTTATTTCACTTTTTATCTTATCTTATCTTCTCTCTCCTCCCCCCACTCACCCCTAACACAAATGTTAAAATACTATGCACAGTGTTATGTGACTTGCTTTTTTTTTCATTAATGGTATAACTAGGAAAACATCTCACATATCTGTACATCTAGCCCTGCCTTCTTTAAAAAAGTTTTTATTGTGGCAAAAAAGCCCACAAAACATTCCATTTACCACTTTAACCATTTTCAGTGTGCAGTTCGGTAGTGTTAAGTATCTCCACATTGTTGTGCGACAGATCTTTCAAACCGCATAATCTCACAAAACTGAAACTCTATACCCATTAAACACTAATGCCCCCTCCCTAACCCTTGTCAACCACTTTTCTACTTTCTGTTTCTATGATTTTGACTATTTTAGATATTTCATAGGAATGGAATCATAAAGCATTTGTCCTTTTGTGACTGCTTTATTTCCCTTAGCGTGATATCCTCGAGGTTCGTTCATGTCGTAGCACATGAAAGGATTGCCTTCTTTTTTAAGGCTGCATAATATTCCATTGTGTGTGTATGTATTTATGTATGTATGTATATATGTATGTATGCATATCACATTTTCTTTTTTATATATATGTTCTTTATTTTATTGAGGTCATAATAGCTTATAACATTGTGAAATTTCAGTTGTACGTTATTATTTGTCAGTTATCATATATATATGTGCCCTTTACTTCTTTTGTCCACTTCCCAACCCCCTCCTGCTCTGGTAACCACTAATCTGTTCTCTTTGTCCATATATTTGTTTATCTTCCACATATGAGTGAAATCATTTGGTGTTTTTCTTTCTCTGCCTGGTCTATTTAGCTTAACATAATAGTCTCAAACTCCGTCCATGTTGTTGCAAATGGGACGGTTTTGTCTTTTTCTATGGCTGAGTAGTATTCCATTGTGTGTATATATACCACATCTTCTTTATCCATTCGTCAGTCGATGGGCAATTGGGTTGACTTCTGTATCTTGGCTATAGTGAATAATGCTGCAATGAACATAGGAGTGCATAAGTCTCTTTGAATTGTTGATTTCAAATTATTTGGATAAATACCCAGTAGTGGGATAGCCAGGTCATATGGTATTTCTTTTTTTCTTTTTTTTCTTTTCTTTTAAGATTGGCACCTGGGCTAACAACTGTTGCCAGTCTTTTTTTTTTTCTGCTTTATCTCCCCAAACCCCCCTGTACACAGTTGTATATCTTAGTTGCAGGTCCCTCTGTTTGTGGGATGTGGGACACTGCCTCAACATGGCCTGACGAGCGGTGCCATGTCCACGCCCAGGATCTGAACCCTGGGCCGCCGCAGCGGAGTGCGCGAACTTAACCACTCGGCCATGGGACTGGCCCCAACCAATCTTCTTCTTTTTTTTTTTCCTTCTTCTTCTCTCCAAAGCCCCCCAGTATATTCTAGTTGTGAGTACCTCTGGTTGTGCTATGTGGGATGCCGTTTCAGCATGGCCTGATGAGCGGTGGCATGTCCGCACCCAGGATCCAAACCTATGAAACCCTGGGCCACCGAAGCAGAGCACGTGAACCCAACCGCTCGGCCACGGGGCCAGCCCCCATATGGTATTTCTATTTTTACTTTTTTGATAAATCTCCATGCTGCTTTCTATATTAGCTATACCAGTTTGCATTCCCACCAGCAGTGTAGGAGGGTTCCCTTGTCTCCACATCCTCTCCAACATTTACTGTTTTTTTGTCTTGGTGATTATAGCCATTCTAACAGGTGTAAGGTGGTATCTCATTGTAGTTTTGATTTTCATTTCCCTAATAATTAGTTACGTTGAACATCTTTTCATGTGCTTATTGTATATCTTCTTTGGGAAAATGTCTGTTTGTATCCTCTGCCCATTTTTTGATCAGGTTGTTTGTTTTTTGGTTGAGTTGTATGAGTTCTTTATATATTTTGGAGATTAACCTCTTGTCAGATATATGATTTGCAAATATTATCTCCCAGTTGGTGGGTTGTCTTTTCATTTGCTTCATGGCTTTCCTTGCCTTGCAGAAGCTTTTTAGTCTGATGTAGGCCCATTTGTTTATTTTTTCTTTTGTTTCTCTTGCCTGAAGAGACATAGTATTTGATAAGGTCCTTCTAAGACTGATGTCAAAGAGTGCACTACCTATGTTTTCTTCTAGGAGTTTTATGGTTTCACATCTTACATTCAAGACTTCACTCCATTTTGGGTGATTTTTGTGTATGATGCAAGATAATGGTCTACTTTCATTCTTTTGCATGTGGCTGTCCAGTTTTCCCAACACCATTTATTGAAGAGACTTTCCTTTCTCCATTGTATATTCTTGACACCTTTGTCAAAGATTAGCTGTCCATAGATGTGTGGTTTTCATTCTGGGCTTTCAATTCTATTGCATTGATATGTGTGCCTGTTTTTGTACTAGTTACCATGCTGTTTTGATCCCTGTAGCTTTGTAGTATGTTTTGAAGTCAGGGATTGTGATGCCTCCAGCTTCGTTCATCTTTCTCAGCATTGCTTTAGAAATTTGGGGTCTTTTGTTACCCCATATGAATTTTAGGATTGTTTGTTTTATTTCTGTGAAGAATGTCATTAGGATTCTAACTGGGATTGCATTGAATGTGTAAATTGCTTTAGGTATTATGGGCATTTTAACTATGTTTACTCTTCAGATCCATGAGCATGGAATATCTTTCCCTTTCTTTATGTCATCATCGATTTCTTTCAATGATGTCTTGTAGTTTTCAGTGTATAGATCTTTTACCTCCTTGGTTAAATTTATTCCTAGATATTTTGTTCTTTTTGTTGCGATTGTAAATGGGATTGTATTCTTGAGTTCTCTTTCTGTTAGTTCGTTATTAGAGCATAGAAATGCAACTGATTTTTGTAAGTTGATTTTGTACCCTGCAGCTTTGCTGTAGTTCTTGATTAGTTCTAATAGTTTTCCAATGGATTCTTTAGAGTTTTCTACATATAAAATCATGTCATCTGCAAACAGGGAGAGTTTCTCTTCTTTCTTTCTAATTTGGACAACTTTTTTTTTCTTGCCTAATTGCTCTGGCCAAAACCTCCACTACTATGTTGAATAGGAGTGGCGAGAGTGGGCACCCTTGTCTTGTTCCTGTTCTCAGAGGGATGGCTCTTAGTTTTTCCTTGTTGAGTATGATGTTGGCTGTGGGTTTGTCATATATGGCCTTTATTATGTTGAGGTACTTTCCTTCTATACCCATTTTATTGAGAGTTTTTATTGTAAAAGGGTGTTGGATCTTGTCAAATGCTTTTTCTGCATCTATTGAGATGATCATATGATTTTTATTCCTCATTTTCATAATATGGTGTATCACATTGATTGATTGGTGGATGTTTAACCATCTGTGCATCCCTGGTGTAAATCTCACTTGATCATGGTGTATAATCTTTCTGATGTATTGCTGTATTCGGGTTGCCAATATTTTGTTGAGGTATATCACGTTTTCTTTATTCACTCATCGTAAAAGGACGTTTGGATTGTTTCCCCCTTTGGCTATTGTTAATAATGCTACCATAAACATCAGTATCAAATATCTCTCTGAGACCCTGCTTTCTTTTGTTTTAGGTATGCATCCAGAAGTGGAAGTGTTAGACCATATGGTAATCCTATTTTTAACTTTTTGAGGAACCTCCATACTGTTTTCCACAGCAGCTACACCATTTTACATCCCCACCAACAGTGCGTAAGTGTTCCCTTTCACCACATCCTCACCAGCATTTATTCCTGTCTTTTTATCATAGCCATTCCAACAGGCAGGAGGTAATATCTCATTGTTGTTTTGATTTGAATTTCTCTTATGATTTGTGATGTTGAGCATCTTTTCATATGTTTGTTGGACATTTGTATATCTTCTTTGGGGAATTGTCTATTCAAGTCCTTTACCAATTTTTTTAATGGACTTATTTGTTTTTTGGTGTTAAATTGTACAAGTGCCTTATATATTCTGGATATTAACCCCTTATCAATATATGATTTGCAAGTATTTTCTCCTATTCCATAGGTTGTCTTTTTTTTTTTAAAGATTGGCAACTGAGCTAACAACTGTTGCCAATCTTCTTTTTTTTT
This sequence comes from Equus caballus, assembly GCF_041296265.1. Lineage (NCBI taxonomy): Eukaryota > Metazoa > Chordata > Mammalia > Perissodactyla > Equidae > Equus > Equus caballus. Next base: position 1,205,268 of record NW_027222395.1, read on the forward strand.
CTTCCCAAAGACCCCCCCTACATAGTTGTATATTCTAGTTGTGAGTGCCTCTCGTTGTGCTGTGTGGGATGCTGCCTCAGCATGGCCTGATGAGCGGTGCCATGTCTGTGCCCAGGATCCGAACTGGCGGAACCCTGGGCCATGGAAGTAGAGCACACAAACTTAACCACTCAGCCAGGGGGCCAGCCCCAGTAGGTTGTCTTTTCATTCTGTTGATAGTTTCCTTTGATGTGCAGAAGTTTTTAAGCTTGATATACAGTCATGCATTGCTTAAAGATGGGGAAGTCTGAGAACTGCATCATGTGGTGGTTTCCAAGTTGTGCAAAGATCATAGAGTGTACTTACACAAACCTAGATGGTATAACCTACTACACACCTAGGCTGTATGGTATTAATCTTATGGGACCACTGTTGTACGTGTGGTCCGTTGTTAACTGAAACGTTGTTATGTGGCACACAACTGTAGTCTCATTTGTCTATTTTACTTTTGCTGCCTGTGCTTTTGGTGTCATATCCAAGAAACCATTGTCAAATCTAATGGCCTGAATCTTTCCCCCTATGTTTTCTTCTAGGAATTTTATAGGTTTAGGTCTTTAATCCATTTTGAGGTAAGTTTTGTATATGGTGTAAGTTGAGGGTCCAACTTCACTATTTGCAAGTGGATATCCAATTTTCCTCACACCATTTGTTGAACAGACTTTCTTTTCCCCATTGTGTAGTCTTGGCATCCTTGTTGAAAGTTATTTGGCCATATATGCAAAGGTTTATTTCTGGGCTTTCTTTTCTGTTCCATTGGTTTATATATCTGTCTTCATGCCAATGCCACATCATCTTGATTACTGTTGCTTTGTAGTATTTTTTGAAATCAAGAAATGTGTAGTCTTCACCTTTGCTCTTTCTTTGTAAGATTGTGTTGGCTATTCAGGGTCCCTTGAGCTTCCATGTGAATTTTAGGATTTTTTTCTATTTCTGCAAATAATGATGTTGGGCCTTTGATAGGGATTTCATTGGATTTGCAGGTCCCTTTGGCTGGTGTGGCCATTTAACAACACTAAGTCTTCCAGTCCATGAGCATGGCGTATCTTTCCATTCATTTGTACTTTCTTTTAGGAATAGTTTCTAGATTTCAGTGTACAAATCTTTTGCCTCCTTGGTTCAGTTTATTCCTTAGTATTTTATCCTTTCTGTTGCTATAGTAAATGAGATTTGTTTAAATTTTTTTTTGGATTGATCATTGTTAGTGCATGGAAATGCAAATGATTTTTGAAAAATTTTTATATTAAGGTGCTATGTGGTATTCCGTTGTATGCATAGCACACTTCACTTAACCGGTCTCCTATTGAGGAATATCTATGTCATTTACAAAGCTTTGATGTTACAAACAATGCTGCAGTGAATAGTCTTGTGAACATCTCATTTTTCACATATATCTGTTGGGTAAATTCCTAGAAGTTAAATTTCTGGATTAAAGGATATACGCATTTAAAAATTTCATAGATATTGCCAAAGCATTATGATTTTGACATAAAATAGTCACAATTTGTGATGGTATTTATTACAAATTATGAGAGCATGTATTTTCTCCTCCAATTTGCTCTTTTAAGGGTAATTTACTTTGTCTTTCTTCGAAAGCAGATTCACAAATTACACATTTATGGTCAAGAGTCCAAGAAAGGGTTTTATGTTGATTTCTGTGGCAATTTGATGAAAAATATGAAAGCGATATGGGCCAGTGAACTTTTTCTAAAATATAGCTGAAGGAAACTCATTGAGAATCATCTACTAAAAGTGATGTATGTACAATAATCTATCAGTAAAACTTTGTTAGTCATCCTTTATTGGACTTGTCTTTCTTATGATTCACAAATTTTAAAAATTCTGTGATTGTCAATTTGTTATTAAGATGTTTCTCTATTTGTGGAATTTGTCATTTAATGCTGTTTAGTGTTAAGGAGTCTTGTCAGCAAGAACTAGTTTAAAAGTCGTGTGCTGTCATGTAATGGAGTGGCTCTCCTGTCAAATTTATTGCATTCCCCAAGGAGGAAAATATAACTTCTGCAAATTGTATGTTTAAGTGACATTTAATGTATGGAAGACAAGAATAAAATCAGTATACCAGATACAGAAGTCTAGTTTGTATATTTGGCAATGGTACTTGAATACTTGACAGAGGACTTGAAATGTGTAAAAGCTTCTCTTGATTAAAAAGTTGCCTGAGTCTATCAGATTATCAAAGTGTTCCATTCAAGAAAGGCTCATCACTTGCTATTCCAGTAGAAAGTAGCAACCCTGTCACCTAAACACAACAGGAGGTCTTGCAAATTTCAAGAAAAGTAAATGGAATGGACTAAAACATGTATGGCGGAATAAAATTGGAAATAAAATTTGAGGCCATTTGATTTTAGAGAACTGATTTGTGACTTGCAGAGATTACCAATCGACAATTAACTTATAGAACATGAAAGTTGGAGAGGCTTTTGGAGCTCATCCAGCCAAACCTCTGTAATGAGGAGAAAATAGACCTAGATTGGTTGTTCTGTGAGCTAAATATCACATCAGACTGGGGAAAAGGTCGATGTGTATGTGTATTCCAAGTGGCAGTTTTGGATTTATTCAATATTGAAAGAATTGTATGCAGATCTCAAGTTGGTCTTATGTTACACACACACACACACACACACACACACACACACACAGGCATACATTGGGGATATTGTGGGTTTGGTTCCAGACCACCACAATAAAGCAAATAGCACAACAAAGTGAGTCACAGGAACTTTTTGGTTTCCCAGGACATATAAAAGTTATGTTGACACTATGCTATAGTCTATTAAGTCTATTAATATTAAGTGGCATTATGTCTGAAAATATATACATGCCTTAATTAAAAATACTTTATCGCTAAAAAATGCTAACCATCATCTGAGCCTTCTGTAAGTCATAATTTTTTTTGCTGGTGGAGGGTCTTGCCTCAATGCTGATGGCTGCTGACTGATCAGGGTGGTTATTGCTGAAGGTTGGGGTGGCTGTGGCAACTTCTTAAAATAAGACAACAGTGAAGTTTGCCACATTGATTGATTCTTTCTTTCATGAATGATTTCTCTGCAGCATGTGATGCTGTTTGATAGCATTTTACCCACAGAACTTCTTTCGAAATTGGAATCAATCCTCTCAAAGCCTGCTACTGCTTTATCGACTAAGTTTATGTAATATCCTAAATTCTTTGTTGTCATTTCAATAATCTTCACAGCATCTTCTCCAGGAGTAGGTTCCATCTCAAAAAACCACCTTCTTTGCTCATCCATAAGAAGCAACTCCTCATCTGTGAAAGTTTTATCATGCGATTGGAGCAATATAGTCACCTCCTCACGTTCCACTTCCAATTCTAGTTCTCTTGCGATTTCCACCACATCTGCCGTTACTTCCTCCGCTGAAGTCTTGAACCCCTCAAAGTCATCCATGAGGTTTGGAATCAACTTCTTCTAAACTCCTGTTAATGTTGCTATTTTGACCTGTTCCCATGAATCACAAATATTCTTAGTGGCATCTGGAATGGTGAATCCTTTCCAGAAGGTTTGCAATTTACTTTGCCCTGGTCCATCAGTGGAGTCACTAACTATGGCAGCTATAGCATTACAAAATGTATTTCTTCAATAATAAGACTTGAAAGTTGAAGTTGCTCCTTGGTCCATGGGCTGCAGAATGGATGTTGTGTGAGGAGGCACGAACACAATATTAATCTCGTTGCAATCTCCATCAGAGCTCTTGGGTGACCAGGTGCATTGTCAATAAGCAGTAATATTTTGAAAGGAATCTTTTTTTCTGAGCAGTAGGTCTCAATGGTGGGCTTAAAATATTGACTCAACCATGTTGTAAATAGATGTGCTGTCATCCAGGCTTTGTTGTTTGATTTATAGAGCTTAGACAGAGTACCTTTAGCATAATTCTTAAGGGTCCCAGGATTTTCAGAATGGTAAATGCGCATTGGCTTTAACTTGAAGTTACCAGGTACATTAGCCCCTAACGAGAGAGTCAGCCTGTCCTTTGAAGCTTTGAAGCAAGGCATTGACTCCTCGCCAGTTATGAAAGTCCTAGGTGGCATCTTCTTCTAATATAAGGCTGTTTTGTCTACATTGAATATCTGTTGTTTAGTGTGGCCACCATCATCATTTATCCTGGTTAGATCTTCTGGAGAACTTGCTGCAGCTTCCACGTCAGCACTTGCTGCTTCACCTTGCACTTTCATGTTATGGAGATGGTTTCTTTCCTTGCAACTCATGGACCAACCTCTGCTAGCTTCAAACTTTTCTTCTGCAGCTTTCTCACTTCTCTCAGCCTTTGGAGGATTGAAGAGTTAGGACCTTGCTCCGCATTAGGCTTTGGGTTAAGGGGATGTTGTGGCTGGTTTGATCTTCTATCCAGACTACTAAAACTTTCTCCATCTCAGCAATAAGGCTCTTTCGCTTTTTTATTTGTGTGTTCGCTGAAGTAGCACTTTTAATTTCCTTCAAGAACTTTTCGTTTGCATTCACAGCTTGGCTAATTGTTTGGCATAAGAGGCCTAGCTTTCAGCCTATCTTGGCTTTTGATATGTCTTCCTCACTAAGCTTAATCATTTCTAGGTTTTGATTTAAAGTGAGAGACATGTGACTCTTCCTTTCACTTGGAACACCCATAGGCCATTGTAGGGTTATTAATTGGCCTAATTTTAATATTGTGTCTCAGGGAATAGGGAGGCCTGAGGAGCGGGAGAGAGAAGGGAAATTGCTGTCCAAACACACATCTATTCAGTTTGCTGTCTTATGTAGGTGAGGTTCGTGGTGCCCTAAAACAATTGTAGTAGTAATCTCAAAGACCACTGATCACAGATCATGATAACAAATATAGTAATAATGAAAACATTTGAAATTTTGCGAGAATTTCCAAAATGTGGTGCACAGACATGAAGTAAGCAAATGCTGTTGGAAAAATGGCACCAACAGACTTGCTCAAGGCCACAAACCCTCAATTTGTAAAAAGTGCAATATTTGAGAAGAGCAATAAAGTGAAGCGCAATAACACGAGGTGTGTCTGTGTATATGTTTGTTTTTATTTTAAAGATTTTCTTTTTCCTTTTTATCCCCAAAGACCCTGGTACATATTTGTATTATATTCTTCGTTGTGGGTCCTTCCAGTTGTGGCATGTGGGACACCGCCTCAGCGTGGTTTGATGAACATGCCATGTCCATGCCCAGGACTCCAACCAACGAAACACTGGGCCACCTGCCCTGGAGCGCGGGAACTTAACCACTCGGCCGCGGGTTTATGTTTTTAAGCATTGTGGCATGGTGACTATTATATATAAAACATCTAGGAAAGCAAAGAACTCGATAACCTGAAATATAAGAAAAAATATACAATATGGCCATACAGAGTAGTGATTAAGAGGGCAGTGTCTGGTCTGAATTTCAGTTCCATGACTGTGGGACTTTGTGTCTTGGTTTCCTCATCTGGAAAATGTAGCTAATGAGCGTTTATCTGCCTCAAAGGGCATAAGGATTACATGAGATAACCCAGATAAAGGCTTAGTATAGTAATATACTAATATTATAGTATTCATATATAGTATTATTCTATAGTAAAATATTATTGTTTTGTCAATAAGTGCAAGAAAAGAAGACGGGTCAAAAAGCACTTTCCGAGTAAAGTCAAAATACGTCACTAGCACTTTCAGGTCAATGGGACTGACCTGGACCCCCCACGACAAGGTAGACGGGATCAAAGGACACAGACCGCCTTAGCAACAGGCCCCCAACGAAGGTGCGTCTCCGCGGCCAAGAAGCGCCTGCGCCGCGGCGGAGGGAGCCCGTGGACGACGGCGGCGGCGGCGGCGCTTTGTTTCCGCGGCTGCGGCGGTGGCAGCGGCAGCGGCCTTCGAGCTGTGGGGAGGATCCAGCAGCAGCTACCGGGACGACGACGAGGCCGGTGCATTTCTGTCGTAACCGGGCGCCGGGAGCGCAGAGCGGCGCCCTCCGCTCGCTGAAGCCGACAAGGCGTTGAAGCGAAACCGTGACTGCTGAACCCCTGAGGTAAAACAAGCCCGTCTCCCGGGTCCCGGCGGCCGGGCCTCCGCGCCCTCGGAGTCGGGAAGCGCTGGCGTGAGGGCTGAGGCTGGCGTGTTGCTTGGCGGAGAGAGGCATCCTTTTCCCTTTCGGGGAGGCGGCTTTGGCGCTCGACTCAGGCCGGGGTGGGGGTGGCGTGGGGGCGCTCCCTGCAGCCTCCTCGGCCCCCGCGGCTCAGCCGCCCTCCTCTCTTGATCCTCCGGAGCTGGTGGGATTGAGACTCCCAAGCCAGAGGCGGGTGTTGGTGTCCCGGTCATTCCTCCTAATCTTGGGGCCTGGAAACTGCGTGGGGCAGCAGTGGGGGTGGGGGTGGGGGTGGGAAGCGGGGGAGGGGCGGGCGAGCGGGCGGGAGGATGCGAGATCCTGGGACGGCTTCGTGGCGTTTCGGCGGCTGGAGACGGGACGTACCCCGGCCTTGCGGAATGTTTTCTTCGGCAGCCCGTGGGGTCAGTCCGTGTTTTGGGGGTGAGTGGGAGGGCTTGCCTGGAATTTCCGTTCTTTCTGTGCGCCGATCCTGAAGGATATCCTTGGGTCTACCTCAGGCGGGGGATACTAACGCAGGGTTTTCCTCCTGGAGGACTCGTGTGCGTTACTTTTTGTGAAGTCCGGCGTTAGTGGGTGGGAAGGCAGGCCTCAAATGTTTCTCCACTTTCTGGGCAAATTTCGAGCAAAAGTAATTAGAGCCTATTTATTTCTTCCACGAGGGATGGGGAGCTGGTTAACGTGGGTTGATGGGAAGTAAGATTTATTGCA